>NC_062971.1:25131655-25459562 GCF_023078275.1 Leguminivora glycinivorella
CCCTCACTAGCTCGGAAACACGTGTTTTGTCCTTTAATACCAGCGGGTAAAAACGCATTTTATCCACTAGTGAGTAAAAATATTTGACCTTGAATAAAGTCAAATTAACTGCTTTAAAATTGACAAAAGTAGGTGAATCTAGTAATAAAGATGATTTACCACCTGTGGAACTACTGGAAGCAGTGATAAACGCATTTTTTGCGTTGTAGTTTCCTCGTTATAGTGAGGGGAAAAATTTTGTGTTACGCTCGGGTGCCAATTTTACTTCTCGTGTGTTAAAAAACTCGCAAGTTCAGGATTCTATTCCCGAACCACTCGCTTCGCTCGTGGTTCAATTATAGAATCCTTTCACTTGCTCGTTTTTAAATTCCACACTCGGCGTTAAAATACAACTTTGCCCCCTTGTATAACAAATAACTATTATAAAAACGTCTTAGAGAATACTGGATAAACTCTGGAATACTGAGACTGTGGGTCCGTCTGTAAGTATATCATGTTATCTGTTTTGTGGGTTATATGTGATTTCACATACGCATAGTTTTTCACCCTACCTCAACCCTGAACATAGCCGCCATGTCACTTTAAAGTCCAATAATTTTTAAAAAAGCAAAACAAGTCGAGGCTCGAGAGCCAATTGCTTTTGGTGTGGCGAGTCGCGTGCGCGGCGACATTAGCCCGCCCTCCTGCGCCGCGCCTGGCCTGTATTACGTGTTGAGTCGCTAGTCGCTAGTCGCTATGGCCTTACAAGACTTCAATGACTACAATGTGATTTTCGGGTACGACAAACCGTCTCTCACCGTTGAAGTAGTCTAGTGCAATAAAATTGTAATTGTAAGAGGCCAAAAAATAAATCATGATGAATATTATGGACAAGGTTTGTGAATTCCTTGTCGTCAATTTATTATATCAGACCAGGTAGTAGAGAACCGAAGGGTGACATCGGGACCTTATTATTACTGATTGTGAGTCTTATTACCTAGGTATACTGCGTGTGTATTCCACACGGGCGAATATCTTAGTAAGGATTAATATTGGACCTAGCCTAACTACATGGTTTTTTTTAAAGATGAGATATTTTTTTCATACATAATAATTCAGCACGCAATGTATTATGTCCACATCAATTAGCGTACCTACATAAACGTCATTACGACATGACGTTTATGTCATGTCAAATTAAGTTGGACGGCGTACATTGCTGGCATTGCTGCACGGCCAAATAAAAAAAAATTCTTAATAACACTTCTTAACAAAATGATTATCCTATACGATTCGTATGACCAGATACTATAACTGGATACATTATTGCCCCGTATGGAATTCACACGCTGACGATTCGCATGACGTTTATGTCATGTCAAATTAAGTTGGGCGGCGTACATTGCTGGCATTGCTGCACGGCCAAATAAAAAAAATTCTTAATGAATAACACTTTTTAACAAAATGATTATCCTATACGATTCGTATGACCAGATACTATAACTGGATACATTATTGCCCCGTATGGAATTCACACGCTGTATACCTTCATAAGTCGTATTACTTTAGTAGATAGTTTTTAATGACGTACTTCAAAAGTCGTTTGTCACTCTCATTCAATCGCTATGATGGCAATAAGGATATGTAATTCGGCATGCTACGGTAGTGCAGTGGCGACAAGTCCTCTTCTTATCTAGATCTAGAAACCTATTTATTATTATACACAGAATAATTTTCATTTCCTTTTTATGATATATACCTCTACCTTAGAGCACTTTGATTGTAAGAGACCGCCGACCGATTATCCGTATCCCTCTAACGATACCTATATTATCCGTATCCGTATCCGTATCCGTATCCCTATCTCTATCCCTATCCCTATCCCTATCCCTATCGCTATCGCTATCGTTATCGCTATCGCTATCGCTATCGCTATCGCTATCGCTATCGCTATCGCTAACGCTATCCCTTATCAAGATAACACTAAGTTCTCGCGCTTTGTACACATATTTAAAGTCACATACAGGTCGAAAGCGATTAATTAACATTATTTTTACCTTTTTTTCCAACGTTTCGGCCAGGTTGCACTGGCCGTGGTCGCGGAAGACCCAAACGTCCCAGCAAATGTCACCGGAGATCTAAACAACACAAAACTACCCGATATTGAATTTCATATAAATGTTCTGGGGAGTAGATAAATAAATATAATCTACTCCGCATGTATCATTATTTGTGACATCACATTAGAAACTCTCAAAAAATAACAGCACTTCTCCACTATTTAATGGATGTTATTACACATAATAAACCTTCCTCTTGGATCACTATATCTATTAAAAAAAAAAAAAAAACCGCATCAAAATCCGTTGTGTAGATTTCAAAGATTAAACGTACAAAGGACATAGGGACAGAAGAAGAAAGCGACTTTATTTTATACTATGTATTGACATCGCTATCCCTATCGCTATCCCTATCGTTCATTCATTCATTCATTCATTTATTCCTTTATCAAACATAGTTTTACATGTCAACAAAATTACATATAAATACATTCTTCTTTGTTCTTTTTGTTGTATTAGTGTCTACAGTCGGCACTTATAAGTTACATAGTTAATGCAAACATGCTGTCGAAGATACATTTCAATTTTATAATTCAAAATGGTTGATATAGTGAACCAGTTCAAGTGCACGTCGTTGAGAAAAATTCGTCAACGGTGTAATACGCTTCAAGCATAGAGTTTATTTTTAAGTTTATTTACGAATTTACGATTATCGCTATCCCTATCGCACAAAAACAGGCATAATCGGAATGACTGCTATAAACAAATGACAAATTAATGGTCACATATTTATAATTATATGTAACATGTTACGCACGTAGTTAATGTGAGAAAAATAAAACTACGAAAGACTGCCACAATCACAACTTAGCAAATGTCGGTCAACTCGCCTTTAAAAAAAATTACAAGAGAGATAGCTGTAAAGGTTATGTATGCCACTTGTGATCGCAAAACAAAATGTCATGAAAGAAAAGAAAATATGGCTAGACTGAGAAGAGGAGAGGACAACCATAGGAAGATAAAAAAGAGCGCCAGCGATAATTTGTCATTTGGAGGAAATTCAAAAACCCACAAAGGGTTGCACCATTTCATGTAAGTAACAAATAATAATAATATTTAAGTAAGTAAGTACCTAAGTAAATAAGTAATCATTTATTGTCAGATTGTGCAAATCAGTTTACAGATGTTACAATATTAATAAACAATTATAGCTTGTGTCACAATCAACCGTTTTACGGTATACAATATACATAATTATTCCTATAACTAAATAAAATTTAACTTAAATAATAAAAACAGTCAGGTACATTATTATATAGGAACTACATTATTATTCTTTGAAATTTGTATCTCGGTTAGTGCTTCAATAATTGTTAAACTTCATGATATGATATATATTGCAATATAACATTGTATAAAATTTATTTTGCTTTAGTTTTAGTGCAAATAAAGGTCAGTAAGACGAATGGTTACTTTGGTAAACAAAAAAAAATCTATAAATAGAGAAGCCAAGAGTCTGGTAGATTGGTTAAGGTAAAATAGTTTACGCTAAAAGTTTTAGGTTGAAAGTGCTATCTATTCGATCTTAATTTCTTTGATATCCGTTTATCTGAAAAAATTGTCTAAGCTAACTTTGCATCGATTTGACTATTACTAATGAAGAAATAAAATACAGTAAAATTTTGAAGTTTAGTAAACTAGAAAAATAAAACAGAATTAGTTACATTGTAGTGTGACAGGCCACACTCACACTACATTTTCCTTTTACATTTTCCTTTTGAGGGTCCTGGTTCTGCATCTTGATGGCACAACTGTAGTGATAGAAAGTCCACTTGAGTTGTATTTGACCACCAATTGCTGTGGAATAAACTAGGGGAACGGAAAGCGCCCACGCCAATTATTAAGATACTGGAGAAGTGGTATTCCCAGCAGAAGAACGTAGTAAGATGGAAGTCAACTCTGTCCACAGCCAGCGGGCTAAACTGTGGCGTGAGACAAGGAGGCAGTATGTCTCCGGCTCTCTTCAGCGTGTACATGGATGAGCTGTCGCAGGCTTTGACCAGTACCGAGGTTGGCTGCTCCATCAATGGGCAAATGATAAATCACATCGCATATGCAGACGATATGGTCCTACTAGCACCATCTGTGGGAGCTATGCGTAAGATACTTGCAGAATGCGAGAGATACGCCATACAATCCGGACAAGTCTGAATTTATGCTCATGGAGGCAGCACAATATGCCCACACATGTACCACCTCTTTTGCTTGATGGAGTTAAATTGCGGAGAGTCCACGAAGTCAAATATCTTGGTCACATCTTGTCCAGTTTAAAAGACCAGGAAGACATAGAAAGGCAGAGGCGAGCCACCGCAGTAAGGGCAAACATGTTGGCTAGAAGATTCGCCAAATGTAGTGAACTAGTGACAGCGTAAAAAGACAGCTGTTCCTCAGTTTTTGTACAAGCGTGTATTGTATACTGTCGAATTATGGTCCGACTACACCTGCGCGGCGGTGAGAGACCTGCGCGTGCAATACAACACATACTATGTACTGATATTTCGTTAAACGGAGAATACTATGATTCGGGCACGTCCACGACAACGCTCGTGAGATTGCATCGAATTCGATGTTATTGACCCTCAGTGATATGCTTTAAAAACCAGTCCGTACAAGAACAATTTCGGAACAATCTGATTCAATTAATGAGGGTTTTCTACTCGTAAATATTTTTTCCGCCAAGCGGCGATCCTGAGGTCTTTTTGACCGTAAATTTAACTTACTAAATAAATGTTGATTTGATATACGCAAATATGTGTCTGAGTAATACTTGAACAGCCCCCAAATAATAATAATTTATTCTCCGCTACACCTCCTGTAAATATATGTAAACTATGCCATTACCATCCACCGATTATTTCTGATCCAGTTATACTAGACTTACGATATAATCCTATTTTTTAGGGTTCCGTAGTCAACTAGGAACCCTTATAGTTTCGCCATGTCTGTCTGTCTGTCTGTCCGTCCGTCCGTCCGTCCGTCCGTCCGTCCGCGGATAATCTCAGCTCAGTAACCGTTAGCACTAGAAAGCTGAAATTTGGTACCAATATGTACATCAATCACGCCAACAAAGTGCAAAAATAAAAAATGGAAAAAAATGTTTTATTAGGGTACCCCCCCTACATGTAAAGTGGGGGCTGATATTTATTTTCATTTCAACCCCAACGTGTGATATATTGTTGGATAGGTATTTAAAAATGAATAAGGGTTTTTTGATAATATTCATATTTTCGGAAATAATCGCTCCTAAAGGAAAAAAAAGTGCGTCCCCCCTCTAACTTTTGAACCATATGTTTAAAAAATATGAAAAAAATAACTTTATAAAGACTTTCTAGGAAAATTGTTTTGAACATGATAGGTTCAGTAGTTTTTGAGAAAAATACGGAAAACTACGGAACCCTACACTGAGCGTGGCCCGACACGCTCTTGGCCGGTTTTTAAATAACTGGCACACTTTTGGTCTTAAATGAAAGCTAGTGAAATTTTCTACATTTTATGTAATAGCCTGAGTTGTTTTGCTGATATCTGTCTCAAAATATTAGCAAAAGGAATATTTTCATAGAAAGGGGAAAAATGTTCTTTTTTGACGCTTCATATCTCAAAAAATATTTGACGGACATTGATAAAAAAGATGTCAAACTGTTTGGAATTTAATGCGCTTTCAACATTACAAAGCAACTTTTGACCAAAAATGCATAGTTTTTTAATAAAACGGCAAATACCAAAAAAAGTCTGATTTTTTACTTTTTTTTTAAATTACGAAGTTAGCACACCATTTTTTTGCTTGCAAAATATAGTCCTACATTCCTCCAAGGACCCCAAATAACATACCAAAAATTCAGCTTTACATCACACTTTGTTTTTTTATTTCTCTTTTTGACCAGTGTATAATTGTTAAATCCGGAAAAAAGTACGAAATTTGACATGAAAACGCCGAGAAGCTATTAGTTGTGAGCAAGTTATACTTTGTTTGACCCGGCCAGCTTAACAGAAACTATTCAAATTATATTATTTAAATATGTACTCGTACTTACATATACTCGTATTCTCTTGGTATAAAATTCATCATCAATTGCGCAGTGAATTGATTGGAGCAATTTTTCGGCAATTACTTGGCGATCGCCACCAAAGTTCCAGGTATAAATTCGCATAAATAAGCAAGGAATAACCAGATACGCACTTTATATTTATTATTTTCGGAATCCGAACGATTATGCTGCATTACGACTCTAATACAGGTGATTCGAGGAACTCTTTGAATTTATAATAATGTTATGATTGAAACTTTAATGCGATATTTCTGAAACCTTACAACTTTGAAATTTGATTCTAAAATTTGAAATGATATCCGAGTATTTAACAGAGAGCCCCTCTGCTAAATTGATTTTACCTGTTAATCGTACGAATAGTATACATATAAAATACCTTCTATTTGTAGAGGTTCACAATGTTCACAACTATTCCAAATTTCAAGTTGATAGCATTAGTAGTTCTCGAGATATTTAGGAATGTGACAGACGGACAGACAGACGGACAGAGTCGCACCATAAGGGTTCCTGTTGTACCTTTTTGGTACGGAACCCTAAAAATCACTTATTTAGTTAACCTATGCTGGCGTCATATACAGTGTGTTACTAACAAGTGGGCTTTTTTTAAGGAACGTAATCTTACATAGTTATTTAACTTAACCATGCCCTTAATTTAATTAATAATTAAAATTTTTGACTTCATACACTTTATAACAAAAAATATATTGCCAGCAATGTTCAGCGCACACACTTGTCAAATGAGAGCAATGACAGCTCATAAGTACGAGTGATGTGAGTAATGACAATTAAGAAGTGCACGCATTACATTGAATGTTGAAATTTCGGAAAATAAATGTATTAGTTAATTTAAATAACTTTGATTTGCTGATATGCGCAAACGATTGCTAATTGAATGTAGAGGTAGTATTATTGGTTTTAATAAACGCCCGGGTGGTGTTAACACACTGTATAAAAAACTGAAAGCGTTGATAACTCCGATTTAGACACTTTTATGAAAGGTTACTTACGACATAAATTATTAAAGAACGAGAACATTTTGTGCACCGAGAAAAAAAAAATATTTAGCGGTTCCTAGCTGTTCTCCTTACAAATATGCCGAACTAAATGTTTTTATCAATGAGATGTATATTGACCGGGATATAGACCGTGATTGCCTTTTGATTTCTGTCGAGCTCCCGATATTTCGACGCAGTTGCATGCATCATGATCACAGAAAACTGACGAAGGCGGGTGGATGTCAAAGTTGCGTAGACAGCGCGCGGTCTACGCAACGTATATTTTTTTATTATCAATTATATACCTAATACAAATTACATCAGTTCTGCACTTCAAAATGTATAAAATGATCTTCAAAACACTCTGCCGTGTAAATGCAACACAGCATCCAATGTCAAAGCATAAAGATAATCACGCGTCAGTGGCAACTTAGATGCCTAATGCGCTTGCACAAGTTGTGATTGCACCCCGCAACTTGGTGGCCCCACTTGATACCTTTTGTGTGCGATGCCTTTGTGAGCTGCGTTTACTCTGCACTCAGTTTCGTTGCTACGACGTGATGGATTTTAGTCAAAATGACCCGCTATTTCACATTCGCGGGCTGCGGCTCCGGTACTTTATTCGTGTATTGATGTTTAGGCTTTCCATTAGAATTTTACATCACACTCGTTCAAAGAGAATAAATTACATTCGTTCAAAGTAAGTTGTATTGTGAATTTAAACGTTTTGATTTAGGTATATCCAGAAAAATGATCAATTTCTAGATGTGAAAATAATTTTTTCTCAAACATGCAATGAAATATTGTCTTTACGTTCCTTAAAATGGGCTGGGAAGTATCGCTTTTTGGGCGCAACAACTCGAGAGGGCTGTAAAGGGATTTCATATTATTTTTTAGGCCTAGGCCTGCAAAGTAACTTTTTTTATAAAATATTGTCCTTTAGAGCATTTTTTTTTATTTCATTGTATGTTTGAGAAAAACACTATACATGCCTCGGCGTGAAAACGGATTCACGTTCAGTTCCGAATACTTACTAGTATTAACACTTTCGCTGCGGCAATTAACGTAATTAACCATAATCGTAAGAGGTCTTTACATACCGCAGCGCTGTGAACGTGTCAATGCAATCAATGTACAACAAGATAATATATAATTAAATATGTAGTTGTTATTTTAAACAATGGATACTTAGTAGACGTAAACATTGTGGGAACTCAAATTGAAGACAGTAAATCACCAGGTAGCCGGAAATTGTTTGTAAAACTCACGTGTATCGCATCTCGCAAACCTTTGTCGCATCACACAAGCTAACGACAACGCAACAATAAAGGCAAAAGCGATAATCCCTGTCTCAGACCTGAGTTAGACACCTTCGCGACTAACGAAGTTCCTGTAATCCCGCCTCGCCCCTCGCGCCCCCTGGCCCCATCTTTGTAATCAAGTTATAGTCATCTCGTGTCTTACGCGTAGCCTTGTGTGGGTTCAGGAAATCTTTACCAAATTTTACTGATGTGCTTAGATGATTTATTTATCGTATGCTATTTATTATACAACCGTGAGATCTTCTCGAAGTCAGTATGATAACAAAGCACCCACGAGGTACCCAATACTTTTTACCACGTATTTCTGAGAACAATTTATAAATAGGCATAAAATTAAAGGCTTAGCACAATTATGCCTATATTACAAAATCGTGCTTTCGTTGGTATTAATTAGGTAGGTGCCTAGCTCTGAAACTAGGCGAACCCCTAAGATTATAGGACATTGTAGTATTCAAAGTTATTTACTGTTACCTGAACGAGAATTCAATAAGTATTATAATCTTTAGTAAGGTACAGCGGGACAAATCTCCACTGGGGGGCAAATATATATAACTGGTCAATTTTTTCCACGTTTTACAATGTTTGCATTTTTAAATAGAGTGTCCACCGGTTATATATGGTAGGCGTGTTCAGTGGATACATGTAGAACTCAACATCATTGTGTAATAATGGAAAAAATGGATTAGTTACAATTGCCCCCAGTTGAGATTTGCCCCGCTGTACCTTACTATTATTTAGTTAAGTACCTATACCTAGTTTTTAAAAGGTCTCTATGACTTGATGAAAATACTACCAATACGACTGTGAACGAAAGGGATAGTATATAACTGGCAGTTAAATAACCCTAACGGAACATCTCACCGCATCCTGTTTAAAGATGTTTCTGGAATTATTAAGTAAGATATTTTGAGGTACAAATTCAAAGTTTCATTTATAAGGGATCGGGGTACGTGTTCCGGTCCGAAACCCTAGGGACGCGCTATTGTTTCGACGGTGTGCCTACCACCACTGCTACATAACGTCTAAAATGGACGCAGACAAAATTATTACCCACTAGGATTTCCTCGCAAACTTCCAGTTAGGAAACTAACCATTACGTATGTTATTTGTGTGTGGTTATTTAAAGATAAACATTTCTGTAGAATGTACACGTAAGATTTACTTCATGTCTATAATTGATGGAGATGGCTACCTTTTACAATCTTGGTTTTCTTTTTAATTAACTCGTATGTGCTATTTATAAAACTCAAAATTAAGGTGAAATAAAATAAAACTACAAATACTTTGTGTTCGTGACGTTCGTGAAGTTATTACTTAGACATGTTATTTTCAATACTCAGGTAGGTATTTACTATGCAACGATTAGTAAGCAACTGAAATAAAAAGGGAACTCAAAGCACTTTGCAATAACCTCAAAGGTCAGTAGATAAAAACCACAGCCTAAAAAATAGAAAAAGCAACTTTGTAGTTGTTATACATCATAGAGTCGAATCGATGTAGGTGGTAGAGTCGTTTCCGATTATTTATTGATACCGCAAGTGGAAATTACTGAGCTATTAATAGAAAATTAAGTTTTTCCAGGAGTAATTTTAACAGGACTAATTAAGTTACATAATTATATTCATGCATAGTTAGTTTTTGTGCCTCCATGTAGGTAAATACCGACTCGTAACATTAACATTTCAGTAATTAGATATATACACAATGTACTGTAAAATGCTTATTAGCTGTTCGACTCATTCAAAAACTGTTTGATTAAAATTAACTCTTAACATACCAATAATATAAATATTAAAATTTAATCGTTGTAGAGAAGAATTGCAGACATCAATATAAATAAATTTAAAAGTGGTAAATGTCTGCCCTGGGTGAGACCGTGAGTTCAAGTCTCACCCAGGGCAGACATTTTCCACTTTTAAATTTATTCTAAGCCTAGTGGCATCGATTGCAGACGTTTCTGCTAATCAGAAGTTAAAATCAATATAAATAGTCCAATTTGTCGACACTGGAAGTGGAAACTGCAAATGTTGTAATAGTCGTAAGGGACTTTTTGTCCTAAGTACACTAAATATACATACCATTGAAATAAGTAGTTATTATTTTTATATCTGCCTGTTGTATTGAAATCTTGAACAAAGCCATAAGATAGCAACTGTCGTAACTTTCTAATATTTAAAATACTATGTTGTATCAATAAAAATTGTTTTTTCACGTCTCGTATTTAGGCACGATGTCGTATGTCTCAGTAATTTTCAAACGTCAATGTTTCAAATGTTACTGTAATAATAAATCATAATTGACGACCGGTCTGGCTCAGTCGGTAGTGACCCTGCCTGCTAAGCCGCGGTCCTGGGTTCGAATCCCGGTAAGGGCATTTATTTGTGTGATGAGCACAGATATTTGTTCCTGAGTCATGGATGTTTTCTATGTATATAAGTATGTATTTATCTATTTAAGTATGTATATCGTCGCTTAGCACCCATAGTACAAGCTTTGCTTAGTTTGGGGCTAAGTTGATCTGTGTAAGGTGTCCCCAATATTTATTTATTTATTATTTATTTATAATAAAATGAAAATGGTCGTCAGTAGTTCTGTTGAATGTAGCAATTAACTAAAATATTTTTGGTGTAAGGGGTATCATTTCCTAAATATTAGGTAGGTATAATATATGTATTATATATTTCATATTATTCAGTTAAAAGAATAACATAGATATAATAATTTCAAGAGTAGGTACAATACAATCTAAGATTCGTCAATCGATACAGTTATAATTTTTTTTGTTTTTTTTTTACTTGTAAATTAGACGTTTTTTGTCCTTTACATCATTTGATATTTCAAGTGTCGATGTATGTAAACAGCTTCTGAAAATCGATGGTAAGTAGTTACCGAGTCAGTCCGACGGGCGCGGGCTTCCGTTCCCCGGATTTTAATGTTTCGCCCACTCATACTATATTAAAGATCGCTATCTCAGGAAGGTGCACTATTAGCTTCGCTTCGGTTTCATTAAACCCTTTCGTTTCAGTCTTATCAACTGCAGGCCAATCGGTTTTTTATTGATATTAATTTTTGAAGTTTCATCGGTATTACTTAAATGTACTTTAATCGTTTATCTATTTTTACATTACGTTGCGATCCAGCTGGGTATTACCCAGTGGGTAATGTTTCCAGTACCAATATCCACGGTGGTTTACTATAGATAGGTAATGCATTTGTAGGAAGTATTGTGTTACGTGTAGGTGATTTAAGTTTCAATTATGTTTTAGTAGGTGATAGCTGGCGGGGTTGTGGACTGTATAACTTAATGTGGATGATGAAAACACGTATTGAAACACTTATTTTAATTAATGTAAGTTTGTGAACAAACAGATAGTTCGGTGACAATAGGCAGACTGATATATGACATATTTCAAAAAAGTATAAAAAGTGACATGATTTCAAACGATTAAGGAGGTCGCGCAACAGCCAGTCGCGAACAGTATTACAGTTACAATTAATTTAATTGCGTTTCATATAATACTTGAGTTAGTAATCATCATGATTCCGTTACGACTTGTGTTAAAAACAAATTTATACCTACAAAGGGTGTTAGACAGGGATGTGTAGCGTCGCCGTGGCTGTTTAATTTATTCATGGATAGTTGTTTGCAAGATCTGAAAGATTATGATTGTGGGTTGAGAATGGAAGGGTTACTGGTCAAATGTCTCCTATATGCCGATGACCTAGTATTACTTGCGTCGTCGGCCGAGGAGTTACAACTGATGGTAACAAGAGTGCATGCATCCTTCGAGAGGAAAGGAATGAGAATGAATGTCAGTAAGACGAAAGTAATGGTATTTGAAAGAGATGAGATTATGACAGATTGCGAAATTGAGATCGATAATGAAAGTTTGGAACAAGTGAAAGAGTTTGTGTATTTGGGAACGTTGTTTACAAGGGACGGTAAACATGGAAAAGATATTGAAAGGAGAGTGAATGCTGGGAATAGAGTGAATGGAGCACTAAACGCTTTTATGGGCAGCCAGAAAGTATCGCAAAAAGCACGTCTGGCAGTGCATAGAGGAGTTTTGGTGCCTACACTTATGTATGGTAGTGAAAGTTGGGTGTGGGAGAAAAGACTTCAAAGTCAAGTGAATGCCGTGGAAATGAGAGCGTTAAGAAGCATGGCTGGTGTAAAGTTGAGTGATAGGATCAGAAATAGCGTGATAAGAGAGAAGTGTGGAGTGGATGTAGATGTGGTGACAAAGATTGAGATGGGTATGTTAAGGTGGTTTGGGCATGTAGAGAGGATGGATGAGAGGAGATTAACGAAGAAAGTATATGAAAAAGGAGTGAAAGGGTCAGTTGGTAGTGGAAGACCTAGGCGAACTTTTCTTGATCAAATCGGGGAAATATTGCAAAAAGGCCAGGTCAGAAGTACTCGAAACCGACGAGCGTGTATGAGAAACGTTATGAAAGTGTGTGAAGCGAAAGTGGTTTGTCAGGATCGTAGTAAATGGAAATCCGTGATCTCTGCCTACCCCTCTGGGAAACAGGCGTGATTGTATGTATGTATGTATGTTATACCTACATTAAAAGTAGATTCTTTTAAATGACAGTTTTCTTTTAAGACAGCTAAATTACACCTTGATGCTAATATCTGCTACACGTTTCTATTTAATATTAGCAGTAAATGCCCAGTCAATTTCCCCTTGATACGTACAAAACTGCTCAAACTATTAGAAATCAGTATGGGGCAAGAAAATCAGTATCACATATTGCGTCTTGATTAGTTTACTAGCAGGAAAGTATGTCGTCCAGTTACTTTTTGCCGGCGGCGGCGCCGTATCGCGCGCAATCGGATTATCACCAGCCAGGCAGTAAATTAAGAATTAACACGGAAACTGATTATTTTAAAACATGCATCGGGATACCCTTTCTAATGGAGTTTCTTGGTGGGTACATGTTGGATGGGAAATGGAAAATTATTGCCGGCTAGGCGGCTACTAGTTTGAGCCGCCTAGTGGAGGGCTAAAATGTGTCACTTAATAAGGCTATTTTGTTCTTATCTAGCTTACAATATTTTCAAGTATAATTTTGGATAAATGTTGCATTGTTATGTGGTTTTCTGATGGTTTTCAATACACATTACACAGTCATATGACAAAATGAGAACTACACGAGTTTTTCAAGTGCAGCTATGCAATCTAATCTAGTCAGTCATCAATGAACCTAAAGTAGCAATGGCAAAAGTCAACACCATTTCTGGTATTTATATATGTTTCAATTGACATTTTCTATAAGCCTTCCACGCCGGGACTTACCAGGATTAACGATAATGTAACTATAGTAAACTAACCACACACCGGAAATTCTGTGACAAGTTCATAATGAGAGCCCATAATAATAAATGTAATAAACAGCACCTACGACCTTAAAAAGTATGATGAACGATTGTTGTATTGAATAGTTACCTAATGATGATCACCAGCCTGGGGCGCAGTTAAGTTTTCTATATTAAATCCCGGGAGATTCGTTTATTATTAATAAAAATAATTAATGTTTTCTCAAAAGAATTAAGCAGTAAGTAGGTATATTGTGTAGCTACCTGAACTTTTCGTGTAATATGTTTTTTGAAAGAATAGTCTAACATATGTATGTATTTATTTATGTAAAATAGTATGCTTAGACATGGATTCATGCGCGGGTGTTTCATACTATTTGATGTCAAGGTAACTTTTTAATGACCTCTCTGCGTAGTGTGACTGACGCTCCACTTGTGGAGCATGTGGAGCGTAGAATACACCGTGTTTCACTTAACACTAAAAACCTGAAAACAGTTTGTTCAGAATCGAGAGTAGAATCGATTGAGCTATATCTTGATGGGGGTAATATTTTTATTTAAATTAATTAGTATTATTAGTTATTTTTTACATGTCCATTCTATTGTACTCGTAATACAACATTGTGTATATCGCATTGCTAGAGGTTGTTTACCTTTTTTCAGTATTTAGGGGTATTAATACTGGCCGGTTACTTGGACGATTATTTTTTCCGCTACTAGTTTGACGTTGTTTGTCAGTTTAATCATAATGTTTATCATAAGTCATAACAAATTGAACTCGTACCTAATTACAACCTTGTCATTTTGAATATTGAGTTTATTTGCTTACTGCGATTACCTGTCCAATTTGAAGTTTACTGTGACAAAGCTTTAAAGTGTTTTACAGTGACATCTTAGCTGTCTATTGGTAAACCTTATGTCGTTGCAGTAACGTACACAAATAAATAGTCTTATGGTTTATGATGGTAGTTAGCAATTATTTTATTGAGTGTAGAGCTAAAAGTCAAGTAGATCTGTACAGAAAATTAAAAATTCAATTAAAAAAAAGTAACGATCAGATTAAAAGATGAATACTCTAGATGAGTTTAAAAAAATAAAAATCAGTTGGGGTGTCTGAGGTTTTGAGTGATACCGGAAACAACGTGTATAATAAATATTACATACTGCACGTTTTTGTAAAGTGAAAAATTTTGAAAAACCTTGGAGTGGTACAGTAATTAGGACATGTTTCATCGCATGTAATCCTCGGCTTCGCCTCGGTCGACAATCATGTGCTCTGAAACTTTGTTATACCTATACCTTAATGAGACTATGCATTTTTAGCACAAAGTTTAAATAACCAAAAACAAAAACTTTGAGTATATTAACAAACTCGTATCTTATACTTTTAAACGAGCAATTCTTGTATATTTATTTATTTATTTATTTATTTATTTATATATATATTTATTTACACTGACGATCTCGGAAACCGTTCTAACGATTTCGCAGAAATTTGTTATGTGGGGGTTTTTGGGGGTGAAAAATCGGTCTAACTTATCCTTAGGTCCCGGAAAACGCGAATTTTCGAGTTTTCATGCGTTTTTCTTCGCGCGCCATCTCGTGTGCAGTAGTTGTACTGTTAAGACAGAATTCTTTCGGTTGATGTAAGTACTATTTATTGCAAATACTAGATGGCGACACAGGTCAAGGCTAAAACGAATAGAAAAATACACTATTTGAGTTTTTGTGGCGAAATGCGCGCCATCTCGTGTGGAGTAGTTGTGTTGTTAAGGCTGAGAATTCTTTCGCTCGATGTAGGTACTATTCATTTTTGAACTAGATGGCGACACATGTCAAGGATACGAAACAGAACCGAGCGAAGCTCGGTTGCCCAGATATTTTAACAATAAAATTAAGAAAGGTAGGTAGGTAATTGGTTTCATATATACAGACTAAGCAGTTTTTGATATCAGACCGATATCGCATTAGGCCGAAATGCTACAAAAAATAAATGTTCCCATAAACGTTCCTTTACCAATTAAATTCTTATTTCGCAAGACTCAGTTTCGAGAAAACGATTACTATCTCGGTCTTTTAATGCCTTACCGATTCATCGACTATAATAACGCTAACACATTTTTAACTTTATGTTTGCTGACAATCGACTGAGATTTTTACCCAATTTTGGGTCACATACCATAAAAACCGAAGTAAGGACAGCCATGATAATTATCAATTTTCACTAGTATGGGTTCATTGCGTCCATTTGATTTCTTGATAACAAGTTGTTCTACATATTTTAAACAGCATTAGTGAGTTATCAAAGCTTCCGCCGTCTACAGAAGCGTTTTACGGAATCGTACCTATTCAAATACAACATTACAGTTTGCAAGATTGAGGCGAGTAATTGAGGGGATTCCTCGTCTTATAGCATACTTAATATATTTAAAGTATTTTTATTTTCGTCAACAACACAATTATCGTATTAAAATAACCATTAGTTGAATTGGACATCATGATGAAGACCAGAACGAAATTCTTCAATGACATGTGACAAATAATAAAGAATTTTTAAAACAGTGGGCGTATAATAAACTCGCCAATGAAAACTGAAAGGAAGATGAAAAAAGTCGCCCGGAAAATCGTGTTCGCAAAATGATATCGTGACAAACATCCATGCCTCAAGCGACCTCAGTAAATCAGGCGGGAATGAAAACCAATTATGACAACAAAAAACGCCCGCAACCCACGGGCAAGAACGTAAGGTTGCTCTGGCTGCCGTCATAATATGATAAATGATTTCAAATGTAAATAGTAGGAACTGTATTAAGAAAATTACTCGATTTTTTTTCGGAGTCAAAATATTTTAATAAAATGTTTGGTAATTGTTTATAATTATTTCAAGTTCCTTTATTTTCACTATTTTTGGAAATGACCACAAAAAATGTTTTAATATACATATATTCATAAGAGGCTTTAGGTACCTATACAGAATGGTAGCATTAAGTAATGAGAACATTGTATTAAGAAATTGGCTTAAATTTATGAAATTATACATCGATATTATACTTTAGACAAAGTTTTTGTTCATTTTCACAAATTGCCTTCAACCAATTTTTGTACCAATTTAGTATTTTTATGTAATGATCCACTGAAAATGACCTATAGATCTGCGCGCTTCACAGGAGTTCTGAAAGCGCTTGTGTTGTTTTGTTAACTAATTTTCTCTGCTTATCTCCTCGAAGGCTCGACAACCAGAAGCAGGTTACGAGAAGTAAAATAAAGGGGTCTATTATTATTACTTCATAACATTTGATTTTAATATCGGATATTCTCTAGTTTTTATTGTAAAATTCATAAAGCGATAGCATGAGTCTTTATTTTTTGCTTCATGAAATTAATAATTCTCATTAATTTAACCCGTTATATGTATATATCAATCATAAATTGCCTCAATATATTGTTTTAGTCAATTACAATATTCGCATATTTCATTTTTACTTCATCACCCACACGGGTACGAGTAACCTGATCATCATTCAAGTTTGTTTCGAATACACAAGTATTTCCATTCCATCGTGGAAAAAACACAAATAACAAAATTATTGAATTTTGAAATTTAATATTGGCGAGCGCAGTTGCCCATAATTACCAATGCGGGTCCAATTCATCATTCTTTATTACAAGCACGAAATTCCATGTAAATTTCATGGCGACCGATGAGCCACGCAAATGAGTTTCGATATATCGCAAAGATCTTCCAATTTGTGCTGCTTTACGATTATTATTTTACTTTTGTAGTGCCTCGGTTAATTCGTTAAAGCGGCTAAGTAATACAAAATATTACAATGTATCATCTCCGCGATACTAGTTAACATACATTACGTAGTTACCTACATATAATAAGTATTAAAAAAAACGCGATACGGCCAACAGTGTAACTTTCCAAAGTCAACCTAGGTATAAGTTTTGAGACGCAATTTAGTATTGCGTCTCAAAACCATATATATATAATAAACTGTCAAAGAAATAACCAAATACATAAAATCAAATACTTAATATGAAACACATTCGGGTACCTACCAAATAAGTAGCTCGCCCTTTTTTACCCACCGAAATGACTTTCAAAATCATTGTTACGGCATAAACAACGGACGGGCCCCGCGCAACTGAAAATGTCATTAATGCCTGAGTGAAATTCGGGGTCTAATCTCGTCACTGCAAAGCTTATTACATTTATACGACGGAGTAATCTTGGAATAAACTTTTGAATGGAAACTGCCGCATCATTGAGGATTGCCAACCCTTGCTTGCTGAAAGAACTGGCAAAGTTGCTCTTTAAACACTGATGTATAGAGGTAAATAAGCAGACTTTTCACTAGTGTTTCTGTCAATACCCTGAGCTAAGGAGTACTCGTATCATTGTGAGTTTTAGCTTGGAGGTATTGCTACTAATGTCAGGAATTGATTAAAGGGATTGGTACCGACTATTATTTAGTAAAATCTGATGAAATCAGTGGAATTGAGAGGGAATTTACCTATAAAAACTACCTTTTGGAATTAAGCTACGAAAGTAAATAGAAAATAAAACTCAATAGGGTTTAGCTATAAATAGAGGTATAAAAGCCCCGTGTACTTACATTCGGTTAAAAAGTTGTACCTAAACGCTGACGGATCCCGTCATCAACCTGCCAATTCGCACCGTCATTGCGTCGCAATAACCGATTGTACGAAACGGCCACAAAGAAACGGCTTTCGGTACCCGTCTACAACCGCATAGATACAGATTTGAGATGAGCTTCCTTTTTTGCGATTACCTATGACAGAAATTGACGTTTGATAATATCTTGCAAAAAAAATCGTGTAGGAAAATGATTTAACAAGATGTAGGTATTTATTCCAATTTGAGAGTTTAAGTATTATAGAAAATTTAAGTAGGAGGTATATAAAAAAAAATCATAGATACTGGTGAAACCCGATAAGTTGAACAAACTGGTTTTTGTAATTCGAACTATGTGTAATTTCCATAATGTTCTTATTTCAACGAAAAATTATCTCGATTTATCGGGTTTCACCAGTAAACCCTGGTATTTATGGACTCATTGTAAAAAATATTTTGTCAAAATCAACAGTGTCGACATTTTTTTGATTAATAATTAAATAAGCCATTGTAAATAAACACTCGCAATCAAGTAAACCAACATATTTTTGTAGGGGCCCAAACACGAAAAGCAGTGTGAATCCAGAAAGCAGGTCGAAGCCGACTCGCGCTTAACTACGTGTTATTACTTCGACTGTGATGTGACAAAGTCGTTTTTGCGCAAACATACCGGCGACAATAGAAACGGCCCTTTTGTGCCTTTACATTGATTGATGATTTTAATTTCCCATTCAATCCGCTTATTTCTTTACGTTGTGGGTAAAACAATTTAGTTTTACACGCACCGAGCGCTTTTTGAATTAGCAATTTAACGTTTAAAAGCTTTTGGTCATAGATGGAAATATTTGAACGAATAGGTAGCATTTACCGATAAAATTAAATGTACGCGTATAATAGGTAGTTTTCACAAGACGCTTGTTCTTTTTTTATTTATTTTTATGCAATGCAATTGAATTGGAAGGTACGATAATTATATTTGTGATTGTAATTAATAGGCATAGTGTTCACACACACTGCACAGAGCGGAGCCAATATGTCAACGCGTATTAAGGATACCTTAATGAATTAAGAGAATCACCATGCGAATAACGAATGATTCGGCCTGTGTCATGGGAAGCAAAAGCAGCACGTGTCGTTGATGCTACGTGCCGAACGAAATGCAGTCTGGCTCTGTCGTGCCACTATAAAGAGCGATAGGGAGAGCTAGCTACGATACGCTAACGAAGCGTAAGCTGTTGTGATGTTGGCTAGGTACCCAGAGCTAATAGAATCTGAGACGTCCTAGACTATTAGGCTTATGTTCTGATT
Source organism: Leguminivora glycinivorella (assembly GCF_023078275.1). Classification (NCBI taxonomy): domain Eukaryota; kingdom Metazoa; phylum Arthropoda; class Insecta; order Lepidoptera; family Tortricidae; genus Leguminivora; species Leguminivora glycinivorella. The sequence continues at coordinate 25,151,391 of NC_062971.1, forward strand.
GTCTGAATGTGAGTATAGATGGTGTGTGAATGTGACAAATCTAACTCCGGACGCAGCGTTTTCGATTTAAGCTCTTAATGCAGGGTGATTTTTACTGACTGAGTACCTACCTACTACGGAGTAGGACATATTCCGCTATATTTCAATCAATTCAAAAGATACTTAACCTCGACAAATTATTTTATTAGGTATATATTGTTAAATATATAAACCCTCCTCAAGAATCACTCTATTCATAGCTATTGAAACCGCAAAAAAATCCGTTTGTTACTTTTGAGTTTTCGCGACCACACATACCTACCAACATACACACAGACACACAACAGACGCGTCGCGGCGGGGAACTTTGTTTTATAAGGTGTAGTGATGGTTAGGTAGTGATAATGATAGTGATAGTGATAGACGATGACTCGTTGGAGTCATAGGACTTGTGGAATTATACGTCGTTAAACATAACTTGTATGGAGTGGAGTAGTATAACAGAAACTGATTTTTTACCCTTAGAACTGACCCCTAACGTCGTGTCTTGCGTGGGCGATGGTCGCGCGACCGTCGCGCGACCGTCGCCGTCGCGTCTCATACTTCCATATCGATAAGGTTTGATTTCGTATGCGTCGCATCGCCGTCGCGCGACCATCGCGCGACCGTCGCCCACGCAAGCCACGGCGTAACAGTACGGACCTATTACTCTTTTTTTTAGTTTTTCTTATTTTAATGGTAACAAATATGTATTCCTTGGTTTTTCTTTATTTTTTGGTAGGTACATACCTAAGTAAAAACTTATTTAATTTTTAGGAAATGTAATCTATTGCTCATTTTTTATTTCATTGCATTTCTATATTATTTACTTATTTCTTAAAATACTGTCATCACAGCCACTAAATCTCGTCCAGATAAAAAGTTTATAGATGCAGTATGCGGATGTGACAGAAGCGATTTAAATATGGCGGCGGCGTCATGGCGGCGGTGACGCGGCGTCCATTTATCACCCTCTAAGCCTCCGTCGATATTATGATCAGTGCCATTCCCCTGCTCTATTGCATGACATGTCCTCATGGGCTCCAAACCTGGCAGGGAAGTTAAGTTATCACGTGAGTTTAATATTGTAGTGATTTTTTTTATCACTTTAAACTTTTTTTTCTGTTTCGTTGTTTTGAGGTGCCACTGTCAATAAATCACGAACTTTAAATTAATTGTTGATCCACTTCTAGCTCATTTTACATATACATACTGGAACGTCATAGCCTAATTATGCGTAACTATGAGATGACCATGATGATGTCCGTGACCATACACACTCAATATTTAGTGAAATAAAATATAATAAAAGACCACCACTAGTTTAAAAAACTTGGTGAAGTAGATGGCATATGGCATGTCGTGATGTGACTATTTATTACATTGTTGCTTTACAGTTATGAACTGTTAAACAACGGCAGGATGACATTTATGTAATTAAATACCAGTCACTAAACAACGTTTAATTTTTCAGCAAGTAATTTTATCTACTCGCCTCATCTGCCGATTGTATTTATTTTAGGAAACATGGAGGAAGTATGGAGCATATAAATTGTGAGTGTGTTTAGTAAAACGTCTCATTTTTATCGGTTACCATTAAGGCGAGATTTACTTGTATCTTTATATGAATAAACTGACAGGCTTTATAGCAATCGACAAAGTGGGACGTTTTCCGTGCACTCACATATGTAATTCTTTCATATAGTCTTTCCCTCTTTCTTACAAACCTATGAGATCTCATAATGAAAAAAAAAGAATAAAATAACTGTAGCGCATGTGTATAATAGTCATGGCAATCTCAACACGGAATGCGACCCCCGTTGCCGACCGCCCGCCCAGCCCACTTTGTATTCTTTCAGTCGCCACTCACCACCTGGGCCACTGGCTTTTTAAAATTTACCTTTGCTTTTGCTTTAACTTATTGAACCTTTGATACGTATATTCAAACTGCTGAGTAGTTTACAATTTTTGTGAAGACAGACCAGTTAGTTATAGGGATAGAAACGAATGTATATTCTGACCTTATAGAGTTTGATTTAACAGAGTTCTAGCACATTTGTACAACCTGATTATAATATATAATATAAAGAAAAGTGCATTTACTAGCGTCTGTCTCAGAAGACTAATTGTATTATTGTACCTACTTACATGATCTTCTCATGCTACAAGGCTACTTGACCCTTTTTTAAAGTCACTCTTATATGATTAATTACTCCAAGTAACCGAAAAAAATATTGCCGTATTTTATTATGACTTTAAAACCGCAAAAAATATTTTTAAATTATAATTTGAACTAATCAGGCGAAAACAACATCAGCCATGTTAATCTATAGAATTATCTGTGCATGACGTTTTTCGACTCGAAAACAACATTTTCTGAAATTTAAGTATGAGGCATAAAATGTCATTATGTCAGTGATTGTTTCGACATGAAGTTAGGTTTGTATTCTATGACATCCCTTACATAGCTGACAGTGTTTTTGGTGGCCAAAATAAATAAATAAATACACTGTATATTTTTAAACGAAAATACGTAGTCATTTAAATCTTTTAATACCCAAAATCTATAAATATTGTTTTTTAATGTGAAATACCACAGACGACAATCATTTATTGAGCCAAATTCGATATGAGTCTAGTAGCCTATTCTTTCTTCTCATTTATTTATTTATTATGTATGAAAACGATGAAACATTTCTTTTTTTCAAATTTAACAAAAAGTGAAAGATGAATCTGATAACGTGTGGAATTTAACGGGTACCAAAAAAAAACACGGTGTATATAAGTTTAACTTATCTGAAAAAAAAACTGAACATAAATACCTAATTATGATGTATATCCAATATCTTATACTTTTAAACGAGCAATTCTTGTATATTTATTTATTTATTTATATATACCGACGATCTCGGAAACCGCTCTAACGATTTCGCTGAAATTTGTTATGTGGGGGTTTTTGGGGGTGAAAAATCGATCTAGCGTAGCCTTAGATCCCGGAAAACGCAAATTTTCGAGTTTTCATGAGTTTTTCTTTCGCGTTAGTAAACGTAAAATATGGTCGTTAATTTCGCCGCGCGCGCATCGATTCCGCTTAGCTCAGTCGTACGAGGTCGGTCTAATGTACGCAGATAGATCGTAGGTGTCAGGGTTTCGAATCCCACAGCTGCAGCTCTCGGGCGGCTGCTTCCCAACGTGGGTGAGCCAAATGCTACGTGTAGACTCCTATACTCTCGTGTTCTGCGAAGTATGGCCTTATATGGCGCTCCCATATGGGTAGATGCCCTTTCTGCTGAAAATAGAGCGCTGCTTCGCAGACCACAGAGGGCAATATCCATAAGAGCCATACGGGGGTATCGTACGGTTTCTTTTGCGGCGGCGATGGTCTTGGCTGCAGACCCCCCCTGGGATCTTCAGGCACAGATTCTCGCGAATGTTCACCGCTACAGAGCTGAAAGAAGGGCAGCAGCAGAATTCCTGGACGAAGATGAAGTAAGGAACATCCGGGCATTAGCCCAGACGGAAACACTTCGCCAATGGAGAGCAGAGCTCGACGCCGCAAAATATGGGCGGAACACAATTGACGCCGTATTGCCGCACCTGGAACGCTGGGTAGGAAGGAAGCAAGGCACGCTAACTTTCCACATGGTGCAGATACTTACTGGCCATGGGTCTTTTGGTAAATACCTGCACCGAATAGAGAGGGAAGAATCCCCCATGTGTCATGAGTGTGGCGCATTAGTAGATGCGCCCCGTCATGTTCTCGAAGAGTGCCCTGCATGGGGGCCCCAGCGGGCCAGCCTCCAGGCAATAATAGGTACAGACCTCTCACTGCAGAGCATTGTGAAGTCTATGCTTGACAGCGAGGAGGCATGGACGGCGATGGTCTCCTTCAGCCATTATGTTATGTCGCAAAAGGAGACAGCGGAACGTGCGCGCGAGAACGACCCTGACGCGCACCCACTCCGCCGTCGACGGGCTGGCGGCAGAGCCAGGCGCTACGCGCACCTGATGCCTCCGCCGTAATGGGCTGCGCGGTGCTCCGGGGGAGTACCCGTGCCTAAACGCCCACGCGAATGGGGGTGCCTGCCCAACTGGCGCCCAAACTGCATGCGGCCAGTAGGCCGCCCGCCGGGGTGTACGTGGTGGAATGCTTATAGTGACCCTGCGACACTCCACCCAAGGCGGAGACGGAATTCGTTGGTGGTTTTAGACGGTAGTCCTACATTGGTTAGTCCGTCATCGCCACTGGTCCCCCGGACAAGGTGGCATGCGTAAATGCATTTCCCCAACGTTAAAAAAAAAAAAAAAAAAAAAAAGGGTTTCGAATCCCGGCCAGAAATAAAGTTTTTGTTTTTTGTCTTTTTTTTGTTTTTGTATTTATAAGAGTTTTTTTTTTAAATCTAAAGACGTGATATATTAAAATAGAACCGAGCGAAGCTCGGTCGCCCAGATATTAACTCAGTTTAAATTACAATAAACAAGCCAAATATCGTTAAGATGCAAACCGTTTTTATCAGAATCAGCTATCAAACGCCATCTCATCTACCCCAAGGCACTCAGCAACACGACAGTGTAACAAAGCCCGGTATCGAGTGTCGAAGGAGAATAGAACAAAGAATGAGAACCGGAAAGAGAGGCGAGAGGTGCTCGACGGTGGGACGAGTGGGCCCAATCGCGTATCTGCTGATCAATTGACGGAGTCACGGACTACCTCTTATTGGTGAATTTATAATGCTAGTTATGAATTTTGCGTTTTTTTATTTTTGCTTGGGTGAAATTCTAATGTACAATCGGCGACGTAAATCTGTAAGAAATAGGTACAGTGAGCTGCAAAATTGCATAGAGAAATTATGAGTGAATTCATTGATAAATGCACCATGCACTTTTACACCACACTACATGCATTTGCATGGCACTATAAATTAGGTCAACTTGTAGTGAAGTGTAGTCCTGAAATGTTTACTACATTTAAATCAATTGTATAATTTAAATGTAGTAAAATTGTTGATTGTATTATATATTTTGTTTGACGATGCAAATTTGCTGATTTTCTAGGTATGTATAATTTGTAAATATTTTGATGTTGCATGAAATCTAATTATTTTTCTACTTATTATTATTATGAAATGACATAAATACCAATAGGTAGGCACTTTACGCGCATGGTTTAATTCTTAGTTAGCTTTAGTTTAATACCTGTTCAGTAATTCAATTCCTGTTTGACATCTTTCCTTATATAATATAATTATTCTGTATTGTTATTGTGCATGTTTGAGATATAATGTAGATATTGACGATGCAAAAGCGGTCTATTTGATCCTACTTGAATAAATGAATTTTTATCTTTTTATCTTTATCTTTTTTTTTATAGTAAAAGTTCTGGTAAACTTAAATTACCATTTTTTTATACTACGTCGGTGGCAAATAAGCATAAGCGGTAAGCGGTCACGTTCACCTATGGACGCCTGCACTGCAACTCAAGGAGTGACGTGCGCGTTGCCAACCCATTAGAAAATTGTACACTCATTTTCACATACATCTCATGATCTCACCATTTGACGCTTATGTCATACTCATTTCTACTACATACTTTATTAAAACAAATGCTCAAACATAAATTTTATATTAATTACACCTATTTTTTTACACATTTAACCGAATTTGAGTACCTATATGAACTAGGTATTCCAGCTGAATAAACGGATGTTTTGTAGGTACATCATAATTATGTTTATAAGATAGGCAACCCTCAAAATTAAGTAATTCAAATAAAAGGTTTACAGATTCTTACACACGTTAGGTGTTTCAAATATTTTGATTAATAATGATTAGATAATGCCTAATACTAGTACAAAATGCATCTCTTATTTGATATGAGAAGCTTCAAGTGCCTTTATGAATCGTAAGAGCAATGTGTGAATTAAGTGCGACAGTATAATATAACAGGTACCTACGAAAAGGGGTTAAAACAAAAATAGGCCCTTTCAAAAGACACGTATGATTACTTTCGGTCGTGACATATTATTTGAGGCTAAGCAGGTCAGTAAAAATAATAATATTTGATAGACATGAATAAAAAAAAAAACAATCTAACCCCGGCATAAAGTCACTTACAATTTGAAATCATTTAACAATCAAAATCACATCAACAGAAACAGCCCGTAATTTCCCTACAAAATTCGTTTGACACTCATGAAACTAAACAGCACTCAATTATTCAGCGTCCCCGCCGTCACCAGCGCACTCCAAAAAACCCAATCAGCATAACTCGTCACTTCCACATCGATCCCCAATTTGCCAGCACTTATCAAATCGCTTTATGCATAGAAATAAAGCGGAAAACCAAACCCATTCACATACATCTCAACCTATTTTAAACCCTAATACGGCGAAATAAAATTATACTTTTATTTTTATTACATTTCTGAGTGTATAAAGCCGAATGGTTTACTTAGAGTTTAAAATATTCATAGCTTGTACTGGATCGTATTTAAATATTTACATAAGTGTCACGCAGTGCCGATGCCGCGACGTTTGCCGATAAACGAATCGAGCGGGGGAGACTGACAGACGGACGGAGATGGTCAGGCTTCAACACAAACAACTATTTAAATTATATTACTTACATATTACTTTTCTTTTATAATGCTGCTACAATACAAAGTCAACAGTTTCTTTTAAATATGATCTTAATTATATAGTATTAAAATTAACATGCAGTATCACGTAATATTTAGGCAACAATACCTTGCCTACCTTACAAGTCTGGATGTTTTAAATCGATACGAGTTGCGAATTGATTCTTGGCATGTTTTTTATTATTATTATTATAAATGCGTTGTATTGTACAACATTTTACAGAAGGTACATAAATGTACTAAACTCCTTAAATGATTTTTTCGTATGTTATTTCTAGATAAGTAGTCAATCACCAATTCACCTTTACCCCACCGCATTGTAAAATATCGCTTATTACTAACAAAAACGAAGGATCTTTGTCACCCCTAGGAATATCTATACCAAGGCGTTAACTCTCGGTAGCGAGGGCGATACTTGGGCGTATTCCCGACAGGACCTAGTAATACTTACAATGTTCACTCTTACGTAAATTCATTACTGCATGGTGATGCTGATGTGCAACCATAACACTTAGGCAGATTTTAAATGTAAACTTACAGTACCGTTACCATGGGCTGCCCAAGTGAGAGCCGTATTACTTTACTCAGAAAGTAAGTGAGTTTACGTTTGTTTACAATATATTGTGCCTAACTTCACTCCAAAGAAGCTGCTTCTATCCCTTTCTAACTTTATCAATAAACGGAGAAAGAACTATAGGCGAATGCTACGCCTCTGGTGTTTACGCGATGGAACTAAAATCATAAGTAAATGTAATTTACCTATCGAAATCTGTCAATATAGGGTCTACTGCAAATTTCGAAACATACGCACTGAGGGATTCTTCCTCTTTCACTTTATACTGATAAGAGTAAAAGAGACGCATGTCCACATTTCGATAACTTCGGTATTCGGTAGTAGGCCTCAAACCATAGGCCAAGTCATTCTGACGTGACATTTCTGTCAAGTTATACAAAAATCCAAAAATCACACGGAATTTTCACGATTATATTTGCAGTTTTAAATAAAATTATGACTAACATATTGCATTAATTTATAATATTACGTGAAATTCAAGATTAGCTAAAATTGAATAAAAAGATAAACCAGTGAACAAATCAAAATAAGGTAATGAGTTATTTTTGGCCATCATATTGTACTATTTACAATTGAGATGATTATATTGCTCAAAGTCGTTTTTGGTTTCAGAAAGATGACGGAAGCTATGATTGAAATCAATATTTCCGAACAAACCCGTATGGTATTCAGTCAACATGGAAGATGGTTCAATTGATATTAATACTGTGGCACTCTGGCAGTTACGCTACTCAAAACCTTAGGGCAGCAGAGGGGAGCAGTACCAATTTATAGGTGTTTTTGTTCCGCGATGCACTTAATGGTATTATTGGCCATGATCATCACAGGTATATATGTATGTATAGAAGTGCTCCAATAAAGGAAAATACCTCAACTCCAAAAAATAATCCTGTTACTAAAATAAAGTATTTCATTAATTGACTTTGTTTATTTGTCATGTTCTCGAGTAGTAAATAAATAAAAATATTTTTTACAGAAAAAGGGTACATAGCATCTTGTATAGAATTAGCTTTTGCCCGCGGTTTCGCTCGTAATAATAAAATTTTCATTTGGATCCGTAGGTTTCTATGCAGACGTTTGTCTGCGTTTTTTTCGATTACTCATATTACTATTGTTTTTAAAAAAGAAATGCTTGCAGTGGTTGTACAAATATTACACAGCGACCACAGCGTAGGTAGTAGGTACGAGTAGGTATGTATTCTATATACACTGAGGAAACTACATATTGTATACAACAGAACTCACATAGCTCCGTATCTCGGCACTATTGTCGGTGGGTAAAAAGTACTTTCTCGCATTATCGCTTACAATTACCGATTGCCGACCGATTACCCCTATCCCTATCCCTAACCCTACCACTATCCCTATCCCTATTAGCGTTTGCTCCCGGGAAATACCGGTACCGAAAGTACCGGGAATTCCCGGGATTTTCAGCCAAGCAAACAACCGGGAAATGAACTTGAAGGCTGTTATAAACCCTATAATTTATGAATTTATTATGCACACTATTGGCGCTTTGTAAATAATTTGTAATTGTTCAAAAATACTTCTTTTCATTCATAAAACATTGTATTGTGTAGTTACTAAATAGTCATAAGTTTAGCATTTCAATATGTGCAATATTACTTTATGATTTACAAAGTAATTGTTATTCCTGTAATTGTTTCTTCTGCTGTATGTTGTATTAAATATTGTATGTTTGCGCTGATGGCCAAGTTGCCAATGCTCCCAATAAATTAAAAAAAAAAAATTAGCTTTGTCAATTTTGATACAAGAACTGTGCAAGGACTTAGCTGAAATGTCAATCGTTGACGCTAAACCATGGACTTTAAATCTATGCGCTAAACGCCGATCGAAATTCAGTCTAGCTCTGTCATGTCAATACGGAAAAGTGATAGAGATAGCTAAGCTACGATAACGATGTTATCATAATCGTTTGTGCATTTGGCTACGTGCCCTGCCAAAAAATTAGATACAATTTTTACTTGTTTCAAAATGCTTTTTCTACTCACTTTTGTATCAAATTATAATCTTCATATACACCCCATAATGGCCTAATCGCCTTCAAAAGTTCTATACTTTACCTTAGACTTTGTCGTTACCTATGTCGATGTCGTTGTAATTGATGTTTGATATGTACGTAAACGCTGAATTTTAGGTTTTTAGTCATTGAGGTATATGTACTACGTACTAGAGGCGACGTTGCCAAGCAAAAACACTGCACATGCTGACAAATTCGCGGGGTGCGGGGAGCGGTTATTTACGCGTAGAGTAGGGCTACCACCAGATGTGACACATTATTATATTCTGCCTAACGGGAATTTTACATTATAGTTAAATACGGATATTCTAGTCAAACTTATTTATTTATTTACAACTTAAACAATACAAATTAATACAAAATAAATGTGCTGTATTTATCTTCTTCTTTAAAATACACAATGAACATATATATGTGTGGTCAGTTGGTAACCAAGTTTCTTCAGCACGATTTTTTTGGACAAAGCGTATAAATTGTTCCATTTTTTCATGACCAGGCCGAAGAAAACTGCAAAAAGTGAGCGTGCTAAAAATACAATTTTACTCAAAAACTATTAACTATATATATATTAAAAAAATATTTTTTTTTTAATATTTTAGTAACATAATTAATGAAATAGTAAGTAGTTACTTATTAATTTTCCAAATAGAAATATTTATATTTCGCAACTCTATTAGAGATGAAACACATTACATATGTAGTAGGAACAGTGTAAATGGCACATCTGCGCGGTTAACTTTTTATAGTCTATGATTGCGTCACCAAAATGGCGGCAGTGTCGCGCCCGCTCGCGAGTTCGTAGAATATTCAATCTTAAAATATTATAGACGAGTTTTTTGTTTAATTTACCGATGAAATGTCACACCTTGGCTTTTATTTGATTTCCTCGAGTGATTAGTACAATTTTTAAACACACAAGAAGGCATTATTCACGTGGAAAGTAAATGCATCACGGCACGTCACTGCACCGCAAGGACCCGGTAAGGACTGACAACGTTGCGGTCCAGTGGACCGCAGTGCGTTGTGTAAAAATTCTCTTAGCAACGTCGCCTCTAGTACGTAGTACATATACCTCAATGTTTTTAGTTTTCGTTTCACGTCAATTTATTAAATACTTAGCCTGTTACTCAAGAATATTACAAAATAAACAAAGTCACAGAATGAGATACTTTATTTCAGTAATAGGATATTTTTTTTTAAGTTTTTTCCTTTGGTTCACTTCTAATATATACCCACGAGTTATGGTGACTATAAGTACAAGTATTGTGCATTGAGGAACTAACATGCCCATGAATTGGTACTGCCTGTTGCTGTAGGTAATCAGTTGATTCTTAACTGCCTCATTCATTATCAATTTGAACAATCTTCTACGTTGGGTTTGCTGAATATCATACGGCTGGCATGGAAATATTGTTTTCAATAATATCTTCTTTTTCTGAAAGCAACCAATATAATCATCTCAACTGTAGCTAAACAGTACAAAATGATGAATAATAAACCTAACTCATTACCTTTGTAAAAGTATCAAGCACTGGTTTCATCACTGGTTTATCTTTTTATCGAACTACTAACTGCTACATTTAAGCTGTTCTTTAATTTCACGTAATATTATACATTAATACATATTAATCATAATTGCAATTAAAATTGCAAATATAATCGTGAAAATGTTGTGGGATTGTTATATAATTTGACAGTAATGACACATCAGAGTGAATTGGTGGTTTACTTTTACGTTAGTGACTGTCATGATTATTCACGTAAAGTATTGAGTTTTCACTAGAGACTGTCAAATAGTTCTGGTTCTATTGACTTCAAACAATCAGAAAGAGAGCGCCTTAGCTGTAACGTTAGGAACGTATTAAAAACTCGGAGTAAACACGTTAATAACTTATGGTACCGATGAAAATTTTAGTACGTGAGCGTTTCCGCTTGGAGCGCTGTTCAGTTTTTCCATACATTTTCCGTAACTCTCACTGAAAACGTAACGTACTTTTTCACTTAAAAAAGTCATGGTAAGGCTACAGATAATTATATGTTTGGTGACTGTAATTACGTCTATACTTTAGTTTTAACGTGTTGTAATGTAAACACGGAATACGAGAAAATCCAATTCGGATTGGGCATATGGGAAGGAAACTTGATAATTGATACCCAACTATGGATATCCATAGTTGGGTATCAATTATCATCATACCCGGCAAACGGAAATCATGCCGCCCAAATCCACATGGCTTCGTTTTGTACAGCAAGAGCTCATCAGGGTGTTAGGGATGGGGGTTGCTCAAGGTTACTCAAACTAAGTAACAGATTCAAATGACAGATTCGAGCCCTACACTACACCCCAACAGAGGGTAACTGGATCAAAAGAAGAATGTACAACAGGATACAACACGAATATTTACTAAATCTGCTAGTCCCTAGAATTTGAAAATGATGTCAACACACCAATTTAGGTACATCCAATACTTACTAATCTTAAAATATTTTCCATATATACTTAGATTCATTGTACATATAAACGTTACTCGTGGAGGACCGTCCGGAACACGCCGATACTTCTACTAAGCGCCGTGTATTCGTGCCATAAAAAATAATGGATCTGCGAATCGTCGAGATATGTACGGAAATATGGAGTGAGGTGAGCGTTCGAAAAATCGTAATGGCATCGCGAAATGGGGATTAGAACACGATCGAAACGGAGAGACTTCGCAAATATTGCCCGTATACAAGGCATTTGCTTTGCCTGATTGCGCACGCAAAAAATCGATCAGAGCCATCAGAGGTTTACCTTCCTATATGATACATTTTACTCCCGCTGAAATAATCTTTAGGAATAACATATAAGTAGGCCAGAATATACAACCAGAATATACAAGACTTTAAAATTAAGACTAATTCAGGATCTAGAGGTAGATACATTGTTCCGGTAACAGGACGCGTAGGCCAGTCGATACGCTACGTAAATAATTTGAAAAAAAAATGTGTGTATTCTAGACTTAAACCTAATTATTAATTAAATATATGAAACTTGTTTAGGGCATTTTCAGATAATAGGAATGTTGTTAACAAAAATTAACTAGATGTCAGTTTTGTGACGAAAATTAAGAATAAAATTTGTCTAATAAGCAACTTTTTTTATGTTCGAAATGTACCTCTAGTGTACATAAACTATAATTATTGCTTATAGTTTATGTAATTAACACAAAAACAATATTTTTATTGAAATTTCATGCTTAATTGTCGTTACAAAACTGACATAGAGTTATTTTTTGTTAACAAATGTCACTAATTTTGGGCCCCAATTTCTGAAAAATGTCCATTATCACGGACTAACCACCGCTTTCACATGCTAGATCACAAATAGTAGGTAGATAGATTTCGCGATGACGCGATACGCACGCATGTTTATGTCAAGCATTTGAGTAATCACCTCAACTCGCGATCTCCATTCATTAGAAGCACCTACAAGTATCTCAAGAATTAAAACTTATTCGCTAATTAAGCCTGTGCACGTCGGTAAATAACATAAACCGTACTAACCTAATTTCAGGTAATCGTGTTTGCTCGCGCAGGTAAACATATGAAGGTAATGGGCACGTGACGCAGCGCGTCCCGCTCTCGTGGTAGACAGCTTTATGATACATTTTTCAGGTTTATACCCCATAAGTCTAAACACCTAATTAAAGTATACTCGTACCTACTATGTTGTGCAAAAAAACAACCATAGTTAGAGACAAATAGTTATTTGTTAACATAAACGTACTGACAGGTGGGGGTGGCAAAATTTTGAGAAATGACCTTATGTATAATTGTACTTTTCTTTATATGACCTTAAATAATTGTTTCAGTATCACAATCAAATCTAACATATATTTTTATGTACATATTTGTATTAATTTTTTTAACTCTATGTTTATGTCTTCTGCTACGCTATTATTACGGTACGATATAGGTACATCGCACAGACATAAACTACCTAGTAGAATGGATTATCATACACCTACGCATACACGCGTAACTTGGTCCTTTATAATGTCCAAGTAATTCGTCTCAAGTTATCGGCAGCAAACAAAGTTGCGGCCGACAGGGAGGGAACCCAATTACCGCTAATGAAGACAATGATATAAGCGCGGTTATTGATCTAGATTTAAATTTCATGACGGGTCAGTCCCTACGATGTGCGAGCCCTTAATGCTTCTTGCCAAGTTTCGACAACGGCACCCGACACTTCTTGGTACTTGTAAGATTGTTAGGGCACGGTATGCAGTACTATTTACTTTTCGTTTATAATAAATCGAAAGGCGTTAAACACATCTTTGACGTCAGCTAATTTAGCCTATCATATTACTTACCATAATATGACATACACTATAATAGGCTGCAAATAAAAGTGAATCTCTTCAGTAAAAAGATGAAACACATGAACACATCTTAGCTTAGCTTTGCCTATTACATCACATGACAAACTCGTAATTTGAACGCATAACAAACTCAATACTTTAAGCAAAACATGCTTATAGCAATTTAAATAGTTTAAACATATAGACTATAGGTATGTTCAATACACAGAAAGTTCTAATTATATTCTAACAATAGAAGGATGAAGTAAATACAAAATATACTTGTGTAACAGTTTTTAGTAAATTTACGTTACACATCTCACAATGCGCCATTATAGAATATTAATTTTCTAACTTTCCGTATAAATTGCCTCAATTCTTATCTACAAGGATAGCAACCCGCATAGCTCATTCATAGCACCGAATGTTAAGAGCCCTTTCATCTGAAAAATAGCGAAATCGCAACCGAGCGCTTAATCATACCGTGTGTGGTATCAAATTAAAGAGCTTTCCGAGTAGTTTACAAATATATAACATATTATAGGACTTCTTCTACTTGGTCTAACAAAATATGAGAAAATGTCCAGAAGTGGCAATAATTGTGACGGGGAAGGCTGGTTTTCAAAAAAATTGCCAAAAATATATAATAGACATTTATAATCACTAAGGCATAAGAGCAATTTAAGTAAACGTTGCAGATTAATTTTTTTACGAAAATAACTTCGATGTGATGTAGATTTTCAAAGAAATTGTCACTTAATTTTAGGTAATTTCTGAAAAAAATTTGAATTCGTCTTAGCCTTGTTTACTCTTTTTAAAAACCTTATAATAAAAATGTAGTCTGAGAAGTTTGTAGTACAGGATACACGTATTATAAATTTACCAGTTTCAGTATTCCAAATTATCCAAATTTTACAAATAAGATCGACTAATCCAGCACTACACGCGGGTTTTCCTAAACGTGCATCAGAGAAAAATTCGTAATTAATTTAGTAAGTAAGTTTTCTAAAATCCAGTCTTATAAGTATCAAGATAATAAGATTCTCTAATTGAAACTTGAATTAAATATATCTATTAGATAACGAAAAGTGTAGTATTTCACCGACTAAAACTATCAATTTTACATTATTTTGACGTTTTTCGCGAAAGCAGCCTTAATAGCGTGTGCTATAAAATTATTCATTACCGGGCCACTATCACGACCTCCCCATCCAACTCGCCCAAGTTTAATGTCCACTAACTAATTTCTTATCCCCAAAACATAATAATATGAACATACACATGAACAAACGTCTGAAATTATGATTAACGACCTCACGCACACACGGCTGGAACACATTTACATGCGCACCGATAGATCACCCGGAGGCCTTCTCGTTTGGTAAGATCAATCAATATTCCTTGTGTCATTACTTGTAAGGTGGAGGCGATCTACTATAGCTATTGTTGGATCAAATTATTTGGGTTAGGTATACCGAAGTATGATGGTATAATTTTAAAATCGTACCTACTAGGAACACAGAAAACATAAATTTTGTAAATAGAAAACTTTATTGTTTTTTTTTAATGGGAGAAGGACAAAAAACATCATATCTCTATTATTAAACCATACACATTTAACCTGACAGGTTAAATGTGCATGGTGATTATTTTTAGATGAAAATTACAATAAAATTTTTGTTCTATAAATAAAAAAACAGAAAAATCATCTTATAAAAAGTTTTTTTTAATTTCCAGTGAAAGTTAATTGTTTTGATGTTAATTAACGACCATTAAAATATCCGTGACTAAATTGGTAACACCCTATATAATTTGCAGGTGTAACGTACGTAGCAGCCTAAAATGAGTTTGAAACTTTTGAAGTTTCCAGTGTATCTTCATGTTTTGTGAACTATTATTTTGGAAGCACTGTCAATACGTTGTTGCAAAATAACACCACAACTCACAAGACAATTATAATTTGCACCTCTCTCGTTTCAAGATATCGGGGGGCGCTATCGACCGGGCGGAGGCGATCTGCCTCCTCGTGCTACGGTTAAGATACTCGTATTAATGATTTTGCATAATAATTGCATCGAACACTCGCCACCTTCCGACATTAGGGTGAAGCATCAAGTTTCAAGTGAGGATAAAGGCTTTTTATTGAAGACGGTTCCTTCCTTCATAGTGTCTCGTTGCAAGTGTGGTGAGACCAATAGTTATTTGTTATACAAGGGAGCAAAGTTGTATTTTAACCGAGTGTGGAATTGCAACACGAACTAGCGAATGGATTCTAGGGAAAATAGAATCCTGAGCGAACCGAGTAGTTCAAAAATAGAATCCTGAGCGCAGAGAGTGTTGCAATACACACGAGGTAAAATAACTTTGCATCCCGTGTGTAACACATAACTTTTCACCTCACTAAAGCGAGGAAATACGCAATAAAAACAACTGGAAATAAGTCAATTTGCGTTTAGGTATTACATTTTCCACGATGCACTAACCGACACAAAAAAAGTTTCAAATTAAGAATCAAGAAGAAAAATCTATTTGGGTGCGTTCCGTTTCACGCGTTTTGAGATTACAATGTTACTTAAGGTGCGTTCTGAATAAGTACAACGGAAGAGTCAAAAATACAATTTCTTGTACGATTTCAAGTGTTTTATGGTAAAATCATGTTATAAAATTGTTTGAATTTTATGTTTTTAGTCGGATACAATTCGATATGAAATTATTTTTACGTTCGCATCACATGATTTGTTAAGACAATTTAAGCACAGGGAGAAAATTGTCCTGTCTGGGACATGCCTTTACAAGAAATTATATTTAAAAAAGTAACTAATGACACGTTCGGATTTCAAATATTCTTTGCACTCTTGTGGATAAAATGCGATTTTGCTATCTGTTTTTAAAGAATAAAAAAGTCCTTTCCGAGCTAGTGAGGTGAAAAATATTTTATAATGAGTTACATACATTAAGTAAATACGAGTAAGTAAATACGTACGTGGTGGCGTTGACTGTTACAAATATGTATATGTAGATAGTCTTAATAAATGTCCAATATTAATGCTACTGGCAACCGTTGGACCTAATTAGACTCTATACGATTTTAAATTTAAAAAAACCGGCCAAGAGCGTGTCGGGCCACGCTCAGTGTAGGGTTCCGTAGTTTTCCGTATTTTTCTCAAAAACTACTGAACCTATCAAGTTGAAAACAATTTTCCTAGAAAGTCTTTATAAAGTCCTACTTTTGTGATTTTTTTCATATTTTTTAAACATATGGTTTAAAAGTTAGAGGGGGGGGGACGCACTTTTTTTTCCTTTAGGAGCGATTATTTCCGAAAATATTAATAATATCAAAAAACAATCTTAGTAAACCCTTATTCATTTTTAAATACCTATCTAACAGTATATCACACGTTGGGGTTGGAGGGAAAAAAAATATCAGCCCCCACTTTACATGTAGGGGGGGTACCCTAATAAAACATTTTTTTCCATTTTTTATTTTTGCACTTTGTTGGTGTGATTGATATACATATTGGTACCAAATTTCAGCTTTCTAGTGCTAACGGTTACTGAGATTATCCGCGGACGGACGGACGGACGGACGGACGGACATGGCGAAACTATAAGGGTTCCTAGTTGACTACGGAACCCTAAAAATGAGGTCAGCATTACTCGCGCACCTAGCGAATACCTTTAGAACAACATCATAGGTTGTGATCCATCATAAGTAATTAGTTATGCAAGGCATTCTTTTTAACTCAGTTCATAAACAAACGTCTTAATTTATCAAACCGTTAGATGTTTGTATTCGACTGAAATAAGTCTATTTAAATTTTTATCAAAAGTATTTTCTCGCAAGGAAGAATTATGATTGTAATCCTGCGGTGGAAATCCTCGTGAGTTATGATTGCGTTGTTTGCAGCGTTAGCGGAATGTATCGCGCGGAGCCTGACCCTTGATCGCGGCCCGCTTTCTCACCGATCCCATCTCAAATACATTCACCATTTCTTTTCCCAATTGCTATCTTTGGCTTGGGCTACATTTTTGAACGCTGTAGCTTTGTTTCATCTTTGTTCAATATGTGTGCAAATTACGCTCTTACATCGAACTATAAGTAACGATACGGCTTAAAATATAAATGCTATTTAGAGGTATATCATAATTATTTTAAACAGGCACGAGTTCAAAAACTTTTATCGCAAGAAATCTCGATTTTTAATACTTAACGAGTGTTTTTTACTACTTGTCGTACGTACAAGACGATTTTTCGATATCCCATGAGATGCTTTTTTGTAGTGGGTATTACTTGGGTGAATTCAAACGTTATTTACTTTTTTGTAAAGGTTATTTACTGACTAAATGCGTAAAACCACTACAATGTGTTTTCTTCGTTTATACTTAAAGGCTCTACACCTAATGGTGGTTTACCCTACGGGACGATATGGAGAAACATCATTTCACACTTCCCCACTCACATTTTTACAATAAAAACGGAGGAAGGAGGCGCATTACGCCCGGCCCGGGGGACGTAATAAAACAAAATACGGAGAATAACATTCAGTAGAGAATAACAAACTCTGTAATGTTTTTAAAAATTCATAACCTTACTGTATTATAGTGAGCAAAGAAACTGTTAAACTATAATATATAAACCTTCTTCCTATTACGTGTTTTAGTAACTTCATATATAATTGATAAATATAGGTACATTAATAAAACATAATTTTATGTGGATTAGCTCTTCATAATTTAAAATATTAAATTAGAAACACAAATTCGATAATAGACGCGGTAGATATTTTAAATTAAATGCTAACTCATGATTGCAGATCTATTCTTCAAGTACATAGGTACTAAATAAATATTTTTTTAAAACGACTACTAGGTACTCTAACTATTGAAAGTAACCTACTCACCAAAGACCGTCCCCATTCAGCAGCACATCAGACTCAAGTTCCATCAATAGCTTTACGATTGTCAAAGCCGATTTCACAATCAGGAGCGTGCGAAGAAACAAAACCGGCCCAATCTATCCGCGATAGAGATGGGCCCCCGGGACGGAGGGGGTAGTTAGGGGGCTCATCAATCTGCGGCCTTCTTGTCGATATACTCGCACGAGCACACGCTGGCCCACCAGATGTGACCTACCAACAAAATGACTCACTGTTACGCAACGTAACTAATTGACAACTGTTTCATTATCTGGTTTCATTGGTTTAAAAACGAAGTCACTCAGCGTAGATCGCAATTTAAATTTTTTTTCTACTCCCGTACTGTTATTCGTGAGTTACAAAGTCGTGCATAGAACTTTAAAACCCTACATAAAAGATGTCAGGACAAGTCTATCTAAACTCTGTCAACCAAGTCTGTCAGTAAATAAGAACAAAGAAAACTATATGCATCCTTTTCTTTAGGGTGCTAGAGAAAAGGATACCTATAGTTTTCTTATTTCTTATTTACTGACAGACTTGTTTGACAGAATTTAGTCTATACCCTGAAAACATTTAGTAGCAGTAGCACGATATAGCTGTTAAAGTTCAGTACATTGCTACCAACTTAACAAACCAATTCGCAGAGTCGAGAGGTCGAGACTCCTTCGTTTTCTGCTGCGCTCATTGGCGACGCGTCGAATCGCATTCACATGTATGAGAACTCGATTCAACTCGGCTCGATTCGTCTTAGTGGCCAGGCTTCAAAGAACCATACCATAGACAGTTTTATTTTCATGTTTGCACTCAAACTGCATATTCAAAATGGTAGGCGGTCCACTAGATAACTAAGATGACTGAAAGTAGGTATTTGTTGAATTTATAATTTTCTTTCAAAATAAGTGCTTGGTCGTAGAAAAAGTATTGTATGCAACGGTGTTTAACTGAGTCAAAAAATGCTCGTGGCGTCTTTATTAACAATTTTCGGCTTCGCCTCAAATTGTTACCCACGCCACTCACCTTTTTTGACCTCTTTTAACCACCAGTTGCATAAAATACTATATCAAGAAATTTAAAAAACCGCCACATTTAATTTCAATGATATACATATGGTAAGGTAACAAGTGATAGTGAATATCACTCATCGGCTCCTATATATTTTGACTGGAAAGTCACCTATTCACTATTAGACTAGACCAGTTTAGTACCAGTCACTAATTGTATGTTAATAGTTATTTGTTATACAAGGGGGCAAAGTTGTATTTCAACGCCGAGTGTGGAATTGAAAAATGAGCAAGCGAAAGGATTCTATAGTTGAACCACGAGCGAAGCGAGTGGTTCGAGAATAGAATCATAAACTTGCGAGTTTTTTAACACACGAGAAGTAAAATACATTTGCACCCGAGTGTAACACAAAACTTTTCCCCTCGCTATAGCGAGGAAACTACAACGCAAAAAATGCGTTGATCACTGCTTCCAGTAATTCCACAGGTGGTAAATCATCTTTATTACTAGATTCACCTACTTTTATCAATTTTAAAGCAGTTAATTTGACTTTATTAAAGGTCAAATTACTTTACCCACTAGTGGATAAAATGCGTTTTTACCCGCTGGTATTAAAGGACAAAACACGTGTTTCCGAGCTAGTGAGGGGAAAAATAAATAATTTTACCCAGGAAAGTAATAATTTTATATTCCTTAATTAAACATAAAAAAATATCAATTTATTCATTTTGCTCTTTAATCTAAATTCGTATTGGGTACTTATTGAATAGACCTCGGAATTTCAAAGCAGAGATTCTTTGCCGCAAATTTATTAATTAAAAATGAGTAAGTTATCTCGGAGCGACACCTAGCAGTCTTTTGTGTAGGAACCTTTTCACCGTCAAAACTCATTTCAATTAATTTTAGTAGAAATAAGTTAATGATGTGCCCTTTAAAAGCAAGATATCATTAACACCCGAAGGGGAGGAGGGCAAAGCTTACAGCGAAGCCAACTTATATACTTAAAAGTATCTATAGCTATAGAAAGATTCATAGTTGTTTACATTTAATTAATAGTTTAGGTAACAGGTTTTTATTCAGCGAAGAAAGAAACACGTGTTATGAGTTCAGTTTACCTTAATATGTACCGGACAGACTAAGATATAAAAGAAACACTTCTTTTACGTAGTATATCTTAGTCTGTCCGGTACATACTTTAAGGTAAACGGAGGGAAAGAGATTAATATGTACGAGTTACCTTTGAATGAAGGAACTGAACACTGAACATTTCACTATATTATGTGTGTGTTATAAATTCATAAATTATAAGTAGGTATTTGTCTATTTAATATTTTCAGTAAACTGTAAAATTTGGATTTTTCATGGATTTTTCTTTCGTTTAATTTGACGTCTTATGACTTTATTTTTTTCCTAAACTGACGAACCATTGACGAACGTTCCGGACTGCGATGTTGTTATATATATTTCTCACTAGGAAAATATACCTAATAGGTACATACATAATTTTATACATACATACATACCTAAATTACCACAAGATTACCACAGAGTGGCAGCCCAGGCCAAAACGGGGACCCGGCAGACCACGTATGCGATGGCGGAACGAGCTAGATTCCTTTTTGGAAGAATGGCCGAGGACTGCTCAACACAGGAAAGAGTGGAAGAAACGGGGGGAGGCCTTTGCCCAGCAGTGGGACATGACAGGCTCTCAATAATAATAACAATACCGAAATACTGTCTGAGGCCTATTCGACTGTTTAGAATTGGTCTGCCGTAAGTACGTCCGTCAAGGACAAATGTATAAAACCCGACCAATATCACAATCCAGTACGTACGCTCGTCTGTTACAGTTTTTATACTTCAACACTGTCTATGGCAAATTACATGTCAAGTCGCACGTCAAGTTGTCAGTCAGCAAGTTGTGGTGAACCAATGGTGAATAATGCGCGAAACTAATATAAAATATAATATTAATGTACCATTTAAATACTTAGTAGTATTTAAATAATCAACATTAAACAAGCAAGAATATTAAATGAACGGCAAGTACAGCCCTTATAATAAATGATAAAAATACCGTTTGTTACAAAAACTTCATTTATAAGATCAGAATCAAGGAAAAAATTAAAGGTAAGCAAGCAATTCAAAGTATATTTATATTCATAACTGAAATTAGCCTTTAGAAACATCTTATTTTAGGTGTTTTTAATTTTTCCGTATCCAAAAATTTGCCATGAAATGTGTCCAAAGCTTTTTAAGTAAGAACATACCCAACATTTAGTAAATTTTCCGCCACTTGCCATTTGTGCCTCGAACCAAAATTTAAGGTTTTTTTACGTTTAGTAGCAATTAAGATGCAGTAAAAAAACTAGTGCCAGTTTAATTGAAACCTATGATTAAATGATATTACAAAAGATCTTGACTTCACGTTATTCTAGGGAGGTCATAATAAAAACAAATTATTAGTGAATTACGAAACGTGCTCTCCGCCGCTCTCGCGGGACAATCATTAAGAAAAAATCGTGTTGATGGATTTAATTACAAAAAATAATTATACCACAGAAAGTTACGTGAATAAACTTGGACGGAGTGGGTTCTTCGATTCCCCCTTAATCGGATTAATTTACTTTTAAAAAGCGGGGGGTGGTTGTTGTAATTAATGGAATGATAACATTATCCACCTTGCGGTCCGCCGCCTTTGAAAATGTTGGTAGGTTTGATATTTTTATTTTTTTATAACATAGTATGCAGGTATGTAGGTATATGTATACAATCAACCAATGAAAATGTGGGCTTTATTGTATAATACAGCTAGTCGAAAGTCCTTTGAAATAGACAATTTCAATGAAAAAATAGTTCTATACAATAAACAATAGTGTTGTTAATGTGACCAATTAAATACATGTTTAGTCATAATAGAAAATACATTAGGCAACAGCTACAGTAACTGTTACCAGGTGAGTATTATATTCTTTGGTTACCAGTCTCAAGTTTCCGTGCCATAAATCTCGCGCCATGTGGGGATCATAACAAGGAGAATGTTGGGATTAGCTTATATCGTAAATTGTTTGTGTTAAGCCAAGAAGTCGTTCAGAAACCCCACTTGAATCAAAACGAGCCAGTATCGGACTCGATGAGACGCGGTTTTTCCACTCGGTTACCGTCCGGTGATCTGTTGTGAACGCATCTCCAGCGACGCAGATCATATTGCGTGGAAGGGTTCGGTATTCGAACGCGCGAAACGTACGAGTCATCGCCGCTGATTTTTGCGGGTGCCGTGTTCCGTAACGGCATTTTCTTTGGCGTGTCACGTCTGTATTTACAGGGGGATTCATTTTTTGAAACGCGAGTGTTGTTAAAGTCGATGATTATAAATATTGGCAAAATAAATGTGATACCGTTTCCAGGGTATTATATTAGCATTCAAAAATAGACAAGGAGGCGTATTCAAATTTTCAAAATATAATGAAAAAAATTAAATTGAGTATCATATTTATAAAATCTGAATATGGTTCAAATGAGTCTATGTGCGAAAAACATCTGCTACGGCGTAGCACGTAGCGAGTTATTGTTGTATGCAGAGAGAAAGGGGTCGTAGAAGTAGAACATATAACACGACGGAAGTTAAATTGGAATAAAAAAATCAATATCAAATCCCGCCTAGAGTACGAAGGATTCACAAATTTCAATATAACCTAACCACAAAGTTTTAAAGTTTTGAAAAAACCCTCGACCTAATGTACCGATTTTGATGAAACATGCTGGCTAAGTACACTCCCGACTAATTCAGCTTTCAACCAAAAAAACTAATCCGTTCATCCGTTCTGGAGCTACGATGCCACAGACAGACACACACACGGAGTACAGACAATCAAACAAATAAACAGACAGACGGACAGACACGTCAAACTTATAACACCCCGTCGTTTTTGCGTCGGGGGTATAAATATACCTACATGATGGCTACTGTTAGCGACGCGTCGAAATATATGTAAAATAGCATAAGAATTCGATTAAGACTGTATTCGCAATAAAGATTATTTCGTAGGTAGGAAACGGGTAGAACTGCGTTAGTTAAGTTAATTTTGTCAATTCCGATTATTAAGTATGATAATAAGACTCATATGTGATGTATTCGATAGCAGGCAATTCCCATATTCCTTCCTTCCCAAGTCGCGGAAACCGAGTCCAAAGTTCAATCTAAACTCAGACTGTCCATTGGACTACGATTAATAGCCAATAAGCACTAACGTGAGAGGCTTAGAGCGAGAAAACCGAACTCTCCTCTGATTGGCTAAAAATATTTCCTTAAAGTTCCGAAATCATTTTCCTTTCACCCGAAAATTGCCTTAGGATTACTCGAATCCAAGCCAATAACTCGATAACTATAAGACATATGAAGATGTAAATAGTTTTAAAACGTAGCTGGGAACTTACGTAACACGATAACCTACATTTCCATAGTAATATACCGTTATCGATAACAATGGAGCTCAAGGCAAGCCGCGAAACCAGTCTATTGTATGGCCCGGACGGCTAATCACCTCTTCTATTGTGTAAAAACGTAAACAAACGCAGGTGCATTCCACTCGAGGTGAATGACCCTAGTGTCAGGTGCATTGTTACGTAATTTCGAAGCGATAGCCTAATTAGTTTATAAGTAATTAGGATTTGAACGAAAAATGATAGCATTAAATTCACGTAATCGAGCGCCGTAACGCGTTCGACCAATCACGACGCGCCATCCGTCGCCTATCGGGCGCAATTATTTACCTCTCTATCGCACGGAGCCTCGCGCTCAGCCGAGTCGTGATTGGGCGAATAAATTGAAATGTTTCTTTCCGTGAAGCGTAGGCGCATTCTGAAAAGGGGTATAAAAGGAACGATCGCTCGGTATGGGACATTCGAATTCGACCGGAACAAGAAGAACCAGCAGCCTCCAAGGAAAACCAGCAGCCAGCAGCCTACTACAAGCAGCCTACAGCCAGCAGCCAGCAGCCTACAGCCAGCAGCTAGCAGCCTACAGCCAGCAGCCAGCCACCCTCCACGACGGGTAGCGGCAGCAGCAGAAAACGACAGCATCGCGACGTATCGTCCGTACCGAGCGTTTCGTTAGGATATTAGCTTAGGAGTATTTTTATAACCGCGTTAAAATTAGAGTCGTTGATTATTGTAAATATAAACCATTTGATTTGATTCGTTTTTTAGTTAGTGTATTCCAAAATCATAATCGGTACGGTTGATTGCTGAGGACGACATCGAAGCTCAAGGTACAGGCCCGGGACGAAAGAGTGAGTCGCACGAGCTCCAGCACATTCTCTCCACTTCGAGCCGTCGATAGGAAGCTTTGCGGACGCGGTCTGCAACAGTTTCTGGTCCTTCGAGCCGGATCTTCGTGCGGACTACGGGTCTACAGCGACGTACCTGTCATGAGCGACGACAGGATGGTAAGGACGAGGTCCAGATCCAACCGAGCTGCGTCAGTGACGAGCGAAGAGGAGAGGCAGCAACTACTCGACGAAGGCGCGTCGGCGGCCCGCGAACGAGAGGCCGCACGCGCAAGCGCTGAGAGGGCGATGGGCGCCGACGCGGCGCGCCCTCCCTCACCTCCCTCCGGACCCGCTGGCGTAACGGAAGGGGCTTAGCGTCGCCGGCACGCAACCGATGGGCGCGGCGACAGCTAACAGCACGCTCAGGTATGGATTAACCGTAGAGACACCGAGGTCACCGTCCTACGACACGACATTGCTATGGCGAAGGGATTTAGCCAAGCGGTTACGGCGTCGTTCCAGACCCACGCCGATCCCAGCTAGACATCCCAAGGCTGCCGTCATAGACAGAACTACCGAGAAACGAAAGTCGCTGCAGGAAACTACCAAGGAGGTAAATAAACCAATTATTAAAGCTCAGTCCGTCAGATCACATGCGAGCAGTCGCACTGTGATAGAAGCGCAGCTGTCTCAGGCGGAGCTCGAGGCCAGCGAACGGCTAGCGGAGATATCCCGGAGGGAGTTGCAGCTAGAAGCGGACATGGTACGTAAACGGCTAGACGCCAGAAAACTGCAGATCCGCGCTAATGCGGATAGCGCAGACGAGCACGAATCTGCTGGTAGCGTGCGGAATTCGAATCAAGATCGATTAGACGAATGGCTAGAGAACTCGCGAGACGCGACGTCAAAACCCATTTGTAAGAGGTTAACCGACGAACCTCTACCCAAGTACGAGACTCCGAGACGACCTGCGCAGGCGGAGCGGCATATTCGAGGCCTCTCACCGGACCGCCAGGTATATCGGCGATCGATATCGCCACCGTCGGAGTCACGTAGGCGATCGATATCGCCACCGGAGCGACGCAGGCGATCGACGACGCCGCCGGCGCGTCGCGAGCGATCGACGTCGCCACAGCTGGACGCGCGTACTCCGCACACGGCGCACACGCGCGCCACCGAAGGTACTGTAGCGGAGTCCATGCTGCACCTGTTCGAGAGGATGCAGATGGCGGCCCGTCCAGCCCCGAAAGATATATTCGAGCTGCCGCATTTCTACGGAGACGTCAGCGAGTGGAGAAGTTTCTACAATACCTACGCAGAGACATCGAAGCGGTATAAGTTTACTGACTACGAGAACGTGGCGCGGCTCAGGATGGCTTTACGCGGGGACGCAAAGACGTGTGTGTCTCACGTGTTATCGACAGCCACCAGACCCGATATGATCGTGAGAATACTGAAAAAGCAGTTTGGACGCAGCGAGGTATTGTTAGACAAGGCGATTGACGACCTGCGAAAGTTGCCGCAGTTGGGGCCTACCGCGAACGACCTCAACACTTTCGCGATAAAAATAATGAACGTGGTATCTACAGTTATGGATATCGATCGAAGGCACTATGCCGATAACCCCATGCTCATCAGAGAGGTTACGGACAGGTTGTCGCCGCATCTTCGAAGCAGATGGTGCGACTACGCGAAGAAACATCGAGACAGCAAGGACCCGGAGATTCTGCAGTTGGCGGATTTCCTCATGGAGGAGAGCGAACAGGAGATGTCCTTCTGTCACGCCCGCGCCGCCCCGAGGCGAGCGCAGGCGCCGTTATCAGTGCCGCACGCGCGCGCAGCCGGCGCTCGCGTGAAAATATCCGCAACGCACAACCCGCCGAGAGCTCCCACAGGACGTCAACACGAGGTGCAGAAAGTGACGTACGCGACACGTCAAGCCACAACATCCCGTTCGACGACGTGCCTGTTCTGCGGTGGCGGTCACCTGACGCCGGACTGCCGCAAGTTAGCCGCCCAATCCGTGGGCGCTAGATGGGAGTGGGCGAAATTAAATCGTATATGCTATCGCTGTATCGACGCGAAGCATATGAAAACACAATGCAAGGCCAAAGCGTGCGGCGTTGCAGGCTGTCCTCACGTACACCATCGACTGCTTCATGCGGACTCGCCGCAGGAAGTGCGTGAGGATACGGCTATGGTGCTAACACAAGAAATCAGGTCAGTACCTACATCGTCAGCAGTGACGTCATCGGCCGAGCCAGCGGACACGACGGAGCCGCGAGCTGCGGACGACGAGAACGACGCCCGCGTGTACGTGTCGTCAACACCGGACTACAGCGTGCTGCTAAAGGTACTACCCGTAACCGTATCAGGTCCAAAGGGAACGGCGCATATCTTCGCTTTCCTTGACGATGGATCCACCTTGTCAATGATCGACCAGGACGTCGCGGACGAGATCGGCGCGGTCGGTCAAGACGAGCCGCTATGCATAAGAGGTATTCAGCGGTTGAAACTTAGCTCAGTGACACAGACGGTCAAGGCTAAAGTAAGCCCCGCTCGTGGCGGCTTGACATACGATATATCCCTAAAAACGGTAGACGGACTAGGGATACGCTCGCAGTCATTAAATAAGAAGCGTCTATTGGAATACGAACATCTGGCGGACTTGGGCGACGAGTGCTACACGGGCATGGGCGTGCCGCAGATGTTAATAGGCGGAGACTTCAGTCATCTTATAAACCCGACGGAGGTGAGGCAGGGCGGCGAGGACGAGCCGTGCGCAGTTAAAACCTCGTTAGGATGGGTTTTCTTCGGGCGAATGCCGAGGTATGTACCAAATAACGAGCAGGTCGTGATGCACTGCCACAGTGACGACAGTGATCTCGTGGAGCAGGTCAAGAAACACTGGGCAGTCGAGGCGCTTGGCATAACGGCAAAGGACAACATTCGACCCGACGACCAGCGAGCGATCGATACATTCGAACGAACAGTAAAAAAGGTAGGACAGAGATACGAAGTCGGCCAACTATGGGCTGCCGACGACATAAAGCTGCCACCGAGTTTCAACATGGCGAAGGCGAGATTACGCAATCTAGAAGCCCGCATGTCGAGAGATCCTGACTTCGCCAACGAGTATCAAGCACAGATACACAAGCTTCTGGAAAAGGGGTACGCAGAGCGCATCATGGAACCACCGCAGTCAGATCGGATGTGGTTTCTGCCCCATTTCAGCGTCTACAATTTAAATAAAGGAAAGTATCGCGCTGTATTCGATTGCGCCGCGAAAAGTCAGGGATGTGCATTGAACGATTTCATCCTCGCGGGACCGGATTTACTACAGAGCCTGCTGGGGATACTACTTCGATTCCGTGAGTGGGAATTCGCCGTCACCGCGGACATACAGGAAATGTTCCTTCAAATACAGCTGCGAAGAGAGGATCGGCATAGTCAGCTCTTCATCTGGAGGGGATCGCGGCGTGACGTGACACCGTGGACGTACCAGCTAAACCGGGTATGTTTCGGTAACATCTCTTCTCCTTTTCTCGCACACTCGGTGCGGAATAGGAATGCGACGGACAACAAGGATCGCTATCCGGACGCGGTCTACGATATCCATAATAATCACTACATGGACGATTATGTGGCATCATATGAGACAGAACGGGAACTCATATCAACAGCGACACAGGTGAGACTAGCACACGCGGAGGCTAGCTTTCGGCTGCGCAGCTACGC
Source organism: Leguminivora glycinivorella (assembly GCF_023078275.1). Taxonomy (NCBI): domain Eukaryota; kingdom Metazoa; phylum Arthropoda; class Insecta; order Lepidoptera; family Tortricidae; genus Leguminivora; species Leguminivora glycinivorella. The sequence goes on from NC_062971.1 coordinate 25,179,931, forward strand.
TAGCAACAGCGAGTTGTTAATGCGAAACATCGATCCGGAGGAGCGAGCGACGGGACCTTCTCATCTCGGAGAAAAGCAACAGACCGTCCTCGGAATGACGTGGGACCCAGAGACGGATACGCTGGGGTACAACACGAAAATGCTACGAGTGCCAGACGACGTGAAAAGGTACGAGCGATCGCCCACTAAAAGGGAACTTTTGAGTGCCGTAATGTCAGTTTACGACCCATTAGGCCTCATAGCGCAGTATATGATAAGCGCTAAGATCATATTCCAACGTGTGTGGACAAAGGGCACGGACTGGGACGAGCGGCTGCCGGCGGAGGAAGCGGAGGACTTTTTCCGGTGGCTGAGGGCACTGAGCGACGTGTCCGCGCTGCGAATACCCCGACGATACGCCACGCCCACCGGTGCAGTTAGAAGAGAACTGCATATTTTCAGTGATGCATCGACCGAGGCCTACAGCGCGGCGGCCTATTGGCGAGTATCGAACGACGAGGAGGAAACGCAAGTGAGCTTAGCTATAGCGAAAAGCCGAGTTTGCCCGCTAAAGGTAATGACAGTTCCCAGGCTCGAATTAACCGCAGCAGTCGTCGGCGTGCGGCTGGCGGAGACAATTTTACGCGAGCAGCGTTATCCTGTGACAAAGGTGACGTATTGGACAGATTCCATGGTTGTTCTCGGATGGGTTCGCGATGACGCGCGAAACTATCGTCCGTACGTGTCACACCGACTTGCGGAGATCGCCGAGAAAACAGATAGAGACGCGTGGAGGTATGTACCAACCGCTCAGAACCCCGCAGATCGAGCGACGAGATGTCAACCAGCGCAGAGCGTGCGCATCGAGGACGAGTGGTACGAAGGACCGCGCTTTCTCTATGGACCCGAGACATCATGGCCTAGTCACACATCGAATCGAACAGACGACCTGCCTGAGAGGAAGGCGAGGCCGTCAACCGAGACATCACTGGCGATCATCTCAGCGAAGCCAGACCCTTCGAGCGTACTGCCAGACGTGAGACGGTTTAGCAGTTACGACAGACTGTTGAACGCGACAGCGAACGTCTTGCTATTCATCGAGAAAATGAGAACGAAGAATAAAGCCTTGCAGCTACAAGTCAGACATTTGAGAAAGGCAGAACACATGTGGTTGCAATACAGTCAACGACGAAGCTTTCCCGAAGAGCTTCGAGCCTTAAGCCAGAATAGGCTCATCGATCGCAAATCGCGATTATACGACCTGGCACCCGAGCTAGGCGATGACGGCGTGTTACGCATGAAGACGAGGCTGGGCAGCGCTCCAGTATTGTACACCGCGCTACAACCGATAATACTGGATGGCCGCGAGCCGTTCACCCGTCTACTCATCCTGCGAGCTCACCGACGATCAGCGCACATTCACAACGAAGCAGTAATCAACGAACTGCGACAAGAATATTGGATACTACATCTGCGGCCGACCGTGAAGTCTGTAGCTCGAAACTGCGCGCTATGCACACTACGACGAGCAACACCGAGAGCGCAGCCCTTAGGCGATCTCCCGCCCGAGCGACTACAGGCGTATCAACGTCCCTTCACTCACACCGCACAAGACTACATGGGACCGATGTTCGTCACGATCGGACGGCGCAGAGAAAAACGCTGGGTGTGTCTATACACGTGCCTAGTGACGCGCGCTATTCACCTTGAAAGCGTGCACAGTCTTTCAACCGACAGCGCGCTACTATCACTACGAAGATTCGCCGCGAGAAGAGGATGGCCCAGGACGATGTACAGCGATAACGCGACGTGCTTCAGGGCGGCGGCGACGGAACTACGTGAGGCGTACCGGCAATGGCTGCCTGTACTGCAAACTTACGCCACTCAGAACCGAATGGAGTGGAAATTCATCCCACCTGGCAATCCTTCGGCCGGGGGCGCGTGGGAGCGAATGATAAGGACAGTTAAGATAGCGATGTCCTACACTTTCAACGAACGAGCACCGAAACCCGAAGTTTTCGAAACTCTACTCGCCGAGATAGAGAATATCGTCAACCGACGACCACTTACACATGTCAACGTCGATCCAGACTCCGAAGAAAGTTTGACTCCAGCACACTTTCTACTTCTTCATAACGCTAACCTACCGATGATTGGCGTTTACGACGAGAACGAGAAGAAGCAATGGAAGATGGCCCAAGCGCTTGCCGACCACTTTTGGCGGCGCTGGACCAAAGAGTACTTTCCTCTACTGGCACCGAGGAAGTCGTCCCACGACGGAGGGCGGCAACTTCAACCAGGCGATGTGGTCATCGTCGCTGAACCCAATGGTCCACGCAGCGTGTGGCCCCGAGGCGTCGTCGAGACTACCTACCCGGGACCCGATGGACGGGTCCGCTCCGCTGACATCAGAACGAGACACGGGACGCTACGCAGGCCCAGCTGCAGGCTGGCGGTCATCGCGTCGCAACCCATGCACCAGGAGTCTTCGACTGCGGGGACAAAATGTTAGCGACGCGTCGAAATATATGTAAAATAGCATAAGAATTCGATTAAGACTGTATTCGCAATAAAGATTATTTCGTAGGTAGGAAACGGGTAGAACTGCGTTAGTTAAGTTAATTTTGTCAATTCCGATTATTAAGTATGATAATAAGACTCATATGTGATGTATTCGATAGCAGGCAATTCCCATATTCCTTCCTTCCCAAGTCGCGGAAACCGAGTCCAAAGTTCAATCTAAACTCAGACTGTCCATTGGACTACGATTAATAGCCAATAAGCACTAACGTGAGAGGCTTAGAGCGAGAAAACCGAACTCTCCTCTGATTGGCTAAAAATATTTCCTTAAAGTTCCGAAATCATTTTCCTTTCACCCGAAAATTGCCTTAGGATTACTCGAATCCAAGCCAATAACTCGATAACTATAAGACATATGAAGATGTAAATAGTTTTAAAACGTAGCTGGGAACTTACGTAACACGATAACCTACATTTCCATAGTAATATACCGTTATCGATAACAATGGAGCTCAAGGCAAGCCGCGAAACCAGTCTATTGTATGGCCCGGACGGCTAATCACCTCTTCTATTGTGTAAAAACGTAAACAAACGCAGGTGCATTCCACTCGAGGTGAATGACCCTAGTGTCAGGTGCATTGTTACGTAATTTCGAAGCGATAGCCTAATTAGTTTATAAGTAATTAGGATTTGAACGAAAAATGATAGCATTAAATTCACGTAATCGAGCGCCGTAACGCGTTCGACCAATCACGACGCGCCATCCGTCGCCTATCGGGCGCAATTATTTACCTCTCTATCGCACGGAGCCTCGCGCTCAGCCGAGTCGTGATTGGGCGAATAAATTGAAATGTTTCTTTCCGTGAAGCGTAGGCGCATTCTGAAAAGGGGTATAAAAGGAACGATCGCTCGGTATGGGACATTCGAATTCGACCGGAACAAGAAGAACCAGCAGCCTCCAAGGAAAACCAGCAGCCAGCAGCCTACTACAAGCAGCCTACAGCCAGCAGCCAGCAGCCTACAGCCAGCAGCTAGCAGCCTACAGCCAGCAGCCAGCCACCCTCCACGACGGGTAGCGGCAGCAGCAGAAAACGACAGCATCGCGACGTATCGTCCGTACCGAGCGTTTCGTTAGGATATTAGCTTAGGAGTATTTTTATAACCGCGTTAAAATTAGAGTCGTTGATTATTGTAAATATAAACCATTTGATTTGATTCGTTTTTTAGTTAGTGTATTCCAAAATCATAATCGGTACGGTTGATTGCTGAGGACGACATCGAAGCTCAAGGTACAGGCCCGGGACGAAAGAGTGAGTCGCACGAGCTCCAGCACATTCTCTCCACTTCGAGCCGTCGATAGGAAGCTTTGCGGACGCGGTCTGCAACAGCTACCTTTCTAAGATTTTGTAGGTAGCCAACTGTTTGATTAGGATCCTAAGATAAGGCGTTGGACATTAAATATTTCAGTTAATAATTATTATATGTAAATTTTTTTGACAGTCACAAACGAAAGGTTAAAATTCATAAATTTACCGTACATGTTTCATCGGGTGTTGTTACTAAAACGCGTACTTTCTTAAACATGACATGCCATATAAAAAATAGCCATCCCTAATACCCAGAATGGACAAATAAATGAATCACAAATGCAATTCAACCCTAAATTGGCCGCGGAGGGAGTTCGCGAGTTGCTGTCTCATGTGGAGGCCATTCTTTATTTTGTCTGTTCGGCGCGTCACGGGACCGGTTGCACAAACATATCTTTTTAAATGTTTTTCCCGGTTCTTTACGGTGTATCCGGTTCCTGGAAATAAGATTGTATGACTGGACATAAACTATAAACTTAGATTTGGAGTACGTTAGTATACGTACTATTTAACGTCTTAATATTAATGTTTTGGAGAAATAAGATCATTCTATTTCTGATTTCCTTCGTACGGCATGTTCACTATTTCTTGTATAGAATTTGATTTGTACTACTTAACACTATAATAGCACTGCTCTTGCCAATCGCAAATTGCCAAGGCAATTGGCAAAGAAAATAAAATTGTGACTTAAGGCCGTTTTCACATTTTCCGATCCGATATCGGATGTAGGAAGGATGTAAAATGTAAGATTTATGCGCTTCCAGTGGCACGTTTCTCGAAAGGTACAAGCCTTGTATTACAAGTGTGTTTCCATGACAACCCATACGATTTGACAGTTCGCGCACTTGTAATACAAGGCTTGTACCTTTCGAGAAACGGGCCCCAGGTCTTCATTTATGTATTTAATAGATCATTATTACTAAAAAAACGATATAAAACGCAAAAAATGCGGACTTAATGCCGATGGCACTCTTTTACAACAGTTTTTGTCCGAGGCACCATGGAACTGCCGATATCGGCAGGACACTCCCGACATTTTTTGGCATGCCGGACCCCCCGCCAGTTGTCGGCCGATAATATTTATTTGTGTGCGTATATAATGTATGTATACGTTTGTAGTAGTGTGCGTGACAAAAATGGCGTCTATTAAACACTGCTAATGATCGAAATTAAAATTAGTTGACAATTTTCATTGAAAAAAAAAGGTTGTAATGCATCGGTCCGAATTGCGGATACTAGTTTTTTTATCTTTTAGTAGATATAGTTGAATGTAAAATTAATTATTTTGCCTAACACTTGAGTATTTTTATGCTCGTTATTTTAATTTTACAATATAATATTTATATTATAGTGCTTATAATTATGAAATATAAAACATTTTTTTAATATTTTTTGATACAAAATCATACTTCATTGATTTGGAACAATGAGTTTTATCGGACCGACATCCGACACTATCGGAAGCGTTTATCGGATGTAGGATGTCGGTCCGACATCCGATATCGGATCGGATAATGTGAAAACGGCCTAACAAGGACAGGTCACAAATGAACCCATAATTATTCCGTAGTCCACCGCCACTTCTATGACACGCACAATAGGCAAGGAGGGTGTCTAAATTCTTAACCTGTCACCAGACGGGCAACAAAGAAATTAAAACTCGATAATAAGGCTTTTTAAATGTCCACCCCACTTTTCTGTAACATGGGTATTTTTACGCGATTCATACTCAGAATCGCGAGGTCTTTCGATTCTAATAGGAAAAAAATAATGTCCCAAGATTTCCATACATTTCTAAAACCTTCCATTCCGTTACCGCCATACAAAATGTATGAAAAGATGGTAACGGAATGGGAAAAAACCTTAGGACACTTTTCTTCTATTAGGATTGAAAGAGCTTCGATTCTGAGTGGACCATATAAACAATTCCAAATCCTAAATAAAAGTGGGGTGGACAACTTTGAAAAAAATGGCCCATGTATGTTTTCAGGCGGAAGTCGACCTTGAATGCCTTGCTACCTGTCACAAGTAGAAGTGTGCGTACTTCGTTGGCGCTGCCGACGTCGGCGTCGCCGGCGCTCGTAAAATGACGTGCGGCGGCTGCTCGGGAACGTACTCAGGTATTTATGGACACCACTGAATACTTCAAGTCAGCATTCACCTCGTCTTGCCCACCATATACAGTTTGAGACATTGAAATTTATACCAAATTATTTAATGAATAGGGATTTTCCTTTGTATCAAGTTTTAAGTCAAAAATAATCATTGTAATAAAAAGCCTATTTTATAACTCTCACTCGCTACACTCGCGGTTAAATATTTGAATATTTTCCTTGGTAACAATATTAGCAAAAGCGGTTAAAAAACAACTTTGGTTCTCCGGAAACAAATAACTATTGCCCGACCTCAAATTATTATGAAAACTTTGCACCTACAAAATCACTTTTATTTTGATATTTTTACAATAACCGAAAACTAAATAAATAAACAAGCGTAGGCGTATGTCTGATCTGATGATTAAAGTACATTAAGTAGTGTAAAAATATTCCTAATAATGTCAATATCCTAGGAGGAAAAAGAAAATTACGTTTTTATGAAAAGGCGGTTTCGAGACTTGCGTCTTGAGTGTTATTTGCTTATTTGTATTTATTCTGTAGAATACAGTTATAATTGTTATAAAATATCAATTACCTGAACTAGACTATGTTATGAATGGACCACTTGTTCATTTATGGACTTTACTTACATATATACCCCAGTTGCTTTACAAGTGTCGTAAAATATATGCCTATTAAGGTCAATACGAACCTTACATTTGGCTTGGCACAATATCATTGTAGTGAGGGTACACCCTTAATTCCGTTTTCACATTATCCAATCCGATATCGGATATCTGAAAGATTTTAATGGAAAAAAACATTTTTTTTCCATTATCCGATATCGGATCGGATAATGTGAAAACGCACTAACGGCACTACCTATATTTTTTCTTCTTCATGCATTTAATAATCGAAAACGCTAGTGTCGAATGACAAATAACTGAAAAATAATCATTTATTACATAATCGGTGTTACTAAAGGTTTGCTTGAAACGTAAAAATTGCCTACTTTTGTGTGAGGTGCGTCAGTGAGCGTAGCCAGTGTGTTGTTATACTAGTAGTACCTACGTAATTGTATACGCCGTAAACGTAGTAAACGTAGTATTGTACTATAAATAAGCGTGGAAATCTAATACCAAGCATTTTATTTGATACTCGTTGAGACTATATAGCCTGTGTTCTATCTATATATGTATGTGCCAGTTGAAAGTAATATTAAAAAAAGAAAATATTTAGAACGTTTCATATAAATTGTTTTGGATCTTCATATCTTACTTCGTGGTTGGCTTAAAATCAGGTAAGTTTATTTTTAACACTTAAATTAATATATACCATTGATATTCACGTTTTAGGGATACATTGTTTATAAAATTAACTTTTAAAGGATGCATAATTTAGTTATTAATAACAATATAAATAAAACATATTAATATATGCGTAGCTCAAATACATATTTACAATAAGTGGTACCTAAGTTCCTTCTTAAATACCTTAACTTATAAATATTTTATAATCGCGTACGTAACTGCCAATTCACAACCAGTTACGATCGATGAAGTTGTATTTTTGTACAAAGCCGTTGGCGACACTGTCTTCAAAAATCTTCTATGGGAACTGGTTACGTACGCGGCATAAGGGACATAGTGTAAGTGGATAACAGTGGATCACGGCTATCTGTGACTCACGGCGTTACCGCTTTTACGCAACATCGCTAGCCTTTTAAATACCATCTCGCCTTCAGAACTAAAATGCACGAGTTCGCGGAGATGACTTAACTACTAATTTTATCGTGATTTTGAATGCATTTACAAAACGTGGAATGTTTACTGCGCGTTATGAAAATTTGTCGTTGTCAGTTATGCTAAATAAGTGCGTCTATGAGACCTATGTACTACTAGTACGGGGGTTCCCCTCTGTGATGTGATTCATATATCGTAATCAATTTAATGAACAAACGGAAACGTGGTATTTAGGAGATAGAACAGGATGAATCTATTTAAAATGGTAATTACCTAATTACATAGGTACCTACTAATTAATCAAAATAACATAAGTAGATAATTTGAAAGTCGTTTTTTGAAATCTAAAACTTATATGTAAAATAAATACCTAAATAAACCTTTCCTGGATTTCAATTTAATGAAGACCAGTGAGAGCCACTTGTAAGTTGCAAAAAAGGTCAATGATCCCATTAGTATTCAGGATAAAAAGACAAAAGCAAGTAGAGGGTTAAAAAAACTTCGGCTAGAAAAACCACTAATCAATGTGTACGAAAATTATAACTTTTATTTTTCACATGAATTTTTAAGCCAATAGTCATCGTAAATGTGAATGTATTCAAAATGTTTCCATTGATTTGTGGGTTTTTGGTAAATCACCTTAACCCTTAAATGCATGACCTTGACAAAGATTAATTCAAATTTGAATTTTGACATGCTGTCAATAGAGTATTGATACTGAATGTAAAAATATTTACTTTTATTTATTTCGAATGGGCCGAAGTTATGCATATCATAAATTAAATTTAAAAAGGAGGGGTCTATCCGCGTTTTTGCACGTGCTGTTGCTGCCACGTCACACCCATGCAACATTCTTTATTGCGCCGCAAGATTATGATATTTATGATATATACGCTTCACAATTACAATTTTTCGCCGTTTTCCACAGATCACCGTGGAACGATATCGTTCGTTCAGAAATTCAAAAATGCCCCCTGCTCCCTTTCATCTATTTTCTGCATATTGATTAATCCCAATATCACTGGTAATTAAGTACTGTCAAGACAAGAAGTAAAAATAGTACCTACTTTTAGGTGTAACTTAATATTATCTGATTCGAAAGAAATCGTTTGTATTTGTTTGTTCACCTCATGATACCAAACCAAGATCTAGCCTTGCACCTCCCGTTCGTCACAGCATGCCTCGAGTTATTGAGATTAGTGTCCAATTGTGCACGGTGGCTGTGCGTGTGTAGCACGTGCGGCTGCGTCACGCCCGTGCAACATTCTTTATTGCGCCGTAAGAATATACTATTTTACGGATGTTGATTTGATTAACCTTAATTTTCTGCAACCTTTATATTTTCCGTGTGAATAATTGTCACTAGAAATGAAAACTAAGGAAAATGGTTGACTAATCCCACCACAGTTAAAAATAGAAAAAAACTGAATTGAGCACTTTTCGAGGACAAATTAGATTAGGTACCTAAAAGATTCTACTTAATTACTTTTTTTTTAATGTTACTTACTTGTGTACTCTTTTACTCATCTGAGCTTTTTAGGGTTCCGTAGTCAACTAGGAACCCTTATAGTTTCGCCATGTCTGTCCGTCCGTCGGTCCGTCCGCGGATAATCTCAGTGACCGTTGGTACTAGAAAGCTGAAATTTGGTACCAATATGTATAATCTATCACGCCGACAAAGTGGTAAAATAAAAAGTGGATAAAATGTTGTGTTAGGGCCGGTTTTATTAAGAAATGTCAAAGCTATTATATTTATAAAGATAGCTCGATAGCTTAGTATTCGAAATAGGTCAGTCCACGAAAAAGAAACGATCTCCCTTTGTTTATGTGAGTGGTTTATATTTAGAATCAAAATCCGATAGGTGGCGCCTTAAGTTACTTTTCATTGATAAATTGATTGATAATACAATATAAATAAATAAACTCGTTTTATTATTACTTAAGGGCAAGTTTTTAGATTGTATTATTGTTTGTAGATTACTAAAAAAGGACATATGTATGTAACATACTGTGTACGCACATTTTTATATGTTTAATTGTACTAACCGTACTTGCCAGTACCGTACAGTAAGTATGAGTTTAGCACAAGTACTGTATCCATACTTATTCCATCGCCAACTAAAACGAAGCAACTCACACAAAAGAAACTCTGTTTTCTCATTCTCAGATTGTTACCGCGCGCTACATAGCTCTAAGTTCCGAAGCACACGCTCTGAAATATTTATTCCTGAAACGTAAAGATCGGGTGGTGGGGTGGGAGGGGGGTTATCCCGCGGTTTCCTCCGCCGTGTTTTACTTTGAGAATGGGAAGTCGCCGGCGACGGATCGATAGAGCCAAAGATAAAGTACCGACTGAATGTTACAGTTCGAAGCCTATGATTTATCTTATTTAATGGTTTGGCTGACGTGGGCGTCATATTCTTGTGCTCGAACGTGTAAATACGGTTATTTTTGTGGGTTTTAATGCAATAATTAATAAATTCTAAAAAAGTTTCATTTAGAAGATAAAATATTTTGAGTAAATTTCTGATCTTGTACCAAGGAGTTTAATAATAAGTACTTAATATTAAACTAAAATAGGTATTAGGCTTTATACTATGCGAATAATTAATCCTTTCAGGGTCTCAATATCAAAACTACTGTTGATTTGGGCAGATAGCTGTATCCTAATGAATAAAATACGATAAAATAGTCTATCAAATCAGGTTCGATCTATCTTTTTAATTTTTTTTAAATTTAATTGAATCCATGGTTACTTTTATTAGGAGAAACATTTACTGTGAAGACCAAATGGCTTTCTTATGAAGTTGTTTGCTATCGTTAGACGCAAAGGAAGTATGTTACAAAACATAAAGGCATTTCGGCACGACAATTTTGGGTTTATTGTAATTCCAAAATACAGATGACCGATGCTCCTTTTAAAAATATTTATTTCTTGTAACTGCTGCACTTGTTTCTTTAGATTTAACTCTTACAAGAATGAAACACAAGAATGGTAATATTAAATAATTTCTTCCTGTAGACAGCATCCCATCCAACGTACCACCAGTCAGTAGGTACATTTCGGTACCCAATTTTACCCAATACAAATTAGTGTACCCAATACAAATTAGTGTACCCAATTTTCTTTTCTTCTAGAAGGGCGGACAAGTTAATAGGGCCTTGAAGCTCACTTAGACTCGAAATCGCAAACGGTTTTAGATTGCGGGCTATTTCAGCGGGCAGATCTTATGCCGCATTGTATTGAAACACACTAGATCTCATCGAGAGCACTTATGGGCACATAATGCCAATGTGCAGTCTGGCCAGTCCTCGCGGCGCGCACTCTGTGCCGGTTCCCCGACCTCCAGTGGGAGGCCCCCCTGTTCGATTGTCTGCGGAGGCAGGCCCGCCGGTGCCATCTGATGTGCCGAGAGCACTCCAGATCTGCATAGATCGTTGCCTTCGTTTTTTCCCTATCGAAAAATCAATAGGGAATCCACTCACAGTTTTATAAAGACGGAAAAGACATTTATTAATTTCGTTAAGGTCGTTTTAATATCTGTACTGCGTGTGCTGGATTCTTAATTAATTTTACTTGAAGTTGATTTCCTTTAGGATATTTTAAATACTTGTATATTCAAAATGAAAACCGACAGATTACTTTTTGAGTAAAACAAATACGTTATCTATTGTAATATTTAAGTAATTAAATATATAATAAGAAAACATGCCTACGATTGTAACTGAAATCATTTGTGGATCATTCGGCTGGTAGGCTGTGAAGAAAAGCAGTACATAATGTGAAGCACATTCCAAAAGCATATCGAGCCTTCCGCCCACCCTCAAAGGGAAAGAGGCTCAAACACCGAGCAATAAAGCCTTCGCATCCAGCAAAACAAATACAACGCGCATTCCAATGCTAGATATCATTCGCCCCGCCCACACAGTTGGCATTACGACTGTAAGCGTTCCCATTGGTCGCGGCGAAGCCTTCTCCATTTCGAATTGGTTATTTTTTTTCTACAATTGAAATTTGAACTGTCCGTTAGTTGTAGGTTTGTAAGGCGCTTGCGCGGGGAGGGTACGCCACGTGAACGTAGATACGTTTCGGGGGCTAGGAATGTTTTATTGTCTCTCTCCATTCCCATTCGTATTTGGATTGTAGATGTGATTCGCAGGCTGTAGTCCTTAGTGCGCAGCTGTGGTCCTTGCGATAGGATGGGGGTCGTGGCGGTTTCAGGAGTCGCTATAATATACATATTATATTATTCTAAGGTAATATATGATAGGATTTGACTCTCGTAAGTCATGTTGGTTTATTCGTGTAATGTTTACGCTGGAGTTCTGTTGTTAGACTCTAAAACTAAGTATAAATAAATAAAAAAAAAAAGCCTTTTATTTCTTGCATACAAGTAACTCAATAAACTCAATTTTTACTTAAAAAACTATATAACTATTTATTTTTATTATTATTATTTTTTTAAATTGGTTTTGCAAGAACCTCTCTGCAGGTAAAGGCCTCCTCCAAAGTTAGCCAGTCTTCCCTTATTTGGGCTGTTTGTAGCCAGTTTCTTCCTGCTGTTTTTATGATCTCGTCTTCCCATCTTGCGCAAGGTCGTGCCTGTTTTCTTTTCGCTGACGGGCCTTTCCACTTTGTCAGAATTTTCGTCCACCTTAGGTCTCTGATACGTGATACGTGGCCTGCCAATTTCCATTTCAATGACAATGCTTGCTCCAGAGCGTCTTTTGCCTTTGTAATATCTCTAATCTTTGTATGTCTAATTTTCTGTATTTTATTTATACTTAGCATGCTTTGTCATATTTCCATGTTTAACAGGCGTATATGTTAGGCATGGTATAATACATGAGTTGAATACCTTAGTTTTTATGGCAATTGGCATATTACTTTTGAATATTTCTTTTAAGCTCCAGTATTTATTCCATGTAATTTGTGTTCTTCGCTCTACCTCCCAAATATTATTCGCTCTTTCGAAACTTATCTGTTTTCCAAGGTTTATATATTTCTCAGTGTACTCAAGAGGTTTATTATTGACTAATATTGGACGTTTTGTGTTGCTGTTGGTCATTAGCATCGTCTTAGCTAAATTGGACGGTGTTATGGAATAGCGAACTAAGCGCCAAAATCCGAAAAAAAAGTTATGAATGCAGTTCGGATATAAATGTGATAATCTATAGTATTGATTATTTCTTTGTTGAAAAATCATGCTTACAGCCTTATTTTAAGGGGTAGAATCAAGCGACACGTTAAAATTTGTATGGCCCTGTGTACTAAGTCGTTACGTAAAAACGAATTGAACACCAAATTTACTTTTACAAATTATAATAAGCGTATATTCTAAATCGCAAAATCGAGTTAAACGCCATAAAGATGTTATTAATTCGTTTTGGTTTAAAGTTTTGATGATTTATAAACGCAATATCGATTTAACCGCCCTATTGGTGTCGTTTAATTCGTTGTTACATATTTGAAATTGCAGGATATTTCGCTTAATGAGAACTAAGTATCAAGAGGTTTTGTTATATCATAATATCTTATGTGTGTAATCCTGGCTAGTACTAATGAATTATTATTAGTTACAATGCCAATTTTGCCATATATATGCTGATTTTTTTGATATTTATTAAAAAAAGTTGATTGCAGAACAAAACTAAATTGTTAGACGGATTAGTCCTAATCATTGTGAAGGAAAACATTGTTGTTAATTTATTTACAATAGCACTATTTACTCAAATATATGGAATTTTATTTTATTCCAGTATTCACTTTACCTCTAACAATTTGCATTAAAGAATCAAGCGACAAAATATGTCTCATAGTACGCTACGGCGAAATAAATTAACGTCATCGCAGTATTAGTTCAATAAAGAATCAAGCGGAAAAACGTTAATAACTTCGAAACTTGAATAGGTATGGTGTTATTTTTTTTATCAATTTAAATTATGAACACTTTTATAGGTTCAATGTCAAAATTAACTTTTTTGCTTCATAAATGAACTTACAACAACTGATTTAAATTTCAAATCTTTCTAGCTCATTTTCTCGATTTCAACTAACTGTCGCTTGATCACTTATTCCATAACACTGTCCAATTCATCTCTAGGCCTACCTTCGTGCTAGCCTGGTTTAGTTCATTTAACATTGATTGAAGTTCTGTGGCAGATTCCGCGAGTATTACCAGATCGTCTGCGAACCTTAGATGGCTTAGGTTTTTATTGTTGATCCTTATGCCGATCTACTCCAATCTAGTTGACTAAATATGTATTGCAAGGTGGCTATAAAGAGTTTTGGAGACAAGGGATCTCCTTGCCGTACTCCTCTTTCGACCGGAAACCAAGGCCCTGGTGACTCCAGTTTTATTCTGCTCTTGCCATTCTCGTAGATGTTTTTTATAATCTTTATATATTCCACTCCTACATTTTAATACCAAGTATAGATAATATTATATTAAAACCAAGTATAGATAGTAAAAAAATAGAGGGCAATTATCATTAATTAATAATGAGCTAGCTATGTTCCTACCGTGTCCTACTTACATGTGGTTTTATTTGGACCGAATCAAAAAGGTAATCACGGTCTATATCCCGGGATATAGTCAATATAAGTGTAATGAAAATAACCGTGAATCATTCAAAACTCTTTTTATACCGAATCTTTTAAATAATCACAGCTTCAACAGCATACTCGTACCTATGTATATTATTTGTGTAGGGCGTAGGGTAGCGTTAGTAGAGGATATCTGAACTTTTAGCAGAAATTAAATAAAAGTGTTATAATTTTTCTATTCACAAAATTGTCACATTAAGCCATGTTTAAAAATCAAATAGGGTTAAATCTGCTATTTATTGCGTTTAGTAGCAAATGTATAAACGATGCCTAAACAAGTAAACACTAATAACTCTGTAAACAAGCCCTTAATCTCTTTCCTGACCATTTTATAAATATAAGGAATATTGTAGGGAATGCAATAACGCTTCAAACTGCAACTGCAAATGCATTCCTCAGAATTAATTGTACCTTACTTCAAGGTAGCAAGGCACAGAACTGTCCAGCTATGCCGACCGACAAATGTAATAACACGCTGGCATCCACAGCTTACTCTGTCCGGAACAATTTCATTTGCGACTGAGCGAGGATAGCGTTGTAATTACAACAACAATCGATAGAGGCGCCACCGTCTGCCGCACGTTTAATCTCGCCAGAATCAAAGGACTGTCGCCTCACACCCACCTGCGTACTCCGACCACCACCCCAGCAATGCAAACCTGGCATCACTCGTTAGGGCAACTATACAATGCGGCGCTGAACCCTCACAGGCACGAAGTGATTACCCTACGAGGAAGCAATAGATAGCGTGTCCCTCGTTTGATTTGTTATGAACAGATAAAGTAGTAAAAACTATGTCTCCAAGCCTATATCTGCAGAAGTATGTTTAGGTGTCCCTAGACCAGATAGTTGCATTTCCAGTTTGGTACTGTATACGTATAAGCTTTATTGGAGTTTTATTAAGGCTTTACGTTGTTTGTCGGTGGCAACGAGTGAGGATACGACCGCTTTCAAATTCCGTGCCAATACAAGGTTAGAATAGAAACCAACCTCCGCTTTAACCGTTAGAAGCAGCATGCATAAACATGTGAATAAGTCCTACTTCAATTTTCGGTAGAATTCCATGAAACTGGTTTAGTGACTACTTCAGTTTTAGTTATTTTATTAACAATTCAGATTTAACTCTAATAAACTTAGCTACTGTTAAATTTCATAAAATACGACTCCGCTAATTCAGTTCAATTATGCAAGTTCGATTTAAGCGGCAATTAGTGTATAAATAGAGGAGCTAGCTTTAATGTGCAGCCACGCGCTGTATAATATCGATTGTCATTAATTTGGCGGCGTGCGAATCGTGCTCGTATGCAGGTAATGCCGATGCAATCACTCCGCAACATATAATATATGCTGCTGACGTAAATATGATATTAATGTGATATACATCCTAATGAGACCCGTTCGCTTATAAGTGATACGCCCAGGTGCATGTACAACGTACGGCAATACTGTTAGCAAAGGTGTCTATAATAGTTGGTTAGGTACTCATTATCCTAACTTTGGTCAAAAACCGTGTGTATACATACTTGTATGTTTATATTACTAAACTACGCATATACTGCTGTATATATAGAGGTATATATATATAATTTCTTGAAATTACTTAGTTTGCACGGAATCCTTGCGATCCCCGAATTTTATTACTTAACGATATGCTTATGTATTCTTATATTACATAATTTCCCTACGTCTTAATGACAAAATTGTAATAAATATATTAGTAAACACATATTCCAATTAAATTCCACAAGTGCCAAGCACCGTGCGGGCGCGATCCAAAATTCATTATTATGTAAATGCAGGTATTATATTTCATTGAATGTACGGAGTTATGTGTAAAGCTACACAAGCCACGTATGAGTTGGAACGCCCGTATAAAGGAGCCACACCGCCAGCACTCCAAATCCACTAGACGTAGAACGTAAACGCGCGCGCGCGTCTGGTTGCTATTTCTTATACCTTATATTTTGTTTAAACTGTTTTAGATTAGAGTAGATCTTATTTTATATAAGTTGCTTTTAATCATTATTTATATTTCTATTTTGTCTATTACCTCATAATGCCTATAACGCTGGAAAGATTTCCTTACACTGAAGCTTAAAAAACACAAGGAAAAGTTTGTAAAAAAACATATAACTTTTAAACTAAATTCCCTACCGCCCGTGTCAAACTCATAACTAGTAATATATATATAGGCTCATACTTCCTAATATGAAAATGATAAGCGCAGCTAAAGATATCAAATTAAATACCTAGTACTAGATTAACATTAATGAGTTCCAAATTTTTCAATAGCACGCTAAGGTTAACCTGAAAATATGCTTGTCTATTGGAACTCGTAGATAAAGTTGATGTTAGTACAATTAAAAAATAAAAATTACCCCTTATATTAACTACTTAAACCTGTAGTTTACATCTTCAAGTTGACTACTTATAGAATAGGAAGCGAGTGTAGGTAATGGCGCAAAATAGTGACGCAGTATTATTGCAGGGGGTGGTGGGCCCCCCACTCCAGGAGCCCAACATATCCCCCCACCCGCCCGAGAGCGACTGAAACGTCCGCGAGAAAAATAAGATCCGTACTCCGTCCTGCTTATTCTTGTGAAAAGGTTTTTTGTATATTTTTCTGATATTCTTTACGTAGAATGTCGCTGTGTGGGTGCGCCACGTAATGCCTATTCGAATGACTTTTCTATGTATTTTGTTTGTAATGGAATGAAGACGTCGTTCAAGTCTCTTGCTAATTTTATTATTTTGGAGAAAATTAAGTTAAAGCTTTCATTCTGTTGACTTGAGGAAACATATATTATACATGTGACGTTTTCTGCGAAAAGGTACAACATATGGATACCATTATAGAAATCCAAACAGTATCCTTTTGATTGAAAATGACACCAATACATTTTAAAATCGGCTGTGACGGACGGACGGACAGAAAGAAGCAAGAGTGATTTTATAAGAGTTCTATTTTTGCGTGTTGAAGTAAGGAACTCTAAAAATTAAACAAATACAACTTGTTCACTGTCGTGTATATTATGTGTTCTGCTAAGCAATAAAATTCTAAGTCCACAATCGTTGTAACTAGGTTGAACTCTTGATACAGTATTACTTAATGAATAAATAAACGTCAGAAGTATTATTTATTCTATTTTGAACATGGCCTTGGAAATGGATCCAGACTTTAAGTCTGCGAAAGCTTGCTCATACTGCTCCAATGAATAAGTCTTAATCCCCAGCTTCTTGTAATCCAGATATCTGCAAAATGGAAACGAGCAAGGACATAATAATTTTAATTTACGTGTACTTAGGTTAGAATTTTAAATCTACGAAGTGTAAAATAATAATTTAATAATATTCGGTAGGTATCGATTTTGGATTGGAGTAGAAGAAGAAAAAGTCGTCGTTTGGCTTACTTTAAACGACTAAGGTCAGTGCGGGCAAGACCGGCATACTTTATTTGAAATAAAGTTTGAGTAGATAAAACTAGACTAGCAAATTTTATATTCTACACAGCTTTTATAATACTTTGGTGAATTAAAGTAAACTTATGTGATAAGCACGCACTAAGGAAAGACCGTCTAGTGCTCGTTGTCGCGTTAATCCATATTTAAATATCAAAATCATGTTCATTGTTATATTCTGTAATAACAGGGAGTAATGTGATAGATATGAAAACAAATAACGTTGATATTTTCAACATATCAGCATTTTTCTATTTATAAGGCAAGACCGTCATATGTCCCGTAAATGAGGTTGATAACCTTCTTTTTTCAGGTCCAGACAAAAGCAAAGCCGAAACTTATAATTAAAATTAACCTACAACACCCGTTTAAACTCGACTTATTTCCCATAAAGCCTAAAAAAGGTGCCTTACTCTTATATCGGTCGTACGGTTTTTCCGACTAGGCACAATTTCGAAGTTACATTTCAGGACATAAAACAATAAATTGAACGCGTTTTAAGAGCACTAATTGTACTAGACAGGAAGAACGATAATTAAATTAACACGTTACATACATAATGCGTAAATATTTCAACTGCTTCTATTTTATTTAAATTTTTTGCGTAACCATGTTGAACTCGATGGTCGAGTTCGAAACACGAATCAAGTTTTTTGTTAACTAGTGTTCGTTCTAGGGATATCTATTGAAGACCAATGGATTAAGGATGAAAAACTGGTATACCTTCGGAGGTGTAAGAAGTGATAGATATATAAATAATAAATAACGACCGGTCTGGCGCAGTCGGTAGTGACCCTGCCTGCTGCGCCGCGGTCCCGGGTTCGAATCCCGGTAAGGGCCGGTAATTTGTGTGATGAGCACTGATATTTGTTCCTGAGTCATGGATGTTTTCTATGTATATAAGTATTTATATATTATGTATTATATATATCGTTACCTGAGTACCCACAACACAAGCCGTCTTGAGCTTACCGTGGGCCTCAGTCAATCTGTGTAAGAAAGTCCTATAATATTTATTTATTTATATTTATATTTATTTATTTATAAATAATAAATAAATATAGGACATTCTTACACAGATTGACTGAGGCCCACGGTAAGCTCAAGGAGGCTTGTGTTGTGGGTACTCAGACAACGATATATATAATATATAAATACGTATTATATACATAGAAAACATCCATGACTCAGGAACAAATATCTGTGCTCATCACACAAATAAATGCCCTTACCGGGATTCCAACCCAGGACCGCGGCGTAGCAGGGAGGGTCACTACCGACTGCGCCAGACCGGTCGTCAATATATACTACCTCTAAATACAAAAGTTATATTCAGTAGACGGTCTTTCTGGGTAGACGGTCTTCCCGACACTGACCTTAGCCCTAAATATTTTTTTAATAAAAAATCTTTATTTTAATTATGACTTAGAACAGTTTATTATAGATTACGTTATTTTAAGTTTTATACCTGTCTCCCATATTCTTGAGCCAGCCAATTGAGGTGGGAAATGTGAATGGATTCACTTTCACGCCGATCACAGTCAGACCCTTGTCGAAAATGTCGAAAGGTGTTATACTGAAAAATTATACTCAGTATTAAATGAGTAAAATTACACGTACTATCACAAGTGTGAACAAAACCAAAACTTTTCAAATTACGTCCGCTCGAGACACACAAAGCCAAATACTGCTTACATATGCTATTAGTCCTGCTACTCCGAAAATCCTTGGAATATTTATTTAGGTTTTTATTTTTATTTAAGTAAAAAAGTAAGTTTGATTCGTTGAACGTAAAACTTTCAAGTTTTTTTACACAATTCGTATCAAACCAAACTTTTTTTAGTCAATTAATTTTTTCACTCAAGAATTTCTCAAGGAAAAAATACCTATATAAAAAAATCGTAACTCGAAAGTCTTTTCTGATAGCCCATGATTTGAGTAATCTAAAAAAAAAATTGACGTCAAGGTTTGGACCACCCTGTATATAAAAGTTCCGTTTCTTCATATTGAGGCACGGAATCCTAAAATAGAAGTACCCTTACCTAGCCTTCTTGCCCTGCGGCGCGCAGCCGAACACCACGTATTTCCCGCCCGGCTTCACCAGGTCAAAGCTGGTCTCCAGGACCCTGGGCACACCTGTAAACGATAGGTTCAATGACCCCAGGTCGTTCGAGAAATATATTTTTAAGATACTCGTTACATCTGTTGTATGAACTTTTATCTTGTAGTTTCTTATTTATTTTAAAAACGATACGATTTTTTTAAATGTTAAGTCCGGCCTGTTACGTAAAACATACTACACTGTTCAAGAATATATCAATGTTAAAAATGCATGGCCTTCTATAACTAAAATTAAATGAATTAATAATCAATGATAATACTTATAATACATTAGAAGCAAATTTCATAGGTTTATTATTAACCCATATATGCCCATAGGGTCGTTTTCGACCCACTGCTGAAAACGCGCTACTACTCATTAAAATAAGTAGGAGAATGAAGTGGTCACCTCAAAAAATAGGGGAAAAAATATATATATATGTTGGGCACATATGGGTTAAGTTATATTGTTTTTGTAAATTTGTTATTTATATCTTATACTATTAAACGAGCAATTCTTGTATATTTATTTATTTATTTATTTATTTATTTATTTATTTATATATACCGACGATCTCGGAAACCGCTCTAACGATTTCGCTGAAATTTGTTATGTGGGGGTTTTCGGGGGTGAAAAATCGATCTAGCGTAGCCTTAGATCCCGGAAAACGCGAATTTTCGAGTTTTCATGAGTTTTTCTTTCGCGTTAGTAAACGTAAAAATATGGTCGATAATTTCGCCGCGCGCGCATCAATTCCGCTTAGCTCAGTCGTACGAGGTCGGTCTAATGTAGGCAGATAGATCGTAGGTGTCAGGGTTTCGAATCCCGGCCAGAAATTAAGTTTTTGTTTTTTGTCTTTTTTTTTGTTTTTGTATTTATAAGTTTTTTTTTTATCTAAAGACGTGATATATTAAAATAGAGCCGAGCGAAGCTCGGTCGCCCAGATATTTTTAATTTAATTTTGACGATTCGAAAGAGGTTGTAAAACCCTACTTGAATAAACGATAATATCTTATCTTATTTTTTACTTTATTGCATTAAATCATAATAAATGTACAAAATCACAGACTTCATGGGATTATTTATAGAATTAAAATTAAATAAAAAAAATGATAAGAAAAAAGAATTCAATACCAGTGCAGTCAATGATGACATCATATTGCGTTTTTTCGCTTTCCAGCACATCAGGTGTAACCAGCCTGAATCCCAAATCTGTAATTAGAAAAGTAATAACATTAAATTTTACCAAATTCTTAAGTCTCCTGTTTTACGCAGACATACTTAGCATCAATCTATATTTACATGTCTTTACAAAATCATGTTACAGAGTCTAATTTAATCTAAATAAGTAAGTTAATAAACAAGTCTGCAAACTAACCTAACCACAAAATTTATATTTTGAAAAAACCCCCGACCGCGACATAGTGGACCGATTTTCATGAAACATTCTGCTTTCAAACAAATTCAGCTTTCAAACAAAAAAACGACAGAGAGACACACAGACAGACAGACAAACAGACAGACAGACACGTCAAACGTATAACACCCCGTCGTTTTTGCGTCGGGGGTTAAGAGGATACCGTAGCGAAAATGCTAAAATGGAAAGGAGCCCCCTTTCAACTTGGGAATTTTAGTTAGATATACAAGTTTTATTAACTAGATTTATCGAAAAAAAAAATTACCATTCAGAACAACTCAGTCAATAGATATTTCAAAAAAATCTTTAAAATCGAGGTTCCGCTCTCGACTCTCCTCCTTCAAAACTTAATCAATCGGAACGAAATTTGAGAATCTGAATAACAATGAAATAATCTATGTCAGACCGTTTAGCTTTTTTGGTTAATTGTTACCAATCTTGAGTATCACACCTTTTTTTTGCACCACAATGAAAAAAGCCGTTTTTGGAAATTTTTGATTAGCTCTAGAGTCCTTAAAAAGCAGAATATCAAAAAAATCAAAACGGTCCGACACAGATAAAAATAATAACAATCTGTGTTGAAGAAATCATTGCTCTATCATCAAAAACCAGGGAGAAAATAGTCGAGAGCGTTTGTATGGAGAATTGACCCCTACCGTATCGTCTTAAAAATACCGAAATAAAATTTTTATACCTCACTATTTCCAGTGAAATATGTTTTTGCTAAGGCAATCAGTTAACAGTTCAATGCAATTCTACCATACCTGCATCGGGTCGAATAGATCCGATGACGTAGCGAACGTGTCAAACATTTTAACCCGGAATCTACATTCTCAACTGTCAAGCCAAAAGTAATCTTTATATGATACAAAATATTTTTTAATGTGGTCTTTGATTTTACTATTGATATAACTCAAAATACTTACCCAAATTCCTAACAATATCCAGTCTTGCTTTGTTCATTTCAGAGACCGTCACGCCTCTGTGGCCGTGAAGATGCAGGGTCGTTAGCCACAGGTTTCCTTTGACAAAACAAATAGTACATTACGAATATAAATAAATAAATAAATATTATAGGACATTCTTACACAGATTGACTGAGTCCCACGGTAAGCTCAAGAAGGCTTGTGTTGTGGGTACTCTCACAACGATATATATAATATACAAATACTTATATACATACATACAATACAGAAGCGACGCCAAGGTGTTTCAGCGCCGATTTCCGCAAACTTCTCTTGTCAGTCCTGCGGTAGACTATGTCGGTCTCGAATCGGTCTAATAAGTCATCAGAAAAGGTGCTCCTCGAATATTACACCATAAATCGTCTGCAATAGACTTTAAGGCCAATGATGATGATGATATACATAGAAAACATCCATGACTCAGGAACAAATAATTGTGCTCATCACACAAATAAATGCCCTTACCGGGATTCGAACCCGGGACCGCGGCGTAGCAGGCAGGGTCACTACCGACTGGGCCAGGCCAGACCGGTCGTCAAATATTACGAATACAAGTGCGATAAAAGGAAGTTCGAAACGAGTGGCTATAAATTAAAACACGACTGAAGGGAGTGTTTTAAATCGACACGAGTTCTTTTCAGTACAGATGAGCCTCCGATGTTTCGAACTGGCATATAATGAACCACTTCTCGCACTAGTGCGTAGTGCGTAAAAAAAACACCATCTGTACTGAAAAATACATATTTAACAAAAAAACATTAGTTATCGGTAACGTTGCATTATGAGTTATGACATATTAATGTCCTTGTAGCACTAATATCTAAGTAATTCTATTAAAGAGTAAACTGCAAAGATAAAGAATGAATAGTTTGCAATAGCAGCTACTTGAAAACCTACTTTGAATTGCAACTGACTACAATCGTAGTGGGTAGGTACAAGTACATTTACTGACAATAAATAGGTTTGTTTTACTCGCAATAACGGGTCGTCTCGACATGACATCATTAGTAACAGAATGTGTGCAATTGCAAGCGTAATAGGCAAGGCACTAAATAACTATGTATAGTTGTATAGACAATATATCTAATAATATTCCTAGAGTGTCACAGTGTTATGTTATGACTTATGACACTTTATGACAGATTCATGTCTAAAACTTGAAATAAACGCTAACTTGAAATAAACCTAATCTACCTAGTAAAATAATTTAACTTTTTGTAAGCGTTTAGTTTATGTAACCATATATGGTACTGAATAAATAAATTTATTTTCATCACATTTGCTGTTTAAAGGTCTGATTGCGTCTACGTGTACTGAAGAATAATGTACTATTTTATTCCCAAGGGAATTATGGATTTAGTTTTAAACATTAATACAATCCGTACAATACTTCAGGCAAAGGATGTTTCAATCAGCCAAGGATTTTTTTACACAACTAAAATTTGACTATTAAGCTACAAAAAAATATTATACGGTATGAAAAATGCATTTTATTTATGTTTTACAATTATTTCAGTGTGTTTTACATTTATTTTGTAAATTTCACGTAGATAAATCGTTATAATTTGCAATCTGGCAGGAAATTGTGACGGCCATCTCGATTTGCGCTTGACCACGTTGTTATAGCAACGGGCAGTACAACACCTCCATTCATTGAAGATTTTGCCTTATGATTTTTTTTCTCTGTATTTTCCTCTCAAATGTGATGAAAAATTTTGTGTGTAACTCAGGAGGTAAGGATTTTGTAAACTCGTGTCTATCTCTCTTTGACAAAATCGCCCTTACCTCCCTTGTTGCACAATATAAAGACTGTATCGTTAAGTATGAAGACAACTTTGAGTAGCCGTATTTATTTGCTATTATATTTTTTTCTTATAACAAGCCATGGGCTTAATAAGGCACATAATAAGGTACACATTTTGTCCTAGAAACTCGACGTAAAGCATATGGTTTAGACAGTATTGACTTAATCCTCCCGAGTACCAATTACGATTCCGGACAAATGCTACTAGAAAATTCACAAAGTGCGTAAAAGACGATACGATTGCGAAAAAAAATTGTATGGTGCGAACCTTAACGACACATGATCCACAAAGCAGAATATCTGGACATAGTCTAGCCACTGTTATTTAAAAAAAATATAGTTCAGGATCTGTGTATGGCGGCCATTTAGAGAATGTGGCACGGTGCTTACTCTAACTCCGACTTTGATGTCGAATTTGACTATCATACATTATTTATATCGATCTGGTTTAAGCACTGTTCAAACACCATGAATGTCAATTAGACTTTGGCCTATGGCTAATTTTTTTATCTGTTTCTCTCATTCTGCTAGCATCAAAAATTTACGGCAATCCGGAACGTTGCTCAAAATTGCGTTTTTTTAAATTATATAAATTCGCCGCATTTATTCTACAAGTACCCAATTGGAAAAACCATGAAGAGGACTCTTAAAGAATATATTTTGGCAGCATATTAACCTTTGTTTGTTGAAATCGTACAAAGAGTCATTGAAATATTCTCAAATTAAGCCAGATAGGGGTTGTCCGAAATTTATTTGCTAGACCTTAATGAAAGTACCATAAAGTCCCTAAAATAAAAAAATATCAGACCTTCTTATATCAAATAGTACTTACCAATACCTTAAGATCATACTCTCGGAACATAATAATACAAAATTATGCACATGTCAACATTTAGACGAGGTTTGTTTTGTCCTTATACTTAACGATACAGTCCTTACTATTAGTGTGCGAGTTTTAAGAAAAAATATTTCTTAGTGTATAAATTGTTTTGTTTAGGAAATTACATTACGAATATCTAATGTAATTTATTTTTACTTTTATCGCCCAATACTCGATTATATGTAACATTACGAAATCCTTGGAATTTAAATATTATGCTTTATGCTAGAAAACGGTAGGTATCGCCAATAAGAATAGGTAAGAAGGTAAGATAAATGATAACGAGGATGTTGAGTCATGTAGATATTTTTAGCACTATCTGATTAAATTAACCGATAACAAAGACGAGGAATAATGAGTAAACAAATAATGTATTTGAATTATTATAAAAAAAAAGTTTGTACTTTAGATTCAATTTGAATGTTGCGAGACTCATTGATGAATTTTATAATCTTGAAGAGCCAAATACTAGAAACATCATATATGTATATTGTTTGATACTCTGGAGCAAACATCTTGCATCTGTGTTCATAATGTAAATAAATGCCCTTACCGGTGTTCGAACCCAAGACCCTCGGCTTAGCAAGTTGGGTGAGTACCACCGTAATACCGGTCCAGACCGGTCACCAAATGTAAATGGAGTATTGTGTCATGTGATTTATAATGCCAGCTCCCAGCACCAGCAGTACCAGTACCCGGTCCGCCACAGACACGGTCGACACGCGGCCGAAGCCGTGCGCCACGCACGAGTACGGTTCGCACAGAGACGCTGGAAACAGAAGCCTCCATATTCACATACTTATGTAGATGGAGTATTGTACCATCTCACCTATAATGCCAGCTCCCAGCACCAGCACCCGGTCCACCACAGACACGGGCGACACGCGGTCGAAGCCATGCGCCACGCACGAGTACGGTTCGCACAGAGACGCTGGAAACAGAAGCCTCCATATTCACATATTTATGTAGATGGAGTATTGTACCGTCTCACCTATAATGCCAGCTCCCAGTATTAGCACCCGGTCCGCCACAGACACGGGCGATACGCGATCTCAGCCGTGCGCCATGCACGAGTACGGCTTGCACAGAGACGCTGGAAACTGTGGACACCTAGTACTCACATTCAAATGTAGATAAAGTATTGTGGTATCGCACCTACAATGCTAGCTCCCAGCACCAGCACCCGGTCCGCCACGGACACGGGCGACACGCGGTCGAAGCCGTGCGCCACGCACGAGTACGGTTCGCACAGAGTATATATAGTCCTCCTCATCGTTTTCGATGACGGCGACCCTAAATAAGCCTTACGGACTTTTCCTTGCGTGTGCTCTAATGTGGCTGGCCAGGCCGAACTTGGTTTTAAATACTCGCTGGCACGGGTGGCAATAAAGTTCGCCAGCGGAGTTATACGTGTACACGTAGGAGGGCTTAGGTCTCTCTTTTCGTAATTGGCGCTTTTCATCTAAGGTTTTGAGGCGGTTATCCTCAAATGCCTTAACACCGTTATAGATGGTAGTTCGCCAAGATGACCTTTTCCCAGCAAGCTCCTCCCAACGCTCATGGTCGATGTCGCAAGCGTTCAGATGTCGTTTGAGCACGTCCTTGTAGCGCAGGTGCTGACCACCGTGCCTTCGCTTACCCGCCGCTAACTCAGAGTAGAGAATAGTTTTTGGCAAACGGTGGTCGCCCATTCTAAGGACATGCCCACACCATCTAAGCTGCCGCTGCATTAATATGGCCTCCATGCCATATAATCCCGAACGACGCAGGACCTCGGAGTTGGGGACGCGATCCTGCCACTTGATCCTAAGTATAGACCGCAGACATCTCAGGTGGTAAGTGTCTAGTTTTTTAACGTCTGTTTTGTAGAGGCACCATGTCTCTGCTCCATATAAAAGGACAGGGATGATTAACGCCTTGTAGACGCTAATTTTTGTCTCGAGTTTGAGATCATGGGACCTCCAGACGCGATCAGTGAGTCGTCCGAAATTAGCGGCGGCGTTAGCGATACGTGAAGGTATCTCCGAGGCTAGTGTGTTGTCACGTCGGATAGTGCTTCCAAGATATTTAAAGTGTGAAACTTCATCTAGTGGTTTCCCATCTAGATTCAGCACCACTGGGTCAACCTCGCCTCCTCTTGGTGGTTGCTTGAGAATTTGAGTCTTGGAAGCACTAATGACGAGACCAAACTGTTGACATGAGCGATGTAGTGCGTCAACATAGCCTTGGAGACAAGTCATGCTGTCAGACATCAGGCATATGTCATCGGCGTAAAGAATCTCCACAATTGAGACTCTTTGAACTTTTGACTTCGCTCTAAACCTAGAGATATCAAATACACCTTTCTCACTTCTGACATTAAGCTGAATTTGATCGCTACAATACTGCAGAGCGTCTCTCATGACCACCGAAAAATATATAGCGAAGAGTGTGGGTGCCAGAACACATCCCTGCTTTACACCACTTGTAATTTGGATCTCCTCGGAGAGTTCGTTTTCATGCTGAACCTGAGCTTTCATACCAATGTGGAATTGACGAATCAGGTTAACGAACTTCTTCGGGTAGCCAAATTTACAGAGAACAGTCCAGAGAGCTTCACGTGGGACTCTGTCAAAGGCTTTTTCCAAATCCACAAAGCACATGTAGAGAGGCCGTTGGTGCTCAAGGCTCTTTTCTTGGATTTGCCTAACGACAGCGATTGCGTCAATGGTTCCTCTACTAGGACGGAATCCACACTGACTCTCCGGAAGATGTTTTTCTGCTACCTCTGTTAAACGGGTGTTAATTATATGTGCAAGAATTTTACCCGCACTAGAGAGAAGCGATATGCAGTCGGAGACATCTCCTTTTCCTTTGTACAACTTGCATATAACTGCATCTCTCCAGGCTTGTGGTACTTGTTCTGTATCCCACACTCTTAGGACCAGATGATATAACCTGTTGACAATATGTTTCCCACTGTATTTGTAAATTTCGGCAGGGAGATGGTCCATACCGGGAGCCTTAGAGTTTTTGAGACGCTTAACTGCTGCCGCAAACTCTTCGAAAGTTGGAGGGTCGTCTAGGTCTGGTCTTGTCGGAAGTTAATATAAGACAGGTTTGCACTGAGCGCGTCAGGGTTCAGAACATCATTGAAATGCTCTGCCCACCGCCTCAATACGGCAGTTTTGTCCGTAACTCGGGTCAACTTGTCTTTCGAATAAAGTGGAGCCGTTTTCCTGACACGAGGGCCGAAAATAGCTTGTATTCCTTCGAAGAACTTCCCGCTTTGATGAATATCAGCGTAATGCTGTAATTCGTTAGCCTTTCTTTTCCACCAACTATCTTTTAGCTCGCGAACTTTGGCTCTTAAATTGTATTGTGCTTTCTTCTTGTCACAAGCAACCGCTGACGTTGAGTTTAGTTCATGCCTATACTTTTCAACAAGGATTCTGATGTCATTATCTGATGTGTCAAACCAGTCCTGGTTTTTCTTATGTGGCTTACCAATGGTCTCAAAGGCACAGGCATGAAGGTTATGGGAAAAATGTTGCCATTCTTCATTAGTATCTGGAAACTCAGTCTGCGGAGCCAGTTCAGCAAATTTTGAATCAATCTTGCAACCCATTTCTGGTACAGTGATGAGTTGAGAAAAGGCCACTTTTGGGGGGATTTTATGTTGTGTTCGCCGTGGAGCTTTAAGCCTTAATAACATCTTCGATCGGATGAGACGATGGTCCGTCCAGCCCAGTGCTCCACGCATCGCTCTCGTTATGAGGACGTCACGTAGATCTGTACGGCGGACAATAACATAGTCTAAAAGATGCCAATGCTTAGACCGAGGGTGCTGCCACGAGGTCTTATACTTATTGGCAAGACGGAAGAAAGTGTTAGTGATGCTAAGATCGAATTCGGCACACAACGACAAGAGACGTGATCCGTTGTCGTTACACTTTCCAACGCCATGTTTGCCAAGGGCACCGTTCCAGAGATCATAATCAGTGCCAACACGAGCGTTTAAATCCCCAAGCAAGATGATCTTATCGTGTTTCGGGATAGTCTCAATGGTTTTGCGAAGTTGTTGGTAGAATGCCTCCTTGTCCTCGTCGGGTGACGGTAGAGTAGGATCGTAGGCACTTATCAGGTGAACATACTTATTATATGAGATTGGTAAGCGTAGTGTCATAAGACGATCATTAATACCCCGGGGTAGTTCATTTAGGCCTCTTGCCAATCCATTGCGTATAGCAAAGCCCACGCCGTTACCCGCTCTCTCGCCAGCAGGACGTCCGCTCCAGTAATAAGTGTAGCCTCCAAGTTGTTCGCATAACTCTCCACAATCACTCAGGTGGGTTTCGCTTATTGCGGCTATATCGACTTTGTACTTAGCCAACTCCCTTGCAATCAAAGCTGTTTTTCTCTCGGGACACAGGTTCCGGTCGTTGTCCAGTAAAGTTCTCACATTCCAAGTGGCTATGCAAAGTTGTTTCTTAACTCCTATCTTTCCAGTATTCTTTTGTACATTTCGACCGCATTTAATCGATGCCCAAGCGCCCGCGGTTAAGCGCCTAGGAGAATGGAGAAGCGGACTATTTTTGGGCCACCTTTTCTAGGCCCCTCCTCCGTGCAGAGGAAAGCAGAGCGATCCTAAAAAGGGCTGCTTTATCACCAGTTGTGCTGCCGAACTCAGAGTCCCGCTTCAGTCGACTCCGTGAGCGACCACTCTCTCCTGGCCGCCTACGTGCAGGGTGCTAACTAAGGCCTCGGTACACCGATACCTCAGCCCCACCGCCAACACCCCATCGCCGTAGGTCTTTTGTAAGCTCCAGTCCAGTAAGCAATAGCTAGGGTCATCTGCGCGTGAACTTGTTTATAGTGAACGAGCGGTTGCGCTGGTGCAAGTCCACTTCACTCGTCCCTTCCCCTGGGGTCCAATGGACCGGTGAACCGGTACGATCGGCAGAGGTTGGGATGCAGCGGAAAGGCCGCAGGTCACTAAATGGATTCCGACGAGCGCCCTATAAGGTTTTCCGCGTTACCTTGCTACATCAGTATCTAGGTTAGTTGTATACCAATGTAGACTTTTATATACGGGAATCATCCGTTAACTACACTGCAGATGTTCGCAGGTGTAGCCCCTTTCCAAAGGTTTAGCCTACTGACGTGGTTGCCCAGGGTGTGGCCGCTGTGACTACAGCTTCTTGGAGCCACTAAGGAAGAGATTGCGGAGGTTAATTAAAAATATTAGGAACACTCCACTACACCCTAAGTTCGCACAGAGACGCTGGAAACAGAAGCCTCCATATTCACATATTTATGTAGATGGAGTATTGTACCGTCTCACCTATAATGCCAGCTCCCAGTATTAGCACCCGGTCCGCCACAGACACGGGCGATACGCGATCTCAGCCGTGCGCCATGCACGAGTACGGCTCGCACAGAGACGCTGGAAACTGTGGACACCTAGTACTCACATTCAAATGTAGATAAAGTATTGTGGTATCGCACCTACAATGCCAGCTCCCAGCACCAGCACCCGGTCCGCCACGGACACGGGCGACACGCGGTCGAAGCCGTGCGCCACGCACGAGTACGGTTCGCACAGAGACGCTGGAAACAGAAGCCTCCATATTCACATATTTATGTAGATGGAGTATTGTACCGTCTCACCTATAATGCCAGCTCCCAGTATTAGCACCCGGTCCGCCACAGACACGGGCGATACGCGATCTCAGCCGTGCGCCATGCACGAGTACGGCTCGCACAGAGACGCTGGAAACTGTGGACACCTAGTACTCACATTCAAATGTAGATAAAGTATTGTGGTATCGCACCTACAATGCCAGCTCCCAGCACCAGCACCCGGTCCGCCACGGACACGGGCGACACGCGGTCGAAGCCGTGCGCCACGCACGAGTACGGTTCGCACAGAGACGCTGGAAACAGAAGCCTCCATATTCACATATTTATGTAGATGGAGTATTGTACCGTCTCACCTATAATGCCAGCTCCCAGTATTAGCACCCGGTCCGCCACAGACACGGGCGATACGCGATCGAAGCCGTGCGCCACACACGAGTACGGCTCGCACAGAGACGCTGGAAGCAGAAGTCACCATAAATATTTACATTGAAATGAAAAAAACTTTCCTGTTTCAAACATTCCTTTAAAACAAGAGACAATATTAATAAAACATTATAATGATATTATAACCAAGTTGAACATAGATAGGTACATAATATGAAAACGTTATTGAGGACATTCATTGATTACGCGAGCGTTTATTGGGGGAAGGGGTCGATTTGAGTCTCTCAGGGAGATAACGGTTTTTTTTATAAATGTGCCAAAATATTCCTAACTACAGTCGGTTCATCTTTACTTGTCCTATCATCTAAACAAACGAAACGTCAAATATGATCAAAGACAATTACTAGTGATTGGAAATGTCGATAAAATGATGTATTAACGATAATTTGTAAATAAACGCTGCTAACGTAAAAACCAAAATTTAATTAGCTTTCGTCGCATTTGCAACAATCCTATGGAAAAGGCTAGTACAGTATTCATTTTATACTTAGTACCTAACATTAACACTAATAAAAAAAATACTAGTTTTTTAAAGGTGCGCGGGGCCCGAGGGCCCCGCGGTCTTTCTTGTTGCTTTTTGTTTTTTTGCTTTGCTTGTTTGTTTTTTTGCTTTACTTATTTGTTTTATTGCTTTGCTTGTTTGCTTTAGCCATTGCGTGCCTGGGAGCACTCTCTGCCCGCAGCTCGGCCTACGGCCTCGCGTGATTGGGAGCCTGTCGGACACGCTCCGGGCCTTCGGCCCTACGCGTAGTTACTGTGGGGGTTGTAGGGAAGTTGGTGCTTAAACACGACCCAATAGTAAAAGTGTCTTGAGAAGCTCACGACGGGCCTGCGGCCTGCGGCCTCCGGCCCGTCGTTTCGCTTCTCTAAGACACTTTTACTATTGGGTCGTGTTTAAACTCAAACTTCCAGGACCGCCGGCGAGTCGATCAGGGACGCTCCGGGCCTTCGGCCCTACGCGGAGCTCGGCCTTCGGCCTTCGCTGGGTTTCGAAGCTCCGCGTCGGGCCTTCGGCCCGCCGCTACGCTTATTATGACACTTTTAATTATTGTTCTGCTTAGGAGCACAGTCTGTACGCAGCTCGGCCTACGGCCTTCGCGTGCTTGGGAGCACTCTGCCCGCAGCTCGGCCTGCGGCCTTCGCGTACTTGGGAGCCTCTCAGACACGCTCCGGGCCTTCGGCCCTCCGCGTAGTTACTATGGGGGTTGTGGGGAAGTTGGAGCTTAAACACGACCCAATAGTAAAAGTGTCTTGAGAAGCTCACGACGGGCCTACGGCCTGCGGCCTCCGGCCCATCGATTCGCTTCTCTAAGACACTTTTACTATTGGGTCGTGTTTAAGCTCCAACTTCCCGGACCGCCGGCGAGCCGATCAGGGACGCTCCGGGCCTTCGGCCCTACGCGGAGCTCGGCCTTCGGCCTTCGCTGGGTTTCGAAGCTCCGCGTCGGGCCTTCGGCCCGCCGCTACGCTTATTATGACACTTTTAATTATTGTTCTGCTTGGGAGCACAGTCTGTACGCAGCTCGGCCTGCGGCCTTCGCGTGCTTGGGAGCACTCTGCCCGCAGCTCGGCCTGCGGCCTTCGCGTGCTTGGGAGTTTCTCAGACACGCTCCGGGCCTTCGGCCCTCCGCGTAGTTACTGGGGGTTGTAGGGAAATTGGCGCCCCTCCCAGGGACGCTCCGGGCCTTCGACCCTACGCGGAGCTCGGCCTTCGGCCTTCGCTTGGTTTCGAAGCTCCGCGTCGGGCCTCCGGCCCGCCGCGTCGCTTTTTAGACACTTTCATTATTGTTCTGCTTGGGAGCATTCTCTGCCCGCAGCTCGGCCTGCGGCCTTCGCGTGCTTGATGGGAGCCTCTCCGACACGCTCCGGGCCTTCGGCCCTCCGCATAGTTACTGTGGGGGTTGTAGGGAAGTTGGCGCCCCTCTCAGGGACGCTCCGGGCCTTCGGCCCTACGCGGAGCTCGGCCTTCGGCCTTCGCTTGGTTTCGAAGCTCCGCGTCGGGCCTCCGCGGCACTTTACTTATATTTTTAGACACTTTTACTTATATTTTTTTGCTTGGGAGCACTGTCTGTACGCAGCTCGGACCTTGGACCGGAGCAATGACCGTTGGGCTGTGGAACGCTCCCTCAGGCTGGTAGGGAAATTTGACTTTGTCCCCTCTCGCCGCCGTTTTTGACTTTTCCAATATTTTTTTTTTCTCATTTCTATTTTTGGCCCCCGCTCTTACCACGTGCCAAATTTAAACGCGCTCGGACCGAAAATAAAAAAAAAAATTTCAAAGTCGGCCATTTTGAAATTTTGTAAATGCCATTCGATGGACCTCAGATAACTATACAACATTAGTTTAAGCACTATTAACCTTTTTCCTACCGTTACGGAGCTATGGGGATTTAAAAAAAAACCTCCATACAAACTGGTAGGGAAATTTGACTTTGTCCCCTCTCGCCACCGTTTTTGACTTTTCCAAATTTTTTTTTCTCATTTCTATTTTTGGCCCCCGTTCTTACCACGTGCCAAATTTGAACGCGCTCGGACCGAAAATAAAAAAAAAAAATTTCAAAGTCGGCCATTTTTAAATTTTGTAAATGCCATTCGATGGACCTCAGATAACTGTACAACATTAGTTCAAGCACTATTAACGTTTTCCCTACCGTTACGGAGCTATGGGGATTTAAAAAAAGGACCTCCATACAAATTTCAATTGGCCTTCAAAGAGCGCCATTTTGAATTTTTCAAAATTTTCTTTTTGTATACTAATCTTGGGGTGGCTGTCTACCCGTGTGCAAAATTTCAGCGCGCTCGGACCATTTTGAAATTTTTCAAAAAAAAAAGTCGGCCATTTTGATTTTTTTTTAATGCCATTCGATGGACCTCGGGTGACTGTATAACATTTGTTTGAGTACTTTTCACTTCTTTGTACCGTTACGGAGCTATGGTAATTAAAAGAAAAACCTCCATTCAAATTTCAATTGGCCCTCAAAGGCCGCCATTTTGAATTTTTCAAAATTTTCTTTTTGAATACAAATCTTGGGGCGACCTTCCACCCATGTGCCAAATTTCAGCGCGCTAGGACCATTTTGAAATTTTTCAAAAAAAAAGTCGGCCATTTTGAATTTTTTTTAATGCAACTTTTTCTACTCCGAGACCTGTATGACATTTGGTCGAGCACCCCCCGGCTATCTCTTACGGTTTAAAAGTTGCCATACAAAATAAAAGTGGCCAGTTTTCCCACATTTGTAGCACTTCTCAATTTTTTTTTATTTCATTCGAATCGAGGCCACTTGGAGATTCTATGACCAAAATTTGAGCTCTCTACGACAAACTTGAAAAATCGTCAAAAAAAAAAGTCGGCCATTTTGAAAAAAAAATGGCGGCGTCAAAAACTGCCCAGGGTCCTCTATGACATTTGGTCGAACACTCCCCGGCCAACTCCAGCCGTTTGGCCAGGCCGTCCAACATTTTTTTACCCGGAACCGGTAGACCGACGGTCTGATCTATCCGGGGTCGCAGGACCAAACTCTATACGACCACACCAAACACTGCCACCTTCAAATCCCCCTTCTGCCTATTTTTGGAAAAATGTCAGTCGGGTTGTAGCTTTATATTATATAGATACTGATATAATATTTATTGTAAAGAGGTAGGAAATAAAAACTTAAAAAAGTCGGTTAATAAATCTGATAAATTATTGTAGTTAATATCAACGCATTTTTTCCAAGCTATACAAACTCAAACGTTAATATCGATCGTTCATAACGATAAGTTGTCATCTCACATTACGAGTCATAGACAATCTAGACTTCGTAATGTCAGGAGTTTGTCATGTCAACGAACGGATGACATGACAATTATTACAATTATTGATGAAAATCGTTTTAGAAATGATATTTTTCAGTGGTTTTTTGATTAATTTCAATACTTTGTGAGTTTATTTAAGTGTATAATAACATTTTTAGTGATGGTTAATATGCAATTCCAGAGAAAAGTGAGATAATGTTTTCCAGCAGTGTTTGTATACATGATTGGACAAGTATGGTTGAACTGAGTTTTTGTACTCTTAGTAAAAAAAAAATTTCAGATGAAACGAAAACAAAATGTCGAAGATCTCATGTGAAAGGAAAGGTAGAGGAAGGAGGTTAGCAGAGAGATAGGGGGCAAAAATTTCTGAAATACGACACTCACGTACCTAATTACTGGACACTCCGCCCTTTTAACATTTTAACCGCTTTGAATTTGTCATGCGTTTTTGCTCGTATCGTGGCGGTAGTGCGAAGTTATACGAAGATTGGTCATTTATCAGACCTCGGCGAAATGAGCAGGTTATTGTTTGTCTTATATATCAACTGCAGTTAAAGGGTTTAATTATAGGTTAGAGTTCAATATAAACATACCCTGTTCCAAAGTAACTTCGTCGGGGATGGGGTAGACGTTGTCTTGCGGGACGACTACGTACTGAGCCCAGCCTCCGTCCACCCAGATGCCGATGTTCTTCTTCGCCGCGCAGAACTGGTACCGGCCTTTGCGGCAGTACTCGCAAAGAAGACACTGGCTGCAATTTGACACTCGCTTTAATTTACTAATTTCACCCATTTAGATGTGATTAGTCAATTTAAAGTAAAGTGAGACTTAATTCGACCTCATTCAGGCATTCGGCAAGGGAGCCACCAAGACCTCACTGCAGGCACCGCATCTTTCCACCATGTGTTTCTTATGGAACCTAACGACAACAACCTCATTAAAATATACATACATACAATCACGCCTATTTCCCAGAGGGGTAGGCAGAGATCACGGATTTCCATTTGCTACAATCCTGACAAACCACTTTCGCTTCACACAATTTCATAACGTTCCTCATACATGCTCGTCGGTTTCGAGTACTTGTGACCTGCCTTTCTTGCAATATTTTCCCAATTTGGTCGAAAACGCTTCTTAAAATGTATTTTTTTCTCGTAAATGAGTCGAGTTCACATGTGTTTAATAAATAAAAACTGTAAACCTGTTAGGATCAACCACGACACGCTGTCCTTTCTTCAGGAAGGCTTGTTTTCCCGCGTCGTGCACTGTCCCACTGAACTCATGGCCGAGGGTTAGGATCGGCTCCTGGCGCACAGGGAAGTCGCCCTGTAATTAAACTTGGAATTTACTTAGCACATGCTGGTTACCACAATACTGAAATCAAAAATATTGAAAAAATGTTTATTGCAATGTGGGAATGTAAGGTTAATGTCCAGGGATAATAAAAGGAGCGTAATCCAAATTTTATCCAGTATGGGGTTTTCAGCATCGACGCATAACTACCTGAGGTTGATCATTATTTGAGTTTAGGTTCTATTTTAATTAAGTTTTATTCATCATAGTCTTAGTAAAAGTCAATATTACTTATGGATTCTTCCATATTGCTTTCTGTCCACTTCATAAATAAACAATGACCCATTTTCAAAGCATCAGAAATGAGAATATTTAATTTAAAAACACGAGTTACTATTTCGATAATATGATGTACGTACTAAGTCGTAAGGTCATATTCGTAAATATTTGTTACGACTCGTAACAAATATTTTTGGCAACTCTATTACGTACCTACATAATATAATATTTTTACGAGTAGTCGTACTGTGCTTACAGCTGATAATATTAATAATAGACTGCCATTGTAAGAGTGAATTGTCTGCCAACCTGAATTATATGAAGATCGGTTCCGCAAATGCCGGAATAAGCGACCTTAACTATTACTTGATTGTCTTCCACTATTTTGGGCATGGGATGGTTGCGCACATACTTCACGTCTTTTGTTTTACCGTTGAACACGACCGCCTGCATAGTTCTGGAAAAAAATATAAATTATTGGTAAATACTAAATACCTATTTGAACAAATTGAACACTAAGTAACTGTAAATCTATTAGGTACTACGATAGATACATCAGACGTTTTGGAATGTTTCATATTTTTTTATTAATGGCCTTAAATAAGTAAACTAATTAATCTGCACAATTCGTGTCAATATTTCACGCATTTATTTGAAACGTCATAGTTAGATCCGACTATTATTATAGTTTTAATCACAGCTTGATAAAGTCTCATCCATTAATTATATCATCCCCCTAGTCACGCTTTTTGCTATCTGCTTGCTATTTGCTTTTAGATGATGCTCCCACACTGGCTGTTATAAATGTTATATAACATGGTGTGACAGGGACGGCGCGATGTCACTATAACATTTGCTCCTCTGTATTTCAATTTCAATTTTCAATTTATTTATTCGTTCATCACAGGTACATAATAAATTTAATAGGTGGTAACATAATTCTTCATAGAACTGCTATGATGTGCCTTTTGGCGTACGAAATAATTTCTTATAATCTAGTTATATAATATACAATTTTTAAAAGTATTTACATGGGTAATTATATTAGCATATGCATAAATGAATAATAAATTAATAAATTAATGGTACAAAATAAATGGAAAATAATTACAAAAAATTTAGATAAAAAAAAATTAAAAAAAAAATTCGAGTCGTAATAAGTGGATGATCCTAATTCGCGGTGGAAGGCTAATACGACAGTAATTATATTTGTATTTGGTTACTTGTTCGGTCAGTCTGTTATATGTATTAAAATAATCTAATTATTAGTTTGGGAGATACTAATCAACATGAGCCATGTGCGGTTGATGCGTAAAGTTAGAAAATTTGAGGGAAAATATACATATTTCTTACCGCGCGAAACTTGCGGCGGATCGTATTTGTTTATAATTAAAATGTGTGAAAATTACATATAAGTAGGTAGATTAAAACTGTAGTGCAGTTTTTGATCAGATAAGTGTAGTATGCTAGCGTAGCATACACAATATACTTACTCGTATCTCCGTCACTATCTAATATGCAAACAAGCAAATATTATTTAATAAATAATTGTTAATAGTTATTTGTTATACAAGGGGGCAAAGTTGTATTTTAACGCCGAGTGTGGAATTGAAAAACGAGCAAGTGAAAGGATTCTAAAGTTGAACCACGAGCGAAGCAAGTGGTTCAAGAATAGAATCCTGAACTTGCGAGTTTTTTAACACACGAGAAGTAAAATACATTTGCACCCGAGTGTAACACAAAACTTTTCCCCTCACTATAGCGAGGAAACTACAACGCAAAAAATGCGTTTATCACTGCTTCCAATAGTTCCACAGGTGGTAAATCATCTTTATTACTAGATTCAACTACTTTTATCAATTTTAAAGCAGTTAATTTGACTTTATTCAAGGTCAAATTACTTTACCCACTAGTGGATAAAATGCGTTTTTACCCGCTGGTATTAAAGGACAAAACACGTGTTTCCGAGCTAGTGAGGGGAAAAGCAAATTATTTAAATTAATTTAGGTACTACTGAGAACTAATACTTAATTTAACTAGTATTGTATCAGTACTTACGTATGTATTCTGTAGCGACACACAATCAAGAAAACAATACTTTTACCCACACAGGAGATATTTTATTAATAAGACAGAAATATAAACACAGAAACACACACCCGTTTGTACTGGGCGCGAAGGTCGCTCTGATGATGATCGCCCGCGACCGATTCGTAGATAAGCATAAGCAATCTTGTTTGGATTATTGCTGTGTGATAATTACTATATTCAGTATCCATAAATATGCAATACCTACTTCATAAGCCCACTCTATACAATCAACTCGATTCGAATTTTAATATCCGAGAGAAATTAGCTCTACATACGATACGGATCGGATACGGCAGTGTCAAAAAAGTCATTTTTGTTTTTGGAGAAACGTCAATGACATATCGGATCTTAATCGGTCCATATTTAATGACTAAAATCTACAAATACTTTTTCCCCTCACTAGCTCGGAAACACGTGTTTTATCCTTTAATACCAGCGGGTAAAAACGCATTTTATCCACTAGTGGGTAAAGTAATTTGACCTTGAATAAAGTCAAATTAACTGCTTTAAAATTGATAAAAGTAGGTGAATCTAGTAATA
Organism: Leguminivora glycinivorella; assembly: GCF_023078275.1. Taxonomy (NCBI): domain Eukaryota; kingdom Metazoa; phylum Arthropoda; class Insecta; order Lepidoptera; family Tortricidae; genus Leguminivora; species Leguminivora glycinivorella. Next base: position 25,218,934 of record NC_062971.1, read on the forward strand.
AAGATGATTTACCACCTGTGGAACTACTGGAAGCAGTGATAAACACATTTTTTTGCGTTGTAGTATCCTCGTTATAGTGAGGGGAAAAGTTTTGTGTCACACTCGGGTGCAAATGTATTTTACTTCTCGTGTGTTAAAAAACTCTCAAGTTCAGGATTCTATTCTCGAACCACTCGCTTTGCTCGTGGTTCAACTATAGAATCCTTTCACTTGCTCGTTTTTCAATTCCACACTCGGCGTTAAAATACAACTTTGCCCCCTTGTATAACAAATAACTACTATAATAGCCATGGGTTAGTATATTAATAAGTTTAAGGGTTTTTTAAAAGGGGAGAAATTTATTTCTGAAATGATTCCGACTTCTACCAACTGATATAAGTTTTGCAATAAATTGTATAAATAAAGATCGATTTAGTGTTAAAATAAGCAATATTAGAGTCTATTCGGAAAGATAACAGTCATGAAATGTATGGAGTCCAATACGTTCCACGACTCTTTTCTTTCCGAACACACTCTATATCAATGTTCAAGTTAAAAACACCGCCATCTGTCGCAAACACCTAAAACCTTCGTGCCATAAGCCGAGCACAGCTAAGCTTCTTGTCGCTCGTCCTCTTCACGCTTCCTATCGGAGTAAAACCGGCGATCGAAGTGCCTCCCTTGAAACATAGATGGCTTGTTGCTTTCTTATTTCAATTTTACATGTACACATATTCACAGTAGATTTAATAAGCTTCGTTTGTTTTAAATAACACTGTCTATACAAGATATTTATCCTTATGCACCTGTCCAATAACAAAATAAAATATACATGTTAAAGTTTGAAACAATATGGAGCAGATCTGCTACTAAGCATACGAGAGATTAAAGAAACTAAATACTCATTATGTAGTTAAGTTTCGGATAAAGTAAAGGTACACATTTTAGGAGCCTTTTGCCTTTGCCTAGTTTTAGAGTTACATTTTCATTTTTTTTAAAAAGCTTATTGGTAGTAGTAGTAGTAGTAAAACACTTTATTGTACCAGAAAATAATACAACACACAGGAAAAAGAGCTTATTATAAGTACAAAGGCGAACTTATCCCTTTAAGGGATCTCTTCCAGTTAACATTTGAGCAATTGAGTTATTGGTTACTCAGTACCTGAGTCTACGCCTTTTTGAGGGTGATGATCAGATGATGCCATCTGATGATGATGATCTACGTCTTTGATATAACTGTAATCGATACAGACGTGACTCTAAACTCAATTTTAAACAGTACCTATCAACCTCAGATTTTATTGGAACTAAAACTGCGATTCCCCATTTCACGCTTTTTCAGGGCGATTTATGAAACCTATTCCAAACCAAGTCCTATTATACCTATACCATTTTATTGCTTGGGCTTATTTAGTGAATTAAAAAAATCATAATCCAATCCAAACAACTTCATTGCCTTCAAATTAATTATTTTTGGGTTGCGTTCATGTTGTTCTTGTCTTATATTGACCCTGAAATCAGATTCAGAAAAGATAAGTTTTTTTTTTCAGGATCTGACTTTGTCCCCTTTACACTTTACTAATATTCGTTACAGACTTATTAAAACTGTACCTAGTTATTATGACACATCAGTACTAATCGTCTCCAAACAAGTAGGATACCCTTAATTAGGTACCTCAAAACCTACGACACTATTTCTTTTTGTAATCTCACTCATAACCTGCCTTAAGGTTCCAGCTCTTGGGACATTTATATGAAAAGTTTACCGCTCAATGCCTAAACAATACCGCGGCCCTTGTCTTACTCGTGTCAACGTTCCATTTGCAAGAAAGGGATGTCAGGTTCATTTTAAATTCGGTAGTAATGTCTCGGGGCAATGCACTCAATAACTGGTTGGGAGAGGACGAAAGTACGAATTTTTTGCAATAAGTGCATTACGTGATGATTGCAGTTTTAGTTAGTGCAGGCTGGTCGTATATATTTAGGTACCTGTACTTAGTTATTTCCTTTAAAAACATTTATAACACTGAATAGCGATATTTTAAAGGATAAAATTTCTTTGAACTTTCTCGGCCACATCTTCATAGATAATTAATTATGTATCTGTTTATTAATCAAGTCTGATGTAATAATGTGTAGTCTTACTCCTTCCCGACCCCTTACCCGACCCCTTATCACATATTATCATCAAAACATGATTTAAAAAAAATAAACGATCTATTACTTAGATATCACAAAAACACTCAGCACGCTGACTGCACTGCAATTATTGTTTGTCCATTGATTACGATTATCATACAAAATTTTAAAGCTATCTCTAAATAAATACAAAAAGTATGTCAACAACCTCAGGTTATGTAATTACCTCATATCTATGTTAATCCATGTGTTCTTACTTTTTCTATTGACAAAGACCGGGGCCATTTTTGAATCTCGGCCATTCGATTTCGTGAAATTCGTTCAATAATATCTCCACTACTAGCGATTTAAATTCTACTAACAGAATCGAAAACGAGTGGTCATTACCACTAGTTTTAAAATTACTAGCCGTCCTTTTTCCAAAATAGCATTATGTCGTTTTCCACAGACTTTCGAACGGCGATTTCGTGCGTTCGAAATTCAAAAATCGGTCCCCAGTATCTACCGGGGCCAGGCGCGCGTCGCGTGGGCAACATTATCACAACCAGGTTTAGATAGATCATTGTAAGCAGGGCTTTCTCCACCAACTGTTACCGAATACTTGTAATGTGGCCTGATTCACGTCTCCTTACTTTCTCCCGTTTTCATTATCAAGGTTCTACTCGTATGGGTGGTCAATTTCGTAACGCTAAGCTGAGCCCGTTGGCGCAACACTGTGTGGGCACAAACTCGATAAATATATTCCACGGGCCAAAGTGCTGTCAAACTAAACATTCAATGAGATGATCGTCTCACTGGTTTATTTCGTAATACTAAGAGGAATGGCCGAAGATGACTAATCATAAAGTTCTTTAACACTGCACACCGTTAGAAAACCTGCGTGTTATTTTGATTTCCCAATCCATTATCAGATCTATAGGTGCGAAACCACTTCGGCCACGGTAGGTAGTCAAACGCCACGTACGATGTGACGATGCAATGTGAACTTGCCTAGCTATAATCAAATAAATTTTATAAGATATTCTTACAATGGTTGAATAAATCCCACAGTACCTAAGCTCAGGAATGGTTGTGAGTATACGATACAATAATTATTTTAAATAATATAAAACAAGTACTTAGAAATCACCCATAGGCCATAATGACCCAGGAACATAGGTATCATAGGTACAAATAAATTTCCGTACTAGGATTCGAACCTCTCACTATAAGTACTATCCAATACGCCAAATGAATCGTCAAAATAACTCGTGAAATTGTATTGTAGGTAAGTAATTAAATTGTAAATAGCAAATCTATATTGAAGCAAACAAATATTGTATGCCTGACAGGCAAATAATAGTGATATTACAACTAGGGAAAAAATCAAATTATTTTATTGAATAGTTTTTGATTTGTTCTTTGTTGTGTCTAGTGGTAAAGACGTTAGCCGCGTAAGCTGAAGACCCGGGTTCGATTCCCGGCTCGGCCACCAGTGGGCCTTGCCGTTTTTTCTTTCGTGTATGATATCTATTTCAATTTATAATAGTGATATTACCTACTAAAATATCACCTTCCTGTACACCTATAATTATGCAATAAATGATAAGTCTCTTATCTCATAGAACATCAATTTCATACATACATTATTTAACAAGTCAACCTACTCGTAAGTATTTCCTATAAGAATGTTCACCATTCAACATTCAATAAACTTAGGTTAACTTACTGAGTTAACTGCGGATTGATTAAAATTGAAACTGTTCATTTTCATCCCAAAATATACCACGAATTTACGAGTAAGTATTATAATAATTTGAAATTAGCATGAGGTTTGTTTCTCGACGACGACGCAGGCGCATTCGCAGGCGTCCCTGTCCCGCGCGGCGCTTGAACCCGCCAGGCGGGGTGACATTGAGGACGTGACTACGTGCTCTCCTTTTAAATGACGTTTTGACACTTGCTAAGTAATAACTTAACGCGATAAAGCTAACCCTAGATGCTTGATGAGAAGTTGTTTCTACACACTGGCCCAAAAAACGGACAGTCCTGTGAACAATTATACTGCTAGTTATGTTACAGCTACGATATACAATTGAAAATAAAAGAAAAATCGAGAAGTGTTCTTTTTTTCTACCGATTTGTCTTAAACTTTAAAAAAAGTTGCTCTCGCAAATAGTATTTGTATTAAAAGTTTTAAAATACGAAAGTGAAATGGTAAAATATAACCACATTTTTTTGCCTACCCCTTTTTTCTGTGTAGTTAAACAGGGATGAATTTGGTTCCAAGGATATGAAAAAAAGAAAAGTCAAGCTAAATTCTATTCAAAATGAGAAGTCAGTGGCAAAAAACGAGAACATTATCAATTTACATAGCAATCAAACTTTTGAAAAGAAATAAACACACTTTTATTCATTTATGTCTCAAAACTGTAAAAATTGTGTATCAAAACGCAATAAAGGCGTACACAGAACAAGGAAATTGCTGCCTATTTCATGAAAAAAAAGAGTACTTATTAATTTTGGTCATTAGGAACAAAACGGTTAAACGCCCTCGACTTACAAAATAAATGATACGCAACTCTTAGGGCCACTTGTACCAACGAAAATGGAGGGTTAACCCCGAAGGTTAACCCACCATTTTATATGTAATTTGACAGATGACAGCCCACTAACCCTGAGTTAAGTGGTTGGTGCAAGTGGGCCTTACGGGTGTAAATATGCACTAGCTAGCTAGCACCTACCTAGCAGGTAATTAATTATATTTAATCTACATCCATATCATAAGTTCTCTATAATATGCTTACTTGCTTAGGAGCGATAAGCAAATGGTTGCATTTTGCCGCGGCAGTCTCGTGTTATTTAATTATAAAACTCGCCTTTCGGCTCGTTATTATTTTATTGTGTGTTATAACTGTTATTGATTTAAGTAATTTTCAAATTTTTTTGATAACCTATCTGGCCCAGTCGGTAGGTTTCTAGTACCTGATCCGGTCCCAAGTTTAAAATATATATTTTTTTACGTTGAAGACTCGTATGCAATACAATTTATAAACACTTATTTTTATTTATAACACACTATCTGTTGTCCATAACTTCGGATTTATTTCCCCATATGGATGGAATGTATTTAGAATAGTTACATATAGTTATTACCTCTAAATAAATTTTATCCCCATACAAACTTTTATCTCTCTTTTAACCCCTTAGGAGATAAAGTTTCAGGTACCTGAAACCACTAGTCGTGTATTAGTCGAAACTAGCTTTTCACGAGTTTGAAGTTCCTGGCTTAAAATAAAAATTGTACGTCGTATAAACTTTCACTCCCTGTTTATTACCTTAAGGGACGAATATCCAAAAACGATGCTGAAATGTTTTTTCTGCTACCTGTTCTTATTTATTACCTTTTCACCAAGTTTCAAGTTTCCAACTGAAAATAAAATGTGATTCACATACAAACTTTCATACCCTTATTAACTCGTATTTTCGTAAAGTGTCTTGTGAATCAGAAACTGAAAAGGAATTTAATTTTAGTAATGCGGACATAAGTTGCCTTGCAAAAATTAAATTAAAATACCTGGGCGACCAGGCTTCGCTCGGTTCTATTTTAATTTCAATAATTTTATTTTCGGAAAAAATCCATAGTGTTAGTGTACATTCCCTTAAACCTATGTTAGTTACATTGATATTATTATTTTATATTATTTATTACATCTAAAAAAATAAAAACTATAATAAATTATACACTTGGCCTCTGGATTCCATATCCCAGTGTCTCCAGATAGCACAAGCAGGCGATTCCAACACTAGGCGCACAAGGCTGTTGGAGCTGTCTCGCACGCGACGCATCAGGGAGGCAGTTCTTTTGCGCATTATAGCACCGAAACTGTCAGTGCGGGCCTCAGCGAACATGCCTGACGCACTGCAATAACGAGGCAGTCCCAACAGCATCCTGAACCCATTGTTGTACTGGATACGTAGGGCACTGAGGGCCTTTTTAGTATAATTTGTCCACAGGCTACACGTGTAAAAGGATTGGCAAAATGCTTTAAATAGCGTTATTTTGACATTCCCATTACACCGCGCAAACCTGCGGGACAGCATATTACAACGTACCGCCAATGCCCTGCGTTCCCTCTCTATATCTGTGTCGTCCTGAAGAGTATCAGTTATATTAGTATTAATATATCACGTCTTTAGATATAAAAAAAAAACTCTTATAAATACAAAAACAAAAAAAAAGACAAAAAACAAAAACTTAATTTCTGGCCGGGATTCGAAACCCTGACACCTACGATCTATCTGCGTACATTAGACCGACCTCGTAAGACTGAGCTAAGCGGAATCGGTGCGCGCACGACGAAATTAACGACCATATTTTACGTTTACAAACGCGAAAGAAAAATTCATGAAAACTCGAAAATTCGCGTTTTCCAGGATCTAAGGCTACGCTAGATCGATTTTTCACCCCCGAAAACCCCCACATAACAAATTTCAGCGAAATCGTTAGAGCGGTTTCCGAGATCGTCGGTATATATAAATAAATAAATAAACATACAAGAATTGCTCGTTTAAAAGTAAAATATCTGGGCAACCGAGCTTCGCTCGGTTCTGTTTTGTATCCTTGACATGTGTCGCCATCTAGTTCAAAAATGAATAGTACCTACATCGAGCGAAAGAATTCTCAGCCTTAAAAACACAACTACTCCACACGAGATGGCGCGCATTTCGCCACAAAAACTCAAATAGTGTATTTTCTATTCGTTTTAGCCTTGACCTGTGTCGCCATCTAGTGTTTGCAATAAATAGTACTTACATCGACCGAAAGAATTCTGTCTTAACAGTACAACTACTGCACACGAGATGGCGCGCGAAGAAAAACGCATGAAAACTCGAAAATTCGCGTTTTCCGGGACCTAAGGATAAGTTAGACCGATTTTTCACCCCCAAAAACCCCCACATAACAAATTTCTGCGAAATCGTTAGAGCGGTTTCCGAGATCGTCAGTGTAAATAAATATATATATAAATAAATAAATAAATATACAAGAATTGCTCGTTTAAAAGTATAAGATAAGATATAGGTCGGTAAGCACTGTCATGCTCAAAATCTTCGACCGATTGTACGTACTCACAAAATGTCAATGCTTGCAATTTTATCCTATCAATAAAATTCCATTCAAAACACATCTATCAAACTAGTTTCCAAACATTTAAACCTCAAACCTAGAATTCTGCTGCAAGGATCAAGTATGTTCGTGTAAGTGCGTGCATTAAACGCGATGCACTTGCATATAGCATATGGATGCACCGACTTTAATTTTTTTCGCCGGTTTTCGGGTGTCCTTGAATTTCAAGTTTAGATTACGTCGTGCATTGCCCAAACCTGTAGCAGTGCACTTCGTGTTTGTAAGTACCTACCTACAAACATATATGAATAAGTGAATTGGAACCCGACTTACTTCTTTCAGTTAATGCAGGCTATTTATATTTATGTGCAGTTTCTTAAGTAAGTTTTTGTATCAGATTAAACAAGAAATCTTATTTTAGAACTTGCTTAGCGTTATTTTTATTTTTAACCTCGGAACGACACCTAAGGAAACAAAATTATCGCTGATATTATGGAGTATTATATAACATCAAAAAAACATGTTTAAAGAAACTGATAATGAAGTCATACCTAGTATACCTACTTTAATTTCCTGGCAGCACCAGTAGTTTATATTACACACATCATGCCATTATTTTAATTACTCTTCATTAGGTATTTCATATGAAGATCATTTCATACATAACTCGGTAATTTACAAGAAGTTATAAAATCGTCTTTGAGACATCGTAAACCGAAAAATATCAAAATGTAGGGTCACCATAATTATTATAATTATTAAAATTTACACCCATAGCGTACGTAGGTATAATAAATTAGATATAAAAACGACTCCACGATCGCATAAACCCTGCGTCACCACCGACCGCCGACAATACAAATAACATTAGGCTAGGTCAAGACTCCTAACTCGACCCAGTAGATACCGACAACGCAAAAAACGATCACAATAAAGCCAAAAACTCCGCACGACGTGGGGCAATGCACTTTTTGGTGTCGGTCAAAGAAGATCGCCGAATGCGTCTGGTCCCAATCTCTGTGCGCTGCATTACAATTTTTAATATACTCAAGCAGTCCGATGTGAAACCTGGTGTGACAGTAATACGATTGTTTTTCCTTCTTGCAAAGCATATTAGAAATTACTTTTTGGATTTAATTAAAAGTGTACCTGCATAAAGCCCCGAAATGCGAATTGCTCGCATGGTTGGATTTTTTCCATTAGCGAATGTTTGACGTAATGACTCATTCGATACTAAACAAAACCTCTTGGAAGAAAAACAATGAGGCAAATCGATATGTGACTCGGTAAAGCACAAGCTTAGTGACACAGGTCAAGATTATATGGCATCGGCATCGCACACAATTGCGATTGTGTGCACAATGGATATGAAATTCAGGCTTAATTGGACAGACTTGGCTTATGAATTATTGACATTATTGTACTCGCACTTTTAACAGAAATACTAAATAGCCAAGTCTATGTCAAACAAATAAGACTGTAGTCTTGTCAGTAACAGTACTTTTTAATATCCAATAACTTACTTTATTTTTCTTTGAGTAGATTATTATTAAAAATTTTAAGCAGTTTAACGTTGCAGGACCATTATTTACACTAAATATTCAAATAGGTACTTTTGGGTCATATTAAGTACTTCAATAAATTGTAAAAACAAAATGTATTCGTTTGTTTGTGCATCTTAGGACAATCGAGACGTGGTTTCGCAGAAGTGACGAGTTCGAATATGCAAAAGACATACATATAAAAGCAAGGAAGCAAAAAAATATAAATATACCTTGATAGACGATAGCAGATATCATTCTGACACAGTATTAGTGTTAATTAGAAAAAATTATAATCTAAAGGGATTTTATACAACTAGAGCCTCAAAGAGAATGGTCTCTGCAAAATTCTGAAAGGTTTTTAGATGCCAGTGGCATCATGCCAAGTCATAGCAGCAGACCCAAGAATATTAAGGCACGCCACAGACAGTCTTAAATTCATAATCTTAAAAAAGATTTGTATGCAACCTGTCAGTTCAAACTGACAGAATTTTCAGATTAACACTCAATACTCTGTCATCTAACGGTTGTCTTCAAGTAAATTCATTGATCTGTTTCCGCGTTGCCACCCGATATGGTGCTCTAAGACTTATTGGTACGCAACACAGTACGGCCGCTTTTCGTGGCAGCTTCCGATATGCTGCCACGAAACGTTGTAACAATTTACCGCCACCAATCAGAAACTGTAACCTCTTTCAAGCACAATCTTAAACAGAATCTCAACTAAATTAATCTACTTGAATCTCAACTAAATGATTAACACTAAGCGGCCACATTTGCATTTATTTACATTTACATTTATAAATAATATGTTCTGTCAGTAGGTTAACACACACACACACACATTTCTCTAACATAGTTTCTGTATAAGTGATCATACGTTCTGTTTAGTTATAAGACCTAGTTATTAATTTTCTGGGTGCCCTGAAAACCAGTGCCGCGTCTATAAGACACGGTATTCGCTGAGTGGCATCCTATTTGGTGTACTAGTTATTAAGTATTATGTACTTGTTTTTATTATGTATCTGTATGCCAAATAAATATGTATTTTCTATTTCTATTTCTATATGTACTACCAAGTTAGTTCTTTTAAACTTTAATACTCAAAGTTTACCCGACTTACGAAGCTGGAGGTTCCAATCTCGATAGAGACTCGGTATTCGTGTGTTTCAGAGTTATATGTTTTTATACCTACTATATACGTATTTTAACCCATCAAAAGCCATTGAGCTTACTGTGAACTTGTGAACCCAGGCAGGCAATTATGGTCGCGCGATAAGTGATAAAATAGCAGGCCGTCCCTATCGCACTATTTGTAAGTGCGATAGGGACGGCCTGATATTTTATCGTCTATCGCGCGACCATGCTTCCCGTGCAGGTTAAGTTACACTACACTCTTACAAGACTGATAAAATCTTACACCTTCATTGTGGACATGCCTAGGTATAAATTCATTAAATCTTAACCTTATTTTAGTTTCAACTGTGTTAGTCAAGTTTGTGAATATTTGGTCAGTCAATTTATTTTCATGACAGATATTTTAGATCAATTTAAGTTTTTACATTACGAATAATATATATAATATAGTTGTTTACGTACAGTCACACCTGTATCTCATAAAGGGGTAGACAGAGAACACGAAACTAATCAAGATTCTGTGCCACTGTTGGCAAATAAGGGGTTGAATGAAGACGATTTTGTGACATTTTCGATAGTTGTTTCAAAGGGTTTTTTATAGATTTACTCACTACTATCTACTATTGTTTTTAACCCCCGACGCAAAAACGACGGGGGGTTATAACCCACATAAGTTTGAAGTGTCTGTGTGTGTGTGTGTGTGTGTGTCTGTCTGTGGTATCGTAGCTCCCGAACGGATGAACCGATTTCGATTTAGTTTTTAACCGCCTTCCAAATCTCAAAGGAAGGGGTTCCCAATTCGTCTGTATTTTTATATTTTTTTTTTTTTTTTTTTTTTTATGTTTGTTCCTCGATATCTCCGTCGTTCGTTACTGGACCGATTTTGAAATTTTTTTTGATTGAATGTATATGCATACAGATTGGTCCCATTTTTCTCAGAACCCAGTTCTGGTGGTGGAATCCTGGAGAAATCGAGGGAACTCCTCAAATCTGAAAGGCATACATATGGTGATTTTTGTGTTTTTAAAGGAACAGCATGCATTTACGTACGGAACAGTGACATTTGGTGCAGTGGAACTCCTGATGATGGTCAGAATGGAACTCCTCAAATCTGAACGGCACACTTATAGTGACTTTGGTATTTTTATAAGAACAGCATGCACTTACGTCCAGAATAGTGACATTTGGTGCAGTGGAACTGCTAATGATGGTCAGAACTGAACTCCTCAAATCTGAACGGCACACTTATAGTGACTTTGGTATTTTTATAAGAGCAGCATGCACTTACGTCCAGAACAGTGACATTTGGTGCAGTGGAACTGCTGATGAAGAGTGAGCCGCCCCTGGTTAGAGTTCCGTTCTGATAATCATTCTCATCTGTAAGTACTTCAGAATCATCCAAATTTCAAAATTGGTTCAGAAATGACGGAGATATCGAATAACAAACATTAAAAATATACAGACGAATTGATAACATAATCCAACATTTGAAAGTATTTATCACCAAAACCCCAAAGGAAGGCGGTTTTTTTTCTTAAAAATTATTTTGTTTGAAACCTGAGTTAGTCGGGAGTGTTCTTAGGCGTGTTTTATGAAAATCGGTCCACTATGTCGCGGTCGGGGGGTTTTTTCAAAATTTTAATTTTGTGGTTAGGTTATACAGCGCGTAAATAAAACCAGGCATATAATTAAATATTGTTATCATTAATTAAGAGGTGTTTTTGAGTTACTCTTAATTTTCACCCCATAATGAATTTTTTATTTTTTTTCCAGCAGCAATGTACTGTAAACGTGGTTGCGATGACAATCAATGACAACTGTCAACGAGCGTTTAACGCGAGTGTGTTTGCATTACGTTGCGGGCCGAATTAATTTGTATGGATAAAAAAAAATATTTCAATTTTAATTAAAAGTTATGTAATTACATTTTTTATGTCCTATACTCACCACCGTTAAGAGGTTCGCCCGTATTAGGTTTACACCCTGTATAAATGGAACATTTCACGAAAACTTAAAGGCGAGAGAATAAAACGACTCGTTACGCACGTGTTCAGTATTATATCGTAATGATAATATGTAGCAAATACATACATATGTAGCACGTTATAAAATAAAACAGGCGCATTCTTATTGTAAGTATACTTTATATTATAATATATTAAGACTAAAGTGACACATAATGTTTCTGAATTTCGCCTTAGTTTCATCGTTATTACCATTTAAAAAATAAACACCCATAATTGTTATTTTTTTGTAGAAAATGGTGATGACGCATTATGGGGTATCTATCCTTATTGATAGATTTAAAAAGTGACAAGTAACAAATTGCAAAAAGTAAGTATAAGAAAAAAATACAGAATTGACTTACGTGACAGTTTTTAGAAATTCATCCCCTAAGAGGGTTAAAAGGGGCATGCATTTGTGTATAGGAAACAAATTTTATTTAAATATATAGCTATAAATATTCTAAATTCATACATCATTATATCATGAAATTATTTTATATAAATTCGTCTTGGGAAGTAAATCCACGCGAACAAAGTCGTAGGCATCAGCTAGTAATATAGATGTATTGTTTGTGGTTTTGGATTTTGTTTTTAGTTTAATAAATTCCTACGTATTTTATCCTGACCTATGTAGCTGGCAAGCACGGTAGTCTCATAAAGCCTATCACGTCAGTCCGTCTTTTTGTACTATATTTAAGTGCGATAGGGACGCACCAGCGTGATAAGCTTTATCACACTAGTGTGCTACGCCCGCTAGGCAAATGAAGAGCTTATAGGAAAAATTGTCTCACTCCGCTCAGACTCTTAAACAAGTAGATAGATAAGAACCACAATTATCTATGTATGTATGATTATGAAGTAAATGTATATACAATATGAGCTACGGGTATAAACAAACTAAAATCGATTCAGTTGTTCAATCATATCATATCAATAAATTATTATCATTGATTTTAGGTACACGATAAGAGTCCCTTTCTGTTTACGCAACGTGACCTATGCCTAAATAAACTAGTTCTGTGTTGTGTAACGTGCAACATCCTATTGTAATAATTTAATAAACATATGAACGTAAAAATAATGTTTGGCTTACCTACTTAGGAATATGGTTCCTTTTAAGGTGCAGTAGGTTCAGAAAATAAGTCCTAAAAATTCAACACTTTTTTAAAACACTGCTCCCTTAACTAAGGATCTAGTACTGAGATTTTGACTTTAGCTCAAGTTAACTTCTGTTCGTGGTTTATTCTTATATCGAGCATTCGTTTACACTTTATCATCGAGATTGAGTAAAATGTAGGTAATGTAAATAAGTACAAAAGCTAAAAATATGAAAATTGTTTCTAAGATCGGATAGACCGAAAAAAAGATTGCACGGACACATTCTACCAAATATGGCAGGAAAACGCCGACGACGGGTTCAATAGGATAAAACGAGGGGAGCCCTTAAACCTGTTATCAGAGATCAAAATAGGCTTGAGGGATATCTACGATTGTTTTTTCACGAGCAAAAAATTCAAGACATGATATCCGCTATCTTAAGTGCGCAGATCCATCACGCTAACGCTTACGCTCAGTGAGGGTTATAGAAGAAAACGAACATAAGGGACCTTAACGTCAGACCACGTTATCCACGTTGGCGCCATTGTGACGCGGTGGAAACCAAGATGAAGGCCACCGATTTACTATTTTGCTAACAAAAGAACAAACGCACAAACGAGCACGATGTAGATCGAAGTCTGTGATAAATGTTATTTGACAATGACGCTCGGGAAAATTGCCTAGCTACAAATCGGAATGGAGGAAAATTATTGATAGGCAAGGAGCGTCATTATACTTTTCACATCACCTCTCAAAGGCGCAATGTGCGCTGGTGGCCTAGCGGTTCGAATCCCGGCTCGAATCAATGAGTTTTTCGGAATTTATGTGCGAAATGTCATTTTATATTTGCCTGTCGCTTTTCGGTGAAGGAGAACATCGTGAGGAAACTGGACTAATTCCCAATAAGGCCTAGTTACCCTTCGGTTGAAAGGTCAGAATATGGCAGTCGCTTTCGTACAACTAGTGCCTACGCCAAATCCTGGGATTAGTTGTTAAAGCGGACCCCAGGCTCCTATGAGCCGGGATAATGCGAGAAGGATGACATCACCTCCCTAAGGCATGTTCTTCTCTTCTATCAAAGTATAATTATCCGTTTCTATGACTTTTTTGTTTCTTGCTTTTTTGTACTTACTAGAGAGCGGATTTCAGGTAGCAATTTAAATATTAATATGGATATGACTCGCATAATTAATTATTATTTGTACACACAAGAAAAAAATCGGAACATAAAAATAAAACCCTTTTTGGATGCTTTTGTGAATATTGGGCAAATATTATGATGATAATAAAAAAAAAATATTTTTTTAATAGTTTATATATTTAAGTTCTTTTTCTTTAATATTTCTTCTGCGCATTGCACAGTAAAAACTTCTATTATAAACCACATGGCATGTATTTAAAAAATTGCACTAGTCATATATCCATATCAATATTTAAATCGCTACCTGAAATCCGCTCTCTAGTACTTACATTATTGAGCATTGTACTCATAAAGAAATATGTGACATGGTAGAAACATTATTTCCACCTTTTAACGTTATCATTTGTATCCTTTTATATTCTCATAGGATTATATATCGGAGATCGGAGTCACTTGACGCAGTTGTACGCAGTGTTGTCACATCTACCTATTTATAGGTAGATCTACCTATTTTGCCTCCCGTCTACCTGTCTACCTATTTCGGTCCTAAATCTACCTATTTTCTAAAATATTACTATTGTAGAAAATTCTCCATGCGTGTTACGAAATTAAGTTTTACCCGTCTTATAATTACAGCATTTTACTTAAATCGGAACGTGTTTAGTGAATAATCTGTGGGTGAGTCAGCTTGAAAGCAGTTGAAAGTCTTGATGTTTGACAGTTTTGACACTGACAGCCTGGTAGTGACAGTGACAGTGTCATTTGACAATGACATGACACTGACACTTCTGACAGCCTGACAGTGGCAGCTCTCTGAGACGCTAGCTTGTGTTTAAAAATTTTAACAAAAACATGTATAAACACCATAAAGAATTCACTAAGTAAACCAATAAATATATTTTTAATAGTTTAAATAGAAGCATTTTTAATCATTAAAACTGGACTTACCTTAGATGGTATTAAAACAGGTAGATCTACCTATTTTTTGTTTCTAATTCTACCAGTTTCTACCTATTTTTTCACCCTGGTCTACCATTTTGTTCAAATTGTATGTGACAACACTGGTTGTACGCCTCGTAAAACGCTGCAATTGCTTTTCACCCTATTCTTATTTAAGTATTAACTTTTCACCAAGTTTCAAGTTCCTCTAAGAGATGCTCATATATATAGGCTTTTTAACTCACTTGGGGTGGATTTTTCAAATTCACTTCTTATCTCTTGTAAACTTTGAAACCTAGTGTGCAGCTTTCAACTTTCTACCGTTTGTACTTTCGGCTCCACGTTGATGAATCAGGCAGTCAGGAGACACTTGCATTTATATTTATAGATAGATGACATAATCTTAACAATGCTATGATTAAATAAAATAATAAGAAATTATGATTCTACCAAATATTTATGTTAGTGGGACCCATGAAAAAAATGTACATTTTTAACCCATACCTTTGACAAGTCTTTTTTTTTTATTTTTTTATACTACGTCGGTGGCAAACAAGCATACGGTCCGCCTGATGGAAAGCGGTCACCGTAACCTATGAACGCATGCAATGCAAACAGTGTCACATGCGCGTTGCCACCCCATTTGAAACTTGTACATTCCCTTTTGCTGTGTTAAGTACACAGCAAAAAGGAGTGTACAAGTTCCAAGGAGGGTTCGGGTTGCCGATGACTCTAAAGGACAATATACGGAACAAGTTAGTTCCGTAAGTCCTCCCGCCATCAGCACCGCACCCTCGTTGAGCTCTGGCAGCCTTACTCACCGGCAGGAACACAACACTATGAGTAGGGTCTAGTGCTATTTGGCTGCGGTCTTCTGTAAGGCGGAGGTACTACCCCAGTTGGGCTCTGCTCTAGATTCGAGCGAGACGATATCCGCTGTGCTGTGCCCTACCACACAAAGCGGAATATCATTCGCTATGCCCCACCTCCTATAGATCTCCTATAGAAGTCTGATTATCCTCCGCAAATAACTAAATGAAGTGAGGTATGTTAACAATATATAAGTGCTATTACTTATTATTACACACAGGTACAGCTCCCGTACTAACAACATGACTTTGTTGTAGTACCAATGATAGGTTCAGATAACAATAAAAAAATCATATCGTTACCGATGAGGAAACTGCTTAACAAAAGGCACGTTATAGAATAGTTTGTTCTAAAACAGGAAAATAGATCCGGGCTTGAGCAATAGCTGGGTGGTAAATTGAATATTTCAGTAATCAGTAGTGTTATTTTCTACTCTTATTATATTTTAGAACAGCTAAGAATGTCTGCGCTGTTAATTACAGTAACGGTTTCCAGGTCGCGCTAATTGACAAGATTTTCCTTAAAAACTAAATAATTTACAACTAATCCAGATTTGTTGATTGAAGTCGAGTCACATTTTGCGTGAGTGCAATATAATGTGAAACTTAAATCTGAATATTACAGTTGATATTTTGCTGTCGTATATGCATGCAGTCGATAAACCGTAGTCGATGACTACTATGTCCGGAAAAAGATTATCTAGCCATTAGCCAAGTTACTTTGTTCCAAATTGCTGTAAGGTAGCAGCAGTAATTATACTATACATATTGTTTGCAGCAATAAGTACCTATTATTCATATTTGTCAAACAAATGCAGTAATTATTGTGCTATATATATTATTGTACCTACGTATGCCAATTTATTATTAATCAAAATATAACACAAATTCTTCTTCTTCTTAGTCGTATACTCTTGTCAGAGTAGTCGTGGTCATTGGGGTCGTTGTGCTGCCTTTTTAATGGTTTCCCGCCATATTGCTCTATTTGCAGCGTTCCGCGCGCAGAGATTTAAGGGTGACCCGGTGAGAGCCCTCACTTGGTCTGTCCATCGCATTGAGGGGCGCAGTCTGGGTCTTGTACTGCCCACTCTTCCCTGAACAACAAGTCTCTCTATGGCGGAGTCTTCCCTACGTGTAACGTGACCGAAATAGCTAAGGGTGCGAGAGTGAACGACATCTGACAGTCTTTGTTTTCTGACTTTGAGCTCCTGAAGAATCTACATTAGTGCGCCGCTGGGTCCACGATATCCGGAGCATTCTTCTCCAGCACCACATTTCCAAAGCGTCAATGCGTTTTCGTTCACTCTCTCTTACTGTCCATGTTTCAGCCCCGTAGAGAAACACTGGGAAAACGAGAGATCTTACGAGACGAGTTTTCGTTGCCCTTGTGATGTCACGGTCTCTCCAGACCTTGGAGAGTTTCTCCATTGCGGACCGAGTGATGGCCATGCGTCGCTTGATTTCGTCTTCGGAGCCTCCGCCATCTGAGACCAGTGACTCTAGGTATATGTATAAAGTAAAGATACAACTTCACAGTTCCCAATCGCTTTTGTCTTATTTTCATTATTGCGGCTCACGACCATCATTTTGGTTTTCAGTCGGTTGATCTTCAGCATAACACAAATAAGAACATCCAAGTTCTGAGGATGGTTCTTCGAGTCTTGCAAATGTTACCCCAAAACCTAAAGCTGATGAAAGTTCATCATGAGTCCGTAAATTTTGATTAGATGTTTGTGATAAATAGATGTTATTTGGGGAATGACGACACCACTGATCCAAGTGTTTCTTAGAGTCGGTCAGGGTCTCTGTCTTCTGCGTGTCTTCGTCGGTCGGAGTGGAACCCCAAGGGGACTCGCAGCACTCTCAGCTCTGGCTTGCCTTCATTTGCCGTCCAGAAAGGAACCGTCTGAAGTATAGTTACAGGGGTGGAAGTGTATAAAGTGTATAAAGAGCATAACGCCGCGAGTTACTTCGACGGATAAAGAGCAGCACCACCTCTCGTCACCCGTGTTGCGTCTGCCATCTAACGAGTGGCGAGTCACCGCCTACCTCGATAACACTGTATACCAGCAGCGGCTAATTTCCACCGGCTTGCCTAAAATTGATTACTAGTAAAGTACCTAATGTTAAGGGCTTTTTGCTCAGTGTTGCCTAGCAGAAATTTTCACCAGCCGCCACTGCTGTATACTATCTGTAACATACAATACGAACGTATATCAAATGTAAAAAATATCCCTGAATAAAATATTATAAAGGTCACGCAAATTATTTAGCTAAGTCATCGAGAGATGGTGCTATATTCAATAGCGCAGTCAAGTTTTATGTCAAGTTATATGAGTATTGGGATAATTCTAAATATGACGAAGCCTGCGCTGTGGATTTATTTTGTATGTAACTTCATATGTGATTAATTACCTAAATAGATTTAAAATGTGTGTAAAAAAAATATATTGAATGTCTCTACGGAACCCTCGGTGGGCCAGTCCGACTCGCACTTGGCCACATACATTACAACGATTATTATCGAGAGATTTTTTGTTACCACATTTAACGGGTTATTTCTAGTTTTGACAGGCGATTATTTTAAATTCTATGCATTTCGCATTGTTTTCAAAATAAAAATGTTTTTTTTTTTTTTTTCAATTAACTTTCAATAAAGTTATTTAAGGTAATTCCCCTCCATGTAGCAAAGTCGTGAGAGGTATTGGTATGTTTGGTTTAGTATTGCAACTTTTCAAATAAGTCGTTTTTACCACAGGTAGTAATAGAACAGAGAGGGTCTCACTGAAGACCGGCTGTGACCCAACAATGGCGGACGTTTTTTTTTTAATTTTATTTTATGGCTTGGTGGCGAACTTTCAAGCCAGCAATGGCAGACGGTTTGCGATGTGCAAACACGATTTAAAATCAAAATAATTATAATTCAGGTCAAAAGAAAATCAATTCTTCACTTAATTTATCAAAAATTAATTATTTTACTTGAAACTTAGAAATATCTTGTTTTTAACAAATAATAATGACTCAGTGCGCCGTGTGCAAACATTATTTAAAAAAAATACTGGTCACACTCTTGTTTTGCAGTTTGTTGGTTTACGATTATGAACATTAATTAATATTGTGATTTTACGCATAATAACGTGATAAAGTATTAATTTACGCATGAAAAGTTGCTCCGTATTTTTTTTTCTTTGGATTGTTGTCATTTTTACACAATTTGACAACGCATGTAGGCATATTTTCTTATTTTTCTGGAGATATTTTCGCCACGGGCGCCTCGATCAGACTGACGGGAGATTAGTGGATGAGGTCATAGACAGACATAAAGCTATCAATGTGGATGATGGAATCACAGGTTTTTCTTCGGAGTTATCCGTCCATAGAATTGTACGTTCATGGTTTTTACTACATTTCGCTCTATCCAAGAAATCGGTCTCGCGTGCTTTGCACTCACCCATACCTTTTTACATCACAATACAGTAGCCACTCTTTATAATCTTTATTTCACACTTCAATAGAAGAAAACAATATATATCACGATCCTTATTTAAAATACATGTAAACTATAGGCGAAATTATCGCATTTTTTCTTTCAGTCATTGAAAACCAAATAATACTAAGGTTTGATTTACATAATAATTATGTACCTGTTAAACAGTACCTAAGTAAACTTATGGCTCTGAAACCTTGCAAACATCCATGATCAGTGTCATTTTGAAAAAATATAAAAAAGTAAATTGATAGGTAAAATAAATTCATATTCACGAAAACCAATAGGTATGCCGCTTTGTCCAAACTGAAGAGGGCATACTTTTTGGGAGCACTGAGTCCTCTTCTCGATCAGTTTTTTTTTTGTGTCCTGAGTAGTCCTGACTGACTGATCTGACATGACTCCATACATCAACGCAGAGCCGAAGCTACAAATGCCAGTGCCGAAAGGCCATGCCAGGATAAGCTAAGTGAAACTGCCCCCAGCGAGTTTTGGCTTGAATTTTTTTTTATTGATGCGTCTTTGTATTGGTATCGAGTATGCCAAATTTCAGTTAAAAAAATTTTTTTCTAAAATGTACTATAATGCAAGCGACACCTCCAGATTTTTCATCAAAGTAAGCCTATTTAATAAGCTACCAAATGAATATAAATACTTAACTTTATCTGTGGTAGAACATGGTGTTTTTTTTAATTTAATACATCACAATACATTTTACTCCCATACACGCTCGTTAAAACGAATCGCTGACAAACTCCAGAGAAACGTGCACGTTCGTCATAAACACTGGCCACTAATAAAAATTAAAAAATATATATATATGAATGTTTTTTTTTAAGTCACAAATTGCAAAAACTTTTCTTATACAATTTGTATGATTTTTTTTTTTTTTACACATGGTGTTTTTCTGATGCCAATCGATTCCATTCCTATTCAGTATCGTAAGTTTCTTTGAGCTCAACTTGCGGTAATGTAACTAAAGAGCCACAAATTGAAGAAAACTTTTTCCACATTTACCCCATAACAAGATGTATGGAAAATGTATCCATTGATTTGTGGGTTTTTAGTGCAAAGCAAATATTGATACTGGATAAGAATGGAATCGATTGGCATCAAAAAAACTGTTTGTAAAAAATAGTTTAATTTTTGTAGATATCTACATAATTATCATACACTATGGGGGAAATGTGGAAAAAGTTTTCTACAATTTGCGGCTTTTTAGTACATTACCGGAAGTTGAGCCCTAAGAAACTATTGATACTGAATAGGAATGGAATCGATTGGGATCAGAAAAACACCATGTAAAAAAATTTTTTTCATACAAATTGGATAAGAAATTTTTTTCGCAATTTGTGACTTTTTTGTATAAAAAACATATTCATATATGTATTTTTTTAATTTTTATTAGTGGCCAGTGTTTATGACGAACATGCACGTTTCTCTGGAGTTTGTCAGCGGTTCGTTTTAACAAGCGTGTAGGTATGGGAGTAAAATGTATTATGATGTATTCAATTAAAAAAAAACACCTTGTTCTACCACAGATAAAATTAAGTATTTATATTCATTTGGTAGCTTATTAAAGCGGCTTACTTTGATGAAAAATCTGGAGGTGTCGCTTGCTGTTTTTTTTAAGTTTTTGTATGGCAATATAACACAAAATTAATATCATATAATTGTCCTACCTACATGCACAATATACATGACGTGCGTCAAAATCTGCTGCCCAGAAAAAAAAATATCTAAGAAAGTTTAAATTTCGTTTTTTTTCAATTACTATTATCTATAAAGTTTTGGGAGCTGAAATTTGGCATACTCGATACTAATACAAAGACGCATCAAGAAAAAAAAATTCAAGCCAAAACTCGCTGGGGGCAGATTCACTTAGCTTATCCTGGCATGGCCTTTGCACACTAGGCTACATAATATAAATTGGACAAGACGTAAGACGCGATTTTGTAAATTTCCACCCCTAAAGGTGTTAAAATGAGGGTGAAAGTTCCATCCATTTTTATTTTGACCTGAACTTTGTGAAAAAATAGTTTTGAGTAATACCTACAAAAGTAGCGGTTTCAGGCTTCTTGAAAATTCGTCACCTATGTGGATTGAAAACGGGATGAAAGTTATAATTTATTCAAGGAACTTGCAAACTTCCTAAAATGGTAGTTTAGACAATTAAAAAAAAAATTGTGTTATTTGGAAATTTAACCCCTTAGGGGGTAAGGGGTATTATAGTTCAAATGGATCTATATCAAACTAGGTAGGTTCAAAATTAAGTACATTATCAAACATTAGTCCAAGTACTAACTAATCTAAATTAATTAACCATATACGGAAATATCTTTATTTTGGGAAATATATCCACCCAAACGAAGTGGTAGGCAACAGATACCTAGTTTTAATATAGGATATGGATCGGATATATATGTATCTTTAATTTAACCACTTACTTCGAAAGCCGACTGACATGAAACCTGATGATTGATGACCTGATCACTTAAACAACCCTAAACACTTTTAGTGGCTTCAACTGATCTTGTTCGGCCGCAACTTTACAGACAAAAATATATAAAAAATAATAGCAAAACCAAATCTGTTGGTGTACCTACCTACCTCTGTCTTGGTCCGTCTCACATTACCTTGGCACTTTTTTCAGTCAGACAACTGAAAATGCACTAAAACCATTATATCCTGTTGTGCAAACAGGTCTAAGAATGGAAATTGGAAATACACCATCATTTTAATATTTACTGTTATGTCATCGAACGATTGACAAGTAAGTTCATTGATCCTGTCACCTGTTTACTTAGGGTTCGCAATGGCTGTAAATGTTTAAAAAGCTGTAAGCTTAAATTAGTCAAAAATATATATATTAGTGTCTATGTGAAAAATGTATTCCTAAAATGAATCTAGAAGGGTCCATTTTTCACTTTCTACGCTGTATCCAGTTTTATTAGGGGATTTATAGACTTACATTCCGTTAAAAATTAAAAAAAAAACTTTAATCCGGCCTCCCCCGGCAATTTTCTGGAGTTACGACATTTTTTAAATTATTTTCTTGAATCCGAAAGTCAGCTGTAAGCTGTAAGTGACTGACTATTGGATTTTGTTCAAAATATTTTTTAAGGAAAAAGCTCCAGCTCCACTTTTGGGGTTCTGGTGAAAGTACTTGCGAATTTTGGATTATGTAGAAAAGTGTAGGTATTTTTTAAAACTGCTTTTAATGTAAATCTTTGAATATTTGATGGAAACACAAATTAATATACGTATAGGTACCGTTAGCGCGTTTTCACATTATCCGATCCGATATCGGATGTAGGACCGATATCCCATACATTACAGGTGCCATCTTGGATTTTTTCCATTGAAATCCTTCCGACATCCGATATCGGATCGGATAGTGTGAAAACGGACTTAAGGTTTGAGGACTTTAATTCCTCATGAATGCGATATCCGATTATAAAAAATCGATCTTGACAAAATTTGAATTGAAAACTCAATATATGCGTAACAAACATAACAAAGAGAACGAATCTCCTAACAAATAAATGTCGCTGTTCTGAACGTAAATGCAGCTGTTCTTATAAAAATACCAAAGTCAAAATAGAGTAAATTGGAGAAATTTAAGTTTTACCTACTAACATCAAATTATTCAGATATGGGTCCAGTTTTTTTTTTTGTGTTGCTCTTAGTGAAATGGTAACTAACAAACCCAACTTCCACACTTCTTGTATCGTTAATAAGTTAATAACTATTAGGTACATATAGTACACTGCATCGTAGGGATGTTTGCTAATTTAGGCAGATAGATAGAAATGAATGATGATAACATTGAATGCATAGGACTAAATATTAGGGCTTTTTTATGTTACAGAAGGAATCAAGTCATCTTCAATTGATGTGAACAAGAAACGTGATCTGGGGAAGCTACCTACAGTCTCCCATGCGTGCTGATAAGAGCAAACGCACTCTTGCGGATTTGTAGGAGTGGATGAAGGCACCGAGTAACATACCACTATATAAATACATACGCCGCGCCTCCGCCGAGACTCTCGCCGATACCGCACCAAGCACGGTCGGGCTGCGCACGCGACTCCCAGCCCTACTACGCAAATTAATACACAAAAAAATGAATAACGCCGAACTGTACACGAAAAACAACGCGTTGCAGAAGAAGGATACAATAGAGTGCCTCGAAGAATTTGCAGCGAAAATTAAATGGAAAAAATACGGTGCCAAAATCATTGACATAGGTTGCGGGGACGGGAGTACCACCACCGAGATACTGAAGTCGTTTCTTCCTGAAGACGTGGACGCGATAGTCGGTGGAGACATAAGTGAGAGGATGGTGAAGTACGCCAACGAGCACTACGGGGGCGAGCGGACGGTGTTCGTGCCGCTGGACATCCAGGGCCGGCTGCCCGCCGAGCTGGCCGGCCGCTTCGACCACGCCTTCTCCTTCTTTACATTACACTGGATTAAGAGACAAAAGTGAGTCCCTACATTATATACGGTCAACCGGGGTGTCTTTAAAACGCAGGGGCGACTTTGAATATGTAGTTTTGAAGTCATACTATAAGTAAATTAGCAATTTTCTATGATAGATTTACAAGAATATTTATTGATCTAACCAGTTACATGAACAGTTTCAGTAGGTAAATAATCGATAATGTTAATTTTAAAGCCGTTCAAATACCATCAAAGTAACCCCAAATTTTCCTAAACTTCCTAAAGCCACGCCGGTTGACGTACTTAGTGCCAACCAAAAAATCTTAGCAATTAACTTCACTAATTAATAATTCAATTAATATGATGGCACTATTTACGATATAAATTAAACTGCGATGTTTATCTTATAGGTGCTTAAATGATTGTCTCACTTTTAGCGTAGGTAGAATATGATAAATTAAAAAATATATTAAATTTGTTTAGAATTGTATACTTACTATAATAATTAAGATTTAACCTTCATGCTGCGGATTTTCAGTCGCACTAATTTATTGGATTTGCAATGATAATCTTACCACTGACGATAAAAACGAAACAGGCATACCACAACGTAGGCCTAAATATAAAGTCGCCGTCAATAGAATTTATGAACAATGTAAACAAACCTTGTAGTCAAAATGTCTTTAATTTTCATTCTAACTCATCAGATACTGGCTAAATCCATGTGTTATTTAATCAATTCATATCAAATTGTGATCCTCAACCTTTGAAATAATAAAAGTGTGCTAAAATATTGATATTTTGTATAATGGTTTGTTTACATTGTTAGCAATTTCTATTGACAGCGATTTTAGTCAAAGCTGCAAGAAAATGAAGGCACATGTTTACACAATTTTAGGATATACGTAGGTACTTAATTAATTGTAGGTCAAAGCTGGCAAGCAATTTTAGGCCACTTCCCAATTTGCTATTAAGCTGTTTTTTTTAGAAGTACTTACTTTCTAGTAAATCGATAACAATGCAATATTATGATGACATAGAGCTAATCTGATGCTGCAGATAGGAGGTGGCCATGGGAACTCTATGATAAAAAAAAATGTGTTTGGAGTTGCTAAAATTGTGGAATAGTGTATATACCTACTTAGTTACCTGTTACTAGAAAGTCACCCTTAAAGCTTCCATTTTTGCCAATAACTTATTAACACAATACAAAAACATTACACGAAATAAAAAAAAACAATAAACAATGCTAATGTGTGTCGGTCGGGTTATGCAGTCGTTACCATAACCAAGATGACAAATTTTTGCAGTACTAAAAACGACCGATATTAAATACAGTGACAGTAACATTTGCGTTACGTTTGCTACGAATCGTAATCGATTGGCATGGTGGCTACCTGGCTACGCATCCAGCACTGATACCTATACTGATAACAATACATATTGCCATATGTCCCAGTCCATTAGCTTGGCCACCGTCATGCCCATGCACACTGCTCACGAAATAAATACGCTTCATTCGTTCAAAATTAACCCTTCGTCTGTGTTTGATAAGGATCCTAACATAAGGCGTTGGACTTTAAAATAATATATCAAAGTTAATTGTTTTATGACAATTTTTTGACGGTCACAGACGAAGGGTTAAGCATGTATATAGTACCCGAGTTAGTGTCTGAGGCATAACAATGGAACACTAAATAGGGTTTCGCTTTAACCAATTAACCTAAGACCGCCAGTTTTGCAAGCAAGGTTCAAAACTACAACAAAACCTGTTTATAATCTTTTTATTATTTTGGCCAGGACGGCGTTCAGCAACATATACCGATTGCTCGACGAGGGCGGCAGCTGTCTACTACTGTTCCTGGGCCACATGCCCATCTACGATGTATGCCGCGTGCTAGCCCGCCGCGACCGGTGGAGCGCCTACTTAAGCAACGTCGACAGTTTCACCTCCCCGTACCACGACTCTCAAGTAAGTTGACAACGTTGGCAGCTGTCTGTCTGGTGTTGTTTCTGAGCCACTTGTCCATTTACGACGTATGCCGCGTGCTAGCCCGCCGCGACCGGTGGAGCGCCTACTTAAGCAACGTTGACAGTTTCACCTCCCCGTACCACGACTCTCAAGTAAGTTGACAACGTTGGCAGCTGTCTGTCTGGTGTTGTTTCTGAGCCACTTGTCCATTTACGACGTATGCCGCGTGCTAGCCCGCCGCGACCGGTGGAGCGCCTACTTAAGCAACGTTGACAGTTTCACCTCCCCGTACCACGACTCTCAAGTAAGTTGACAACGTTGGCAGCTGTCTGTCTGGTGTTGTTTCTGAGCCACTTGTCCATTTACGACGTATGCCGCGTGCTAGCCCGCCGCGACCGGTGGAGCGCCTACTTAAGCAACGTTGACAGTTTCACCTCCCCGTACCACGACTCTCAAGTAAGTTGACAACGTTGGCAGCTGTCTGTCTGGTGTTGTTTCTGAGCCACTTGTCCATTTACGACGTATGCCGCATGCTAGCCCGCCGCGACCGGTGGAGCGCCTACTTAAGCAACGTTGACAGTTTCACCTCCCCGTACCACGACTCTCAAGTAAGTTGACAACGTTGGCAGCTGTCTGTCGGGTGTTGTTTCTGAGCCACTTGTCCATCTACCATGTATGCCGCGTGCTAGCCTGCCGCGACCGGTGGAGCGCCTACTTAAGCAACGTGGACAGTTTCACCTCCCCGTACCACGACTCTCAAGTAAGTTGACAACGTTGGCAGCTGTCTGTCTGGTGTTGTTTCTGAGCCACTTGTCCATTTACGACGTATGCCGCGTGCTAGCCCGCCGCGACCGGTGGAGCGCCTACCAACGTTGACAGTTTCACCTCCCCGTACCACGACTCTCAAGTAAGTTGACAACGTTGGCAGCTGTCTGTCTGGTGTTGTTTCTGAGTCACTTGTCCATTTACGACGTATGCCGCGTGCTAGCCCGCCGCGACCGGTGGAGCGCCTACTTAAGTAACGTTGACAGTTTCACCTCCCCGTACCACGACTCTCAAGTAAGTTGACAACGTTGGCAGCTGTCTGTCTGGTGTTGTTTCTGAGCCACTTGTCCATTTACGACGTATGCCACGTGCTAGCCCGCCGCGACCGGTGGAGCGCCTACTTAAGCAACGTTGACAGTTTCACCTCCCCGTACCACGACTCTCAAGTAAGTTGACAACGTTGGCAGCTGTCTGTCTGGTGTTGTTTCTAAGCCACTTGTCAATTTACGACGTATGCTGCTTGCTAGCCCGCCGCGACCGGTGGAGCGCCTACTTAAGCAACGTTGACAGTTTCACCTCCCCGTACCACGACTCTCAAGTAAGTTGACAACGTTGGCAGCTGTCTGTCTGGTGTTGTTTCTGAGCCACTTGTCCATTTACGACGTATGCCGCGTGCTAGCCCGCCGCGACCGGTGGAGCGCCTACTTAAGCAACGTGGACAGTTTCACCTCCCCGTACCACGACTCTCAAGTAAGTTGACAACGTTGGCAGCTGTCTGTCTGGTGTTGTTTCTGAGCCACTTGTCCATTTACGACGTATGCCGCGTGCTAGCCCGCCACGACCGCTGGAGCACCTTATCTTAGCTCCCCGTACCACTCGTACCAAGGTATGTTGATGATGATAACGCCAACAGCAGCCTACTGTTATTCCTGCACCAGATACCCTACTATGTATACAGCTTTCTGGACCAGCCTTTTGGTGCGTGATCTGATTTACATAATAACACTATGTAACTTTAATGTAATGAGTTTAATATACCCGTTGGAAGTTTTATTATATGGCCTTATATGATTTTTCAGGATCCGGAAAACGAGGTCAAAACGCTCATGACGCGGATCGGCTTCAAAAATGTTGAAGTTAGACACCAGGACAAATTCTTCACATTCAACAGCCTGGATAATTGTAAAAGTACGTAACCGTAGAAACATTTCATTTGAGTCTCACAATTTTAAGACTAGTTCTAACACAGAAATGGAATAAAGATGGATTTTCACCCTCAGGAAAAAGTATAGGTATGAAGAAAATTTTTGTACTTATGTAAAGTGTTTTTATTGTGAGATTTCCAGTAAATAAATTATGCTTTGCACTTTTTCATCTTACTACTTCTTAAAACGGTGAAGTGTAAGTGCCTGAACGTATCTTAGGCAAATCCTAAGATATTTAACCCACTTAGTAGGTCCTGCTGTTATTTATAGACCCCAATTGAATAATAAACTCTTCATTGACTATTTATTTTCGGATCAATAAGTATGTCCTCAGTATTAAACTATAACGAGAGGTCACCTGGCCCTCGAATGAATTACTCTTCCGTGATTCCTTGTAGTAAATAAACAGGAAGGGTTATCACAGTTTTGAATTTTGAATTTTGGTAATAACTTTAGGATAGCCATCATAATTACACAATTCCAACAGTCGTCTCCTTTAGTGGTGGAAAAGCAATATGCTGAATTGGCTCCATTTCGTAATGCACATTCAGTCACTGACCACTGTGCAGTCACTCACAGAACGTGTACCTACATATTTAATATTTCATGTTCTCTACTTTTGGGTTGCTGTGAGCTATTCCTATTGTATATTATGTAATTATCACGAATAAATATTTGTTACCGGGTATTTTCGCGAGAAGAATCCAAAAAAATTTTTTTTTTCTAAAATAGGTAAAGTTAATGCTCCAAAATAAATACAGATTTAAAAAAAAGATCGAAAGGGCTCGTGATTCTGAGTACGAAAAAAATAATTAGATTTAATTCTTCTCGCAAAAATGCCCTACTCCTTGTCCATTTTTTATTTCAATGGGCTCTAACTTGCTCTTGGGCTTAACAGAAGCCGTGAAAGCCGTGACGCCGTTCAGCATCCCCGAGGAGCAGTGGGCGGAGTACCTGGGCGAGTACCTGCAGGTGGTGCGCGAGATGCGCATGATGGACGCCAACAACAACCAGCACGAGTGCATCAAGTGCCACTACAAAGTCATCGTGGCTATAGCCACTAAGTGATCGCTGTGCCACGAGTAATCACAGTTGGTGGAAATTGTGAACAATGTTAACAAAATGAAATGTCCATATTCGAGCAGTATTTTACTGTTTTAATGGTTTAGGTTTTATTAAGGGTCGGTTGCACCAAACCGCCTGTTACAGTTAGGCATTTTCGCGAGAAAGGATACGAAAACTTTTTTTTATAAAATAGATAAATTTAATGTTTTTCATACTCAGAATCACGAGCCCTTTCGATCGTACTCGGTGAAAAATGCGAGCAATTTTAATTTTTCCACTTCGTTACCATTTTTCAAACATTTTGTACAGCGCTTACAAAGTGGAAAGTACCTTTGCAAAATATTAGAAAATTTTGCAACCATTTTTTTGTTTTAGATCGAAAGGGCTCGTGATTCTGAGTAGGAAAAACATAAGATTCTCCTCGCGAAAATGCCCAGTTAGAGTGTCCGTGTTATCGTATAATAAGTTTCTTAGATCTCTAGTATCTCTACCGCGTGACGTTGATCTGCCTGCTAACTGAGGTCGATGCGACTGGCCCTAAATAACACATTTAATAGGTACAAGATTTGTTTACAATGTTTACAAATTCTATTGATGGCGACTTAAGACTTGACACGGGCTATGATGATCTGTATGACAGTCATTTTGTAGGGAGTAACTGTAAATGTCAAAGGTTCATCAGGTATTAAATGTTCAATGCCTAAGTATTTTACAAATGAAGACATGCAGAAGCGAATCGGAGGATATATCTTGCGGATAATAATTAACCGAGTAAAGTATAATTCTCCGCATTTTATAGGCTAGTTGACTGACGACACAAATCGGAACATTAAAAATGTTATCTACTTAGGTATTATGATAATTGCAAACATTTAAAGTTCAGATTATTTGGTATGTTTAACTATGGTCAACTAGCTTATCATAGTACCTGCAGGGCAATCATGGTCGCGCGATAAATGATAAAACGTCGTGCCGTCCCTATCGCACTTACAAATAGTGCGATAGGGACAGCCTGATGTTTTATCATTTATCACGCGACCATAATTGTCTGCCTGGATTATTTAGCCGAAATTAACGTAATAACAACCGTGCCTTATAGTACAAATGTAACAGTATTACAATACAATTGACATTCATGAGTTCATGACTAAAATGTAATTCAAGCCTAAATGTAGGTACCTAGTAAGTGGGGGTAAATAAACTATGGGGCTGAACTTAAAACCAATAAGTTTTGAAAGTATTGATACCGTCTTGAAGAGTGTCTTTACAAGAGGGCTCATTAATGATGGAGTTCATAAACAAATCAGCCCTCCTTTTAAAAATACACTCCTCAATAAGGTAATAGGTACCCCTTTTTAGACTACCGTTGGTATAATTATTGATTATCGTCATTTTCTATGATAATTAATAAAAAGATCATACAATGCATCCAGTGATTGACTTCACATTTTTAGGTTACTAAAATAGTATCTTTCAAACGCTTCGTTAATGAATCGTCTTCCTTATTATTTATTACTTAAATATTATGTAGTACTATGTATAATTTAATTAATTATAAGGTTAATTTATTTTAACTTTAAGGATTTATTGTTAATTGTTACACTTTTATACCTAAAGATGCTAATTATGCATTTGGATACATAGGATTAAGAATTGGTATGTATAAGTACATTTAGATAATAAACATAAGTAAAAAAATCAACAATGTTATTTTTATCGTTAGCAGTCATCACCTGATAACAAGTAGCTAATTTCATGGCATCATGTTGAGTTCAAGAAAGAAGTAAAGTAAAATTCAGCTGAAATTATTAACCTCTATAACAGCCTTCTTTTACGGTGCTATAGGTTTGAAAAGCGGATTAAATAATTTTTAAGAAAAAAAAACCGCCTTCCTTTGGGGTTCTGGTGATAAATACTTTCAAATGTTGGATTATGTTATCAATTCGTCTGTATATTTTTTAATGTTTGTTATTCGATATCTCCGTCATTTCTGAACCAATTTTGAAATCTGGATGATTCTGAAGACTACTTACAGATGAGAATGATTATCAGAACGGAACTCTAACCAGGGGCGGCTCACTCTTCATCAGCAGTTCCACTGCACCAAATGTCACTGTTCTGGACGTAAGTGCATGCTGTTCTTATAAAAATACCAAAGTCACTATAAGTGTGCCGTTCAGATTTGAGGAGTTCCGTTCTGACCATCATCAGCAATTCCACTGCACCAAATATCACTGTTCTGGACGTAAGTGCATGCTGTTCTTATAAAAATACCAAAGTCACTATAAGTGTGCCGTTCAGATTTGAGGAGTTCCATTCTGACCATCATCAGAAGTTCCACTGCACCAAATGTCACTGTTCCGTACGTAAATGCATGCTGTTCCTTTAAAAACACAAAAATCACCATATGTATGCCTTTCAGATTTGAAGAGTTCCCTCGATTTCTCCAGGATCCCATCATCAGAACTGGGTTCTGAGAAAAATGGGACCAATCTGTATGCATATACATTCAATCAAAAAAAAAAGTTTCAAAATCGGTTTAGTAACGACGGAGATATCGAGGAACAAACATTAAAAAAAAAAAAAAAAACATACAGACGACTTGATAACCCCTTCCTTTGAGATTTGGAAGGCGGTTAAAAAACACAAAATTCACAAAGAAAATATATGAATATTGCTGTTAATACTTATACTTCAATTTGGCACTTCCATTAATTAAAACGTACGAAATGTTTGAACAAAAAAAATCTGTGGATTCATTCCAAATTAGAGTTTATTGATGTGACTGGAAGATACCAGTTAATATTTTCCTTAGATGGTGTGGTGAAAAAATATCGTGTTTCACTTGGGGGAATCTATTGTACGGTCACGGACTTATAATTGTTGATCCACTTCTAGCTCATTTTATACTGGACATCTCATAGTTAAGCATAGTTAAGCATAGTTAAGCTGTGTCCAGTATAAAAGGACCTGGAAGTGGATCAACAATTAAAGTCCGTGACTCATGCGCGGATCCAGGGGGGGTCATGGGGGTCATGACCCCCCCTGGAGCCTAAGTTGGCCATACAAATAGACCACTTGGACCCCCCCCCTGGGGCCCCGGGCCTTTGCCACGTGACCCCCCCTTGGGCACGAAGCACGAAGCTGGATCCGCGCTTGCCGTGACTGTACGTGCGTATTTACAAGTGCGACAAAGTATATCGACACCAAATCGACACCCTCCAACCAGCGATTGTATGAGTTCGTTGCCTCCAACTCATCAACTCTTTCGATATGACGATATGACAATGAAATAGTTTTGATCTAGACCTTCTTTTAGTCTAGCTTTGACATTTCATTTTAAAAACAAGATAAATGTCTATTTGACATGAATACTTTGATGGTTTGTTGATGGTACTTTGCTCATACAACTCACAAAAAATAGTATTTTTAGTAAAATAATAACATATTACAAATAAAAATGAAAAAGGGGAAAGTAAGTACATGTTAATGCGAAATTACAGGTACTATTTTCTAAAATGTAATGTAAAATGATGGCAACTGTTACAGACTTCACAAGCAACTCTCAAATCGAAATCACACTCTTCAGTATTTCAAATAAAAGATGATATCGTGCTGCCGCCACTGGATGAACTAATCATTCGCATCAGAAACCTTCGGCTTACGGGTCTGGAACGCGTGCCCCACATCGTCACAGTTACGTTTTTTGACCAGCTTCTGATCAGCGAGCCGATCATGCCGATAGGAGCAAGAGAAATCGAAGAGGAGGAACCGTTCAATAGTCTTGTCATTACTGGCACGATGAGCTTTGACCCTTCGGATTATGGGAAAATGTGTCTTTTTGCCGATAACCCTTTAATGGGTACGTACAAGGGGTCTCTATACAAACGCGCAAATAGTACTGCTTTGCTTTTTTGTTTTTTAAGGCGCTAGAGTTCTTAAAACTTGACACCTGACCAATTAGCCGCAATGAATGGCGTGATATCCAAACTGGTAGACTAATGCACAAATGCCAACTAGCCAAAAAAACACATCTTTGAAACCCTGCCTTATGATGTCTAAACAAGTACCTGTATAAAATACAGTAAACAGTATGTAATTAAAATTAATTCAAGAAAATTATTCTATAAAACTATTTAAAAAGTAAGTGCAAGGTCGTAGGTAAAAATTTGACTTTCTTAATAATTAAACACACAGAATTTTAGAGGGAAGGGAAGGTTTCATACAAACCACCTGGGACATTTTGGGAAACCTAATGGATCTTGCTCAGCATCATGGACTCTACCAATTTTTATGAAAATCGGAGACGTGATCCAAATTTACTACCTTTTAGGGAATTGCTGTTTTAAGTTATTAACTTACACCCTTATGTATAATATAGAAGCCGACCTATTTACATAATTATCATTTCAGTTAAAATCCAGGTCGCCGATCAAACCGAAAACACGCCTTGTCCAAGTTGCTGCAACATCGATATTCTACCACTGTTTCAAGGTACGTTTGTGGAGACATTCGGAGACACACCTTGCTACGAACGTCTAATAGTCGATGTAAGGATATTAATCATCTTCCAACATTTTTAGACTACATTTTAGCCAAGCTTCTAACCTTACTTTGAAAGACTTTGACAGTTTGAAAGTTGTCGTGTGAATTATC
Organism: Leguminivora glycinivorella; assembly: GCF_023078275.1. NCBI lineage: Eukaryota > Metazoa > Arthropoda > Insecta > Lepidoptera > Tortricidae > Leguminivora > Leguminivora glycinivorella. The sequence continues at coordinate 25,252,486 of NC_062971.1, forward strand.
AGGTGAAACCCACATGAATATTTCAAAACGCATGGAACCAATGAATGAACCGACTGTTCTACAAATGAAAAGCTGGGATAACTTGCCTCTAATCAAGATGGAACTTCAAATGGTGCGACATCCTGATAACAAGTTCCATCACCAAACCCTAGACGCTGCCAACATCATGAAAATGACTGTCGTCGCAGCTTGTAATATTATTAATCCATATGACAAATATGCCGAGTATATTGCTGCCTCTAAAATACGAATAAGTCAAGAGGACGTAAGTAAAAAGTCTGTACTGGCCCCGTAGCATAGCTGGGCATTAACTCGTTAATCCGTTAATCGTTAATTAACGAAGTTAACATTTCGGTTAACGGATTAACTTTTAAGTTAACTTTCAAAAATGTTAACGGATTCGTTAACTTCCGTTAAATTTCATCGAGTCCGTTAATCGTTAATCCAGCACCCCAAGCGGCTCGCTGCGCCGCGAATACCACGTCCTGACTGCTACTGTAAAAGCCCGTAGTACGGAAAAACCTAGGATTTATCGGTAAAAGCAGATCCGTCGGTTATAAATAGTCTTAAGACCAATTGGCGACTTTGGATCACTTATTCGAGATCCTCTAAATCTTATTAGACGTGCTAGATCGATCACTATCCTGGGAATAGAGTGCAATCATCAGGCATGACAGACAAATCGCGCAACCGACGCATCGAGTTAAAGTCCGGCGGGCCTTAGATTACTCTATCAAGTTATCGTGGCCCACAGCATCGAATTGCCGTCTCAAATCTCAATCTGAAGAACCGACGCACCACGATCGCGACCGCATGAATGACCCAATAATTACCAATCCGAAGTAATACCTAGGATTCAGCCAACCAACGGCGGTAAAAGCCCGAAGAGACCGTAATTATTACATTTCGGTTTTTAGGGTTCCGTAGTCAACTAGGAACCCTTATAGTTTCGCCATGTCTGTCTGTCCGTCCGTCCGTCCGTCCGTCCGTCCGTCCGTCCGCGGATAATCTCAGTAACCGTTAGCACTAGAAAGCTGAAATTTGGTACCAATATGTATATCAATCACGGCAACAAAGTGCAAAAATAAAAAATGGAAAAAAATGTTTTATTAGGGTACCCCCCCTACATGTAAAGTGGGGGCTGATATTTTTTTTTATTCCAACCCCAACATGTGATATATTGTTGGATAGGTATTTAAAAATGAATAAGGGTTTACTAAGATCGTTTTTTGATAATATTAATATTTTCGGAAATAATCGCTCCTAAAGGAAAAAAAGTGCGTCCCCCCCCCCCTGTAACTTTTGAACCATATGTTTAAAAAATATGAAAAAAATCACAAAAGTAGAACTTTATAAAGACTTTCTAGAAAAATTGTTATGAACTTGATAGGTTCAGTAGTTTTTGAGAAAAATACTGAAAACTACGGAACCCTACACTGAGCGTGGCCCGACACGCTCTTGGCCGGTTTTTACCGATTGGCGTCACAGGTTTTAATAGTTGTTGGTGGATACTTAGTAAATACAAATACATAATACCTACAGTGAAGTCCTATTTTTATGACGTGTTAACGGATTATCGATTAACTTTAACTTCCGTTAAATCTACCGAAATGTATCGCTTTAACGATTAACGAAGTTAACTTTTTAAGTAACGGATTAACGATTATCGAAGTTAACTATTTGATTAACGGTGCCCAGCTATGCCCCGTAGCCGAATGGCATTTCTACGACGCGAAACGCCACCGTAATGCCGCAGAAATGTAGTCTGGCTTCGTCGCTCCAATACGCAAGAGCGGTAGAGATAGATCATAGACAGCTACGAAATAGCTACGGAGAGATATTATCGTAAGCGTTTCGTGAGCGTTTGTGCATTCGGCTACGCACACTGTTAACTCTCTTATCACCTATCAATTCCTTCTTAAGCCTTTTAGACTTAGACACATTAATTATTTCATAATTTGCTTAATATGTTTGTGTAACATTTAATAATCTTTAAAATATCGGAAAGTGGATCATTCAACATTCATACATCTATACATATTCATTTTCAGCCTTCAGGGATCGAAACGTTCAAGCAAAGCATTTCCTATCCGAAAAGGTTTTCTGTTAACAATTTTTACCCGAAATGGGCAAGCATTTCTTGGGACGATTCATTTAGGAAATGTGAAGAAAAGGTCTCATACAGTATGGACGACTTGCAAAACAATGAAAACATTGATATTAATCATTACTTAAGCAAAAAACAAAGTAGTAAGTAAAAAAAAGGAAGGCATACAGGCCTACGGCCGATATTACCTAAAAGTCATAAGTCTGTATGCCTCCCTTTTCCTCCAATATGAAGAAAAAGGACGGCATGTTGTCTATGATCATATTTCTATGATAGTGTAATATCGGCCTTAGAAGCAATTTTTTTTTCAGATTCCGTGGTGTGGGGTTCCTTCCACCGCAGCCTGGTGCTGTCAGATGATGTTCTCAGTAAGTACTTGCGCCGGTACTATTGGCCGATGGAATTCCACATGATCAGCGAGGAGGGTGGATACAGCTTCATGGGCCTTCTGGATTTATCCAAACTTCTGTATCCTGGAGGTATCTAAAGCCGATTAATTTTAGACGAGCAGAAATGTCTGCAATATTAATCTTATAACAAACTTAAAAGTGGAAAAAGTACTGCCTTGGGTGAGACTTGTAATCACGTTCTCTGGATCGATACTCTACCGCTCTGCCAACTGAACCACCAAGACTTCATCCATGCCAGCGAATCTGTAAAATCTATAGATATTTTATTGCTTTGAGTATTTTATTTGTAAATTTTATATTACAACTAAAAATACCCTATCCATACTAATATTATAAATGGGAAAGTGCGTGTGTCTGTTTGTTTGTCCGTCTTTCACGGCAAAACGGAGCGACGATTTGAAGTGATTTTTTAAGTGGAGATAGTTGAAGGGATGGAGAGTGACATAGGCTACTTTTTCTCTTTCTAACGCGAGCAAAGCCGCGGGCAAAAGCTAGTATAAGATAAATCTCACTTATGCTCGTATTTGTTGCAAGAGACCGCCGCGCGGCTGGTGGTTCCCCTCCTATGGTTGAACAGCTTCGTGATGATGGACAAGTGCGGCTGCGAACCGCTCCTGAACGCCAACGAGAAGACGCCGCGCTCCACGGCGGCTTCCGCAGGGCAGACAATCAAGTAAGTAATTTAAAATACGTTATTTAAAAAAAATCTGCAAATTTCAAAAAATATTTCCCTTAGTTGGGACTCGAAGAAGTTTTTACATGTAACAAGAAAATCTCAAACAAAATATTCTTAACCCTTAATAGGACGGAAGAATTTCGGAAATTAGTCAAATTTGAATTCTGTCAAATTGTAAAATAGGCTTGTGTCGTTCACGAACTATGAACTGTTAGGAATAAAATCCCATCAATGACCGAAATGAACTGAATCTTACCGTGGTCTGAGAATCGGTATTTGCTCATTTATCTAGTTCAGTATAGGATCGGCGAGCGCGAGCGGTTGGGACCGAGAACGAATGTGTGACTGCGCCGACCGAGAGCGAGAGCTACTTAGCAGAGCAACAAAAAAAGTCAAGTTTTCATATTAAACTTCGGTTACTTACAACCTTTCGGCCCGGAATGTTACTATCTGTGGACTATTCGTATCATTTTGACACTTCGGTCCCATTCGTTCTGATCTTTCCGACCGCAGTGGTCGCTGGTCTGGCTGAACTAAATGAGCAAAAGACCTAAAAGAGCGAACTAGTTCGTGGGAGCGATTGAACGAGATCGGAGCGCTCCGATCAACGAACGAAACGGCACAAGCCTATTGTCAAATAAAGTCTAAACTATGGTGGTAAATATATGCCCCTGCCCTATTGAGGGTTAAAGTTCGCAAAGTCATTAAAGCAGATGTAAAATTTTCAAAGATCTAGGCACCAATTCATATAACTATTCAAGATAGCTATTAAACCAATGGTATTTGGTGAAGATGTCGATTACAATACAATAGGTAAGGTGCATTAGGGTAATTCCGAAAGTCGTCTAATTTCGAAAGTCGTATAAAAAACACCATTATTTCTATCATATCAAGATTCCCCTTTCGAAATTACCCGAGCATTTCTGTGATTCGGAATTACCATAATGCATCTTACAGTCATCGGCAAAAATAAGTGATGATTTCTGTACTTTGTCGCTTTTAATCATTTGACTACTTCGTATGACATTTCAAACAAGATTTTAATGTGACAAGGTACAGAAAACATCACTTCACTTATTTATGTCGGTGACTATACTACAAAATTACCAGTTAGAAAAATTACACGTATTTTTGTACTAGGGAAACAGCGCCGACATCTGGGAGTGCGGTCACGGACGACTCGGTACCGCAACCGCCGCCGACGGGATCCGATGATGGCCCGGCATTCATGATCGTCGAGGTCACACTGGCTCGGCCCTTGCTCAAGCCGACTATACCGCCACCCATTCCTGAGTAAGCACATCCATAGTTACCTTTAAGTTTAATAAAACTGTACCTACTTAGTCGTATTTTCTCATATGCTATAAACTCCTTTAATAAATTAGCTTTTTCATATTTTTTCGTTACATCAGCAACCATCACTGACTTTTATAAAAGATATCCTTATTTGCATAAGTTTGCATCTTTCCTATTATAGACGAAAAGTTAAAAGAATTGAAAGCTAATTTTTACGCTGATATACTGCTACTTATAAGAAACAGAATAGAAAATGGTTCTTACATATTTCAAGCTAATAATTGTCCCTTAAGGTCAGAAATCGACAAGATGATCACTGAGAAGACAGAGGAAATGCTTACGTGCACTGGGCGTGGGCAGCAGAATACGGAATGGCGTGATACTGTGGCCAGCGGCGCTGAAGTGCTGCGCAGGCTACCGCACTACGGTGTGTAGAGAACATTAGTAGACTGAAAACATTAGTAGATTCACCGATGATAAATGATCGCCCAGGGCGGTGCGAAAACGGACAACATTGCTACATGTACCTATTTAAGGAATATTGGTCGTTTCGCTCATAAGTACCGGATTGAAGTAGCAGATTACGGAGAGACGCGACACTATGTTTAACCGCTGCACAAACTGCCTCACTTGGGTATGTTATACTTAGGTGAGAAGACAGACACCGTGGGCACCGTGGCTACATGCACCAGCTACGGGTAGCAATCCCCAAGTGACACGACACATTATGTAATTATGCACTACTTAATGGTTATTTTTTTGTGTTGAAGGCATTTATTTTTTTCATCTTATATATTTTGTGTCGTAGGTACCTATCCTAGGCAGGTACCTTCTCCAGTGTAGTATTTAATTTATTTCTAGGATTAACGGAATTTTGCTCATACAACCGCCAGCTGAGTAAAACACGCACCCGCATCGAGCTGACCACCTCATTCTGGCAGGAAGCAGCCGTCTACGTCAACAACAACTTCGTCGTGCAAGATTTTGTGGACTCTGACAACACTTTTGAAGTACGTAATACTCATTACATTATTTTTGAGAGGCATGAACCTCGTTTGTATTATAGCAAGTAAAAATGTATAGGTAGATACAGATGTAAGTAGTGCGAAAAGATTTGCCTTCGTATTTACGGAAACGTACGAACGTACGGATCAGTCTCAGTACAGTCAGTACAGCATGACAAATACGAATGTTTCCAGGCAAATGCGAAGGAAACCCGAATATCTGTAATCTGTATCTCCATTCCAAGTCGCTATATGCCAATATCCTACAATTTGTGTACAATTACAATGACTATTCAGGAGATGGTAATGATGGCCCACTCGTGCCTAGTACGCGAGGCTTCCAACACTCTGCTGGGCAGCGAGACGGAGCAGGAACACACTCTGCGGGCCGCGAGACACGCCCGCCAGATGCAAGACGTTCAACACGCCACCGAACTGTATTTGCAAGTAAGTATTACAATGAATATTCCAGGATAGGTAATGTAATCAAGGCGCCTTCGTGCGTAGGTACGCGAGACTTCCGAGTTTCTGCTCGGCAGCAGGAACACACACTGAGGGCCACGTGACAGGCCTACCAGCTGCAAAACTTTCCACATGCCACGGAGCTGTATTTGCAAGTGGGTACATTGACTAAGAAAACCGCATACTTAATTAATTCATTAATTTATTATTAAGCCTGCCCAAACATGAGTTGGTGGAACTGTCATACCATTTTATGACATCTAGTCGTTAATGATAGTTTTCCTTAATAATAGTTGGTGACGAAGAATCAAAATAACCCGGACAGCTGGCGAGAACTGGCCACTTGCCTGATGGACGAGGATGTTGACCTCGCGAGGGTGTGTATCAACGAGGCGCTGCTACTGAACCCCAGGCACCCCCTTACGTAAGACAAATATCAAAGATGTCCTTTCATCGAGTATTTTATACATACATACATACAATCACGCCTGTATCCCATAAAGGGGTAGGCAGAACACATGAAACGACTAAAGCTTCAGTGCCACTCTTGGCAAATAAGAATTGGAGTATTTTATAATAACTATTAAAATTATACAATTATTTTAGGCTACTCTCGAAAGGGTCCATGTTATACGAAGAGGATCCGGAATCAGCAGAGTTGTTTTTCACGGCAATATTATCATTGTATCCATTTTGGACCTCCGGTTGGGTTATAGCGAAGGCTTTTTATATCGAGCGGCAGGAGTTCGTCGTGGCTGATAAAATCCAGAAGTGTGTTAATGAGTAAGCATTTGTCTTTTCAAAGTTTTCTATTTGTAACAATTATCAAAATTATTTTTTATTATTTTTTTAGTAGCGGAATAAATATATTTATCACAGACAATTTTTTTTAACTATATTTATTTTAATTTTAGAACTAGAGCCGAAAAACTGACTGAGGACTTAGCGCCGGAACGTGGGTGGGAGAAGGAACTCGGTGACTGGTGGTATTCCACGCCTCTTCTGCCTTCCACCAATCAATATCTAGAAGCTGCTGATCTCCTATTGAGATTACGAGCAATGTCGGTATGAATTTCATTTGTAAATAAGTATCTTTAGACGATATATTCCTTATGAGTACCAGTTGTCAATCCAAAAGCACGCCTGGATTTAGATGTTAGGGCCTCTAGGGCACTTAAAATTCCATCGTGAGATTTCCTGGCCCCTAGGCCCGGGCCTTGTATGAGTTGGTAGGCATAGAGAGAAATCAATACGGCCCTGTTCCCAACAATTTTGAGAATTTTTGTTTGCATTTGTCTGGAGCAGCTAGCGGAAATGTGCCTAGCACGAGCGCTCTCAAGCCAGGGCCCGAACCCGACGTATTCGCATCTCGTGGCGCTGGCCTGTCGCCTGCGCGGTGACGTCGACAACGCGCTGTGTCTTCTCAAAGAAGGATTTGGATCCTTTGGAGAGGTCAGTTTTAAATTCAGTATTGTGTCCTACTATTAGAAGTAAAAGCGTTTATTTTCTTTTTATTTCAATTTGTTGGTGTTAATAGTTATCCAATTAAGGCTTCCCTTAAAATTTGTTAGTTCCAGAAATTCTTAATTAATTAACCCGAATTGTGAGCGTTCGTGAGTTTTCGATGTTATCATATTACTTATTTATTACTTCACAGATTAACTATTTACACAGTTTAAATGCCGAATGCTTGACAAAAAAGGATGATCATAACGCAGCTTTGACATCTTACGAGAAAGCTGGCAACTGCGTAAACACATACAGGTACCCAAATAAATTTATAAAAATCGGTCCAGGCGTCTTCGAGTAATCGGGGAACATACTTTTAAAAATAAATAAAAATAATAATTATCCCGACGAATTGAGAACCTCTCTTTTTGAAGTCGGATAAAAATATCATACGCACATGACCAGGCAAAGTTCCCTCCAAAAATAAGCTCTTAGTACTGTTTCCGATATATACTCCTAACTAATTCAGACGAAGTGCGATGTAAAAAATTGTGCTGTAGACGTTTTCCTCTGCCGCTTTTACCGATAAGTGCTTACTTTCAGTCCAGTAATAAACCTGTGCACTTGAAATGGATGCTCTGCCATCTTATATTCCCTATACATATCTGAGACAGCGATTATTATTTGTGTAGTATATTGATCGCGCTGCCGGGCCGGGATCCGCAGCGAGCGCGCAGCGTGCTCGTGGATCTGCTGCGCCGGCAACCCAGCGCATACGCCTGGATGGCCCTCGCTGACGACTGGCTCATGGTATTACTGTATATTGTACTATGCACCTACTAACCTACTATTGTGCTTACATCAGGTTACTCGGGCTCTGAGCCTTGAGTCGCAGAGGATTATTCCTTCTGCGCAGACAATCTGCACATTCGAGCGCATGCTGTACTTATTTAGTAGATAGGTACTCGTAATATACTGTACCTAAGGTATGCTTAATATCAAACTTTGATAAACTATAACTAACTATTTTGGCTCAGTGATCCAAAGTGAATCTTGGCCTCCGAAATGAGAAGCAGCACCTGTCCCGATCCTGCGTAGCGTCGTGCCGTGCAAGTCACCGCATCCATACTCATTTAAACTATCGCACCCATATAATATTCGGATATACACTCTAACCCATTGGGATCTTGCAACTACAAATCAATTTTAACCAAGTTATGATATTTCCCAGAGTTTCACTCATCAGGATGGTTACTGTACTGAGGTAACTACGAGTATGTATGTATTACAGCGCCAGGTTGCGGCTGGGAAACTCACCGGCGCCGGCGACGCGGACGCCGAGGTAGCGATGTCGACATGCGCGGCGGCCTGCGCGGAGCAGGCGCTACGCTGGGACCGGCGCTTTGCGCGGGCCTGGGCGTTGCTGGCACAGCTCGCGAATCCCAAGGCTCGGCGAGCCCACTGCAAGGCCATGGCTTCTACTGTGAGTGCTAACGATAACTAACACCCAGGACTCTTTTTTTTAACCCAGATTTTCTAGGTCTTGTCTAGAGTCTAATAGATGCATGTGCGAATCTAGGTGGGGGGGTGAACACGTATGTTATCAAGACATGAAGCAGACTTTTATCTATAGGCTATGTGCGAAGCTATAACCCATTTTCATAGAATTTAAGGCACAAGGGGACGAGCGAGATGTCCGAGATACAGTGAATGATAAATTTACATACCAATGAAAATTTAAAATGTTTTTTTTTCCCACAGTATGGATACAAATGGACGGACGAGAACTGCGAGTTGTCTGGAGCGCAAAAGTCTCTATGTCACCTGCTTGGCACGGCGCTCAAGGAATGCCGCTGCAACCTCTGCGAGATCACCAACAAAACCGACTGCGCCCATACGGAATGTGAATGTGTTAAATCTATACTTCACTGACCACAAACGGAAAGCTCCCGGGTGCAAGCGAGCTAACAATGTAAACTGTGCTTCATGATACATATAAGCCAACAGCCATGAGCCATGACACCTATAGGTGTTCCTAGCGCTTTGGGCACTACTATAGTAACGACACCTTTAAGTGTTTTGGCTTGGCGTTCAAAAAGTTAAGACTGTTACTAATTTAAGATTGTGTAGTTATTTCATGTGTCATGTGTTCGGATGTTTGTAATAAAAAGATGTTTTATCTTTTGTTTTGCTTTTTCCTTGCCATAGAGTTTTTTCATGGTGACAAAACAATACTTCCTTCGAGTGTTTTCATTCTCCGTTCTTACGTAAAAATCTCTGTATTATAGGTATCACAATTGTATAAAAGGCTTTTTCAAGAACAATTTAATACTGGACTGACAAAGCCCATACAAAAAAGCGTACCCCTGTAATGTATGGGCCTTTGAGGCTTAAAACTAGATGGTCCTGTTCGCAGCCTGGAAGTGGCCAAAATCATATTTTCCCCTAATATTTTTGCGGTTTTTTTTATATTTTATAAGAACAATTAATGACATATTTCTTTAAAAATCATGATATCACGTCAATACACATTTTGAACAAAATAAATTTGTAGGCATCATCACTGATCAGTGTACCTAGTTATGATAGTATTTAAGGTGGCTCGCTTTCCATACAAAAAACATCTACCATTTATTTAGTCACCGCACACTACAACTAAATAAAAATATGCGCATACATCTACTATACATTATCCATCGTCGCAGTATTGAACGAAATACATTGTTTCATACAGAAATCATGGACAAATCCATGTGAATTTTTTATTAATTTTACGAAAATGTGCGTGCCAAATTTTGTGTACAGACACAGAGCCGTCATATTTCGCGCATTTTTAGTTGACATTGTCATCAGTGACACTTGGCTCTTGACAAGTAATTATTTAAAGATATTGGTTTACTTAACTCATGCAGACTCAGAAATAATGACGCATTTTGTCAATAAAGATACATATCGTGTATTTCGACACTGCTAGCACAGTATAATAAAGAGTACTATCGTACAGTATGGCCACTTCCGCTCCCCTCTGAAAGCGCCGCCCACCCCCTCTCAGTTACCTCACAGTTACCGCCTGTCAAAAACGCGAACAGTCAACCTGTCATATCTCACTCATACAAGCATGGTACGCGTTCACCTACACGAGCTTAGAATGTGTGCTAAGAACGCGCCTCTTTCATATATTTGATCGCCAGTGTCCGAGATGTGCTGCTAGTGTAAATCGAAATGGCGTCTCGGTCAAACGCATTGACTATGAAGCAGAAGATCTCGAGTTCCATTCCGGAGTCTTTTTTAATAATTTGAACTTTTTTTGGATTTATTAAGTTTTTTTTACTTATATTTTTTAATAGAATAAATATTCTATTAAAAAGACTTACTATATTTCTTTCCTATTTTTTATTTTCATACAAAAATACAATACAATCTTTATTGTGCCTTTGTTGATAAAATAAAATATTACACGTCAGGTCAGGTACATAGGTCATAGTGTGGGCATAGTATTAGTAATGTGCTGACTTCCTTACATTTACTGAGCTAGTTGACCTATGTTATTGTTGTGTGAATGTTTTTCTTCAACAACTAAATAGTTATATATATGAATATGTATGTAGGTATGTGGGTAGCTTTTGCACATTGTAATTTTTCCTCAGTCACCCGTTGAGCTCAGAGACCACGAACGCTGTAGTGTTCGAAACGTCGGGATGAATTGTAAATTCATTATACACGATTTATGCCATTTTCATAGTTTTTATTTCATGAGTAACTATCGCGGTAACTGAAGACAATACTAACTAAATGGTTACAAATAATAATTATCAATCAATATAATCTGGTCCAGGCAGGCAATTATGGTCGCGCGATAAATGATAAAACATCTGGCCGTCCCTATAATCGCACTTACTAATAGTGCGACAGGGACGGCCTGATATTTTATCGTCTATCGCGCGACCATGCTACCCGTGCTGTACTAGCTTTTGCCCGCGGATTCGCTTGCGTTAGAAAGAGACAAAAGTAGCATATGTCACTCTCCATCCCTTCAACTATCTCCACTTAAAAAACATGTCAATCCGTCGCTTCGTTTGGCCGTGAAAGACGGACAAACAAACAGACACACACCCATTCTTATTTGTAATTTTAGTATGGATTTGACATTATTATTTATATTTAAATAATTATATACGTATAGCCTAATTTCGTTGGTAACAGCGTGTTATGTAATGGCGTCGTTGGTGAACAGTCGCCTGTCACGCCGTGAAACTGCGTTGGAATCCCGGGATTCTATAAACTTTTTGTATTTTTTTTGGATATAAATTTCGTATTTTTTATTGACCGAGCAAGAATGGGGGGCCGAAGGTATCAATTTTATCTTAGAGAACATATTGATTTTTTTATTGTCATTTTGATTTTCTAATTATTAAGTTGAGATATAAAACACAACTTTTAATACCCTCGCTAAATATAATATATTCTCGAAATTACTCCTCCAAAAAAATCATTCGAATCGTACTTTATTTAGAAACTAAAATTTATCTATACTTTTTGGAATTTTTTAAAATATCAGATTAGGATAATTATGTTAGAAATTCTGAGTTCGACGAACCCAAAAATGATTACTATGTAAGAGAATAGGTTTTTAATCTTTTTTGTGGAAAACGCTCAGTAGCTACTCTACGAGTACATATACGTTTATGTATAATAATAAAACAAAAAATAGTGTCTCATAGTGTTGTGTTCCTGCCGGTGAGTAAGGCTGCCAGAGCTCAACGAGGGTGCGGGGTGCTGACGACGGGAGGACTTACGGAACTAATTTGTTCCGTCTATTGCCCTTTGAGTCGTCGGCAACCCAAACCCTCCTTTGAACTTGTACACTCCTTTTTGCTGTGCACACACAGCAAAGGGGAGTGTACAAGTTTCTAATGGGGCGGCAACGCGCATGCGACACTCTTTGAGTTGCAGGCGTCCATAGGTTACGGTGACCGCTTTCCATCAGGCGGACCGTATGCTTGTTTGCCACCGACGTAGTATTAAAAAAAAAAGAGAAAGTCCTGGATTCGAACCCAGTACTTCCATGCAAATCATGCGATAACACGTATTTACCGCAAGGCTATTTAAACAAGCTGTCGCCGCGTGAAATTATCGACTAGAAGGAATACAAAAACACTGTTTGTATGTGTGAGTGGTACTTAAAAATAGTGTAAAATAGTAAATTTATCTACATTAAGGGGATTTACGTTACAATGAGAAGTTGAATGTATGTTGTAATACGTCAATTTTAATATTAAATGTTCGCGAAGCATAATTGAAAGTATATACGACTCCACAAAAAAAATAAGACCGGTAATTTGCAAATTAACGCCATCTAACGCAGCCTGAGCTTCGGGTAACCTAGGCGAGCCACCTTAATAGGTGGCTCTAAAAAACGAGGTACGATTCTTAGTATGAAGTATGTAATAAATAATTCTTGCTATATTTTATTTGGCATTTGCATGTCGAAACTAACATATTATTCTTCGAGGGCTGCAAAAATATGTGACACGCTCTTACGGCTCTACCAATAAGATCGTGTTAGATGTTTTGTAGCATTTATTGTGTAACATGTTTTTGCTGGTGACTGTACAGCAAAACGTTGTACAATACGCGTGCGAACCTTCAGCACTTGTACCGCAATATTCTGTTGGATGTATTATCAATGCAGCCACGCAACTGAGCATTTCTTTTTCTTTTTTTTTGCCAATAAAAAAATTTTGATTGTTTTAGGGAAATTTAGGTGAATTGTACTCAGAATCACGAGTACTTTCAATCTCACTGGGAGACAAAAAGTGTCCCAGAATTTCCATACCTTTTTGTTACTTTCCTCTTTTGTTACCCCATACAACATGTACGGAAAATAAGAAAAAATCGTATGGGACAATTTTTTAACTACTAGGATTGAAAAAGCTAGTAATTCTGAGTAGAAATAGCATTTTTTTTTTTTCAAAAATATCACACTTCATAAAAGTGGCAAAAAAAAAAGAAATGCTCAACTACGGAACACCAATCTACATACCGTCAAGAGGTGTTTGTTATTATTTATACTTTCTCACTACTATGTTGTGTATCAATAAACATTGTCATATACCTAGGATGACACACCTATTATCAGCTAGCGTATTTAAAGAGACCGTGGCACGGAGAGTTCATCATTCGACAGGCGCCTTGCTGACCTACACTGTTAATAAGTACCTCCACTGTGCGGGCTGCTGCGGAGTCTTATTCCTAATAAAGATACAGTTGTCAGACAAAGGAAAATGCTTGAGTAAGTTTCAGATCAGTCTTAATTAGAATTGCGTCAAATACTACAACTTTGCCTACCCTGCCTAATGCCTGGTTCAAAAAATAGTAATTTATTGCCGAAGCTATTTATAATGGTGGTCACTGTCCTATCTTCCAAAACTTCGATTTAGACACCTATTTTAATTAGAACTACCATTTTAGACCCAGGCAATGTTAGACAGGGTAGGTAGCAAGTTGCAGCATATGACGAATTCAAAACAGTTTATGTAATTATCAGAAATTTATATGTAATTATTAGTAAATTAACCTAGAATTATTTAATACTAGCTATTGCCCGCGGCTTCGCTCGCGTTACAAAAAGTAGCCTATGTCACTCTCCATCCCTTCAACTATCTCCACTTAAATAATCACGTCAATTCGTCGCTCCGTTTTGCCGTGAAAGACGGACAAACAAACAGACACACACACTTTCCCATTTATAATATTAGTATCGATTATAGATATGATGGTTTTCCTTATAGCTACATCATAGCCGCCGGGATCATGCGCTGGATAATGCGCGTGCAAATGATGATTGAGAAGCACTACTTGAAGGACATACCGCCAAAGGATCACATCGTTTTTGCACCTCCGCCCTCCTGAATACTCTACGAGTACAGCCTCTACTCTACGTGCGTATCGTACCTACGCAATATGGCGATAAAAGCGTGACCTAATCGAAGATTATTCTTAAGTCTTTAGCCGACTTTTTTACGACTAATTAAGTAATTACACCGTTTTAAAATTCATAATCTGAAAAAATCAAAATCTTATAAAATCAGATCGAGTTCACGGAGTGGCATACAACTTTGCTACACACACTCTTGTTTTTTAAGATTAGAATTTTCAGATTGATCTGACAGAGTTGATGTTAACGTGCGTTATGATTTTTTTCAGATCATGAATTTTAAAGCTATGTGAGGTCGGCGTTATTAACTATTAACAACCAAAATAAATGCAGAGCTTTTTTTTATGAACATCGACTCTTATTTACACAAATATCAGACTGATTTTGTGTCTATCGCCCCAATGCGAAAACTATGCTTAGAAGATCTCACAGCGATATGATTCTGACCTGACGGTTTCAAATGTGGTAATTTGCCAAACAAAGAACCGTGCTGTGTGCGTAGCCGAATGCACAAACGCTCACGAAACGCTCACGATAATATGTATCTCTTTCGCAGCTATCTATCTCTATCGCTCTTGCGTATTGGCGCGACAGAGCTAGACTAGGTACATTCTGCGGCGTTTCGCATCGCCGAAATGCTATTCGGCTACGGGGTTAATATCTACACCGTGTTTTTAGGGTTCTGTACCTCAAAAAATGGAAAACGGAACCCTTATAGGATCACTCGTGCGTCTGTCTGTCCATCTGTCACAGTGAATTTTCTCCGAAACTACTGAACTGATTAACTTGAAATTTGGCACGCATATGTAAACCTGTGACCCAAAGAAGGACATGTAATTTAAATTAAGAAAATTTAATTTTGGGGGGTAAAAGTTGAAAATTAAAAATCAAAGTTTCTAGAACTATATTGTGTTACATATCAAATGATCTAGGTTTTTATAAGTATTTCAAAAATATTTTTTAAATAATTTTTAGTAAGGTCATTTTCAAGTTATTTAAGAAAATACGTAAAAAAATTACCATTCCCCCCTTATCTCCGAAACTACTAAGCGTAAAATTTTCAAAAAAATACACGAGATAGTTTTCAATCTATAGATTACAGGAAAACCTATTAGAAATCTACAGCGTAAGTGCGTTTTCACATTATCCGATCCGATATCGGATGTCGGACCGATATCCCATACATTACAGGCGCCATCTTGGATTTTTTCCATTGAAATCCTTCCGACATCCGATATCGGATCGGATAATGTGAAAACGGACTTAAGTCGGACTTAAAAGAAAAAAACTCAAATTACGAATTTCACTCACTGCCGCTGGAAGGAGTTACCGAATCTCTTCAAATTGTGTGAGCGCGCTTTTATATTACATATAAACTTATTTCTGTTTCGTTTTGTTTAAAATATCGATTATTCGCAAAAATGACTTAAGTTCCTACTAAAACGGAGGCGCTTAAGCCCTTCTTGTAGTGTACGGAACCCTTACAACGCGAGTACAACTCGCACTTGGCCGTTTTTTTCCTTCTTTTTGATACGTTGTTACTGTCAATCCGTCGGCGTAGTCTAATAACAATTTTTATTATATTCGGAAAAAAACTTATTTCTGTTTCGTTTTGTTTAAAATATCGATTATTCGCAAAAATGACTTAAGTTCCTACTAAAACGGAGGCGCTTAAGCCCTTCTTGTAGTGTACGGAACCCTTACAACGCGAGTACAACTCGCACTTGGCCGTTTTTTTTTCCTTCTTTTTGATACGTTGTTACTGTCAATCCGTCGGCGTAGTCTAATAACAATTTTTATTATATTCGGAAAAAAAAAATCTTCGTTTTCGTTATAGTTTTCCTTAAGAATAACATTAAAGCTAGTGTCAAGTATCTGTTGGCACATGTCAAAATAAATAATACTAAGTAGGAAGTTATAAAATTCGTACTTATTGAACAATTTAATTTATTTTTCGAGTAACTCGACAACAGTAAAAGTTAAGATACTCGTTTCTTAGAGAAATCGACTGTAATGACCTAAAGAACCTGCCTTTAAAGTTAAAGGAAATCAATAAAAACAGGTTGTAAGGTGCAGTGGGGTAATTTCGAAAGTCGTCTAATATCGAAAGTCATATAAAAATCACCATTATTTCCATTTCCATCATATCAATATTCCCCTTTCGAAATTACCCGAGCATTTCTGTGATTCGAAATTACCCCACTGCACCTTATATTAAGCACTACATACTTTAGCTAGGAAGTTAAACAATGTGACTTAAACATTCATTTTTATTTAAACCTTAAGATTGTACATAGTTCATCATCATAACAAGAGCTGATTCATTACTTAGGGGGACGTGCAAAGATAATATTACTGGCTTTGGGGATGTCATCTAAGTTTTCGTTTACATGTTTAGTGATCCACAGCATAATATAACAAAGTCCGGTGGCAACTAAGTATCTGAAAAGAGATTTATAATTAAGAATCTTAATTAATTTGACTTATTTAATTACTAGCCTTATGCCTAGTACATTTTTGATTCAATCGATTCTCAAAACAGTCCTTAATTCCTTACACTCTTTTTGACGGACTGACAGGGACAGAATTTACGCAATGCCCCGGATTGGTACCTATAGTTTAAATAGTAATTTTGGTCTATATCTCAAACTGACATTTATATGGACACACCACGAATAAGTGTGTCATAATCATAAGGAGAAGTGTGTCTGGCTTTCACATTTATCCTATTTAAATCAATGATAAGTTTTAATTGAGAGTTCATACGTTTATACGTCCCGTGAGTAGGTAAGTAGCAAGTTGCAAAAGCATGAACTCGCAAAAAAACATGTGACTATGAGTAAAAATTAAAATTTTGAAAAAACCCCCGACCGCGGCATAGTGGTCCGATTTTCATGAAACTTGGCAAAGAACACTCCCGACTAACTCAGCTTTCAAATAAAAAAAACTAAATCTAAATCGTTTCATCCGTTCGGGAGCTACGATGCCACAGACAGACACACACACAGACAGACAGACAAACAGACAGACAGACAGACAGACAGACACACACACAGACAGACACGTCAAACTTATAACACCCCGTCGTTTTTGCATCGGGGGTTAAAAAGAAAAAATGTGAAGGACACACAGTTTCTCCTTATGACACACTTACCCATATTGACCTTATTGTAATGTTATGTTTTTTCTAAGCAGAATCACGACCATTTGTAATTAACTTGCTCATATGTGTATGGGACGGCATAAAAAGTCAGCTTTGTTCCGTTTTTAAACAAATCTTAGGATTCTTAGGGACGTGAAATATGTCGGTGCTCGTGAGGAACCCGCATAACTTTACCATAGGAAATAGGAATCTGCTTAGAAAAACATTAATATAACAGAAATTTTCACTTATTTTTAAATAAGTGTAAGGATAAATAATTCGATATAATAAAATTGGTACGTAAACTCACATCATCACTGTTCCTTTAATAGGCCTGTCGAACGTTTTTCGTCAATTATTCGGGTTGAAATGATATGTCACTTACTGTTTCTGGTCACTTTTGTAGGATTTCTAACAATAAGGATGAAATCGTGACATAATGAAAACAAATGCGAGCTATGAAGGGTTCTGTAGGCCTAGCACATGATTGTCGCGAGAGTATGTCGCCACGAGATAGATGACATGTCATGTCTTCTTCTAACTGTATTAATGACATAAGGACGGGTAGTCTATCTCGCGGCGACATACTCTCGCGACAATCATGTGCTAGCATATTGAGCAGAAGTTAATGTTAATTTTATTACTTCAGCATCTTTCTTATGCTAGGCCCGGTTTTTGACACTCGTGGGAGCCTAGGGTCCGATTGGCATATATATACTTAATCTCAAGAATTGGTACCTATACGAGAGCGACTACAATCTCGTTTTTCAATTCAACCCAAAGGGAAACTATACCGTTTTTCTCGCAATATATTTGTCTTCACCGAAAATTAGTTATTAGTGTTAAAAGTGGGGAAAGAGGGCATAGATGTGACCTTATTGTAAAACCCTAAAGTGACTGTTTAGGAACTGTAGGTACAAAATCCTTTTCGCTCGTACATATGAGTAAGTTTAGTAGGGTAAATTGCTAGTAACTGATGGCCACCTTGTACCTGAATAGAGTATATTACCAGTAGCTGGCCATCTTGTACTTAAATGAACTCTGCATAATGGTAATCTGAATTCATTTTAGTACAACGTGGCCAGTTACTGAGAAGTGTCCAGGCAGGCAAGCATGGTCACGTGATAAATTATATGTATAACGTCAGGCCGTCCTTTACACACTATTTGTAAGTGCGATATTAGAGACGCACCGATGCGATAAAGTTTATCGAACTACTTAGTGTGTTACGCCCGCAGTAATAGAAATTTTATGTAAAAAATTATCCTGTTTATAAGTAGAGCCCGTTCGGAAAGAAAAGAGTCGTGGAATGTATTGGACCCCATACATTTCACGAAACTTCTCTTTCCGAACAGACTCTAAAGAGGATACATTTTTCGTATAGAGTGGCCACTGGACACTGGCCAGTAACTGGCAATTTACCCTACCATTAAATTTCAGGCAAAGCATATTTCAATAACGTAATAAGTGCTAATGTCTAGGTATGTCTACTTTTCGTATTTACAGGTGCACCTCTATTTTCCTGTCTGTTTTTTTTTTTTTCAATGAGAAGGCACACTCAAAGATTATGACAGATGCCGCCACCATATAGTCCATTGCACCACAGATAAAGAATTTCGTACATGAGAGCGAGAAGATGATATTTTTTTCTTTCTCACATATGAATGACAGTGACATGTCCAGGCACTTGCACAGGCGCCGCCTGGCGGGATAAAATGTCAGTGTGCCTTCTCATTTTCGATTTTCTATTTCATTACGAAACCCTAAAATGCGTAAAAGGCACGAAGAACAATTAACAATCAGTTACGCGCGGTTATAAACTTTCCATATTAATGTAGACAATAGCGTCGTAATCTAAACTACGATTTTTTTATACTACTTATGTCGGACACAAATAACCATTCGGCCCGCCTGGTGGTAAGCCGTCTCCGTAGCCAATTGACGCCTGCAACACCCGAGCTGAAATTACCAAAATATCAAAGCAAAGAAAACGTAATTGGTACTCGTAGAAGGTATGCATTTTCCTTTTGCAATGAAATCTTTAGACTAACAAGTTTTATAATTGCTGGTACCTGCCGTCCTTTTGTAGCTGTGGGATTATTATCAGAGCCAAGTACGCGTACTTGCTCGTACGTCTGGATGCTGATACGCAATAATGTGTTATTCCACATGAGTTTTGCATTAAAATGTCAACTTTAATCGTCAAATTTTTGAGTTGACATCTTATTGCAAAATGCATGTGGGATAACATATTATTGCGTATCAGCATCCGTCTATCACCCACTTAAATGGTGTTACTGTTAAGGTACCGGCTCCAGACAGGCCATCGCTATTTTAATTTTTCACATTTTTAATATTATAAATTTGGTGCTCACCGTACAAGGACGCATGATTTTGGCTCTTTAACACTTATAAAAGTATGAAATTTTGAAAATGGGAATGCTCAATATTTAACCGCAACATTAAAAGTTGATATACTGTTGATAGGTGAGTTCACCACTGGAAAATTGCATCATCTGGGGGCCGATTTTTGAATCTCACGGCGTTCGAATTCAGAAAATTGTCACTGAAAATAGTAGGCAATTTCGGTGACAATTTTCTGAATTCGAACGCCGTGAGATTCAAAAATCGGTCCCCTGTAGAAGGGCTCTTCTTCCTTGTATACTTCAATAATGATTGAAGTTATCTACCCTACCTTAGTGACCTTCCCTAATTTCTTAATTCATTACTCTAAAATTCTACGTAAGGCAGGCTTTTAAAATTAACTAGCTATAGGTGCCATAATACATAACAACATATGAGAACTTCTTGGATTGCATTGATTCAATCATTCCAATGTGCATTTATGTAATTACATGATAATTGCAACCTACAATCAATAGTTTTTTCCATGACTGGCAAGCCAATGATTCAGTAATCGTAGTCATCAAATATAGGAACTCATTACTTAAGTACATGTAAAGTATGTAATATTAGGCTATCTTAGTACCAATCTCTTGTCCACAGGGTTTATGTACCTAATACCTACTAATTACTATAGTATCATTAAAGTTGGGTGGCCTGTTTATCAGTTAATCACACATGACAATAGTTATTTGTTTTACAAGGGGGCAAAGTTGTTGTTTAACCGCACGTGCCAATATTGATACCCGAGCAAGCGAAAGATTCCAATATTGAACCGCGAGCGTGGCGAGTGGTTCAAAAAGTGGAATCTTGAGCATTGCGAGGGTTTCAAGGCACGTAGGTTAAACAAACTTTGCCACCGAGTGAAACACAACATTTTTCCCCTCACTAGCTCGGAAACACGTGTTTTGTCCTTTAATATCAGCGGGTAAAAACGCATTTTATCCACTAGTGGGTAAAGTAATTTGACCCTGAATAAAGTCAAATTAACTGCTTTAAAATTGATAAAAGTAGGTGAATCTAGTAATAAAGATGATTTACCACCTGTAGAACTACTGGAAGCAGTGCAGTTGCTCGTTTTTCAATTCCACACTCAGCGTTAAAATACAACTTTGCCCCCTTGTATAACAAATAACTATTTCCCCTCACTAGCTCGGAAACACGTGTTTTGTTCTTTAATACCAGCGGGTAAAAACGCATTTTATCCACTAGTGGGTAAAGTAATTGGACCTTGAATAAAGTCAAATTAGCTGCTTTAAAATTGATAAAAGCAGGTGAATCTAGTAATAAAGATGATTTACCACCTGTGGAACTACTGGAAGCAGTGATAAACGCATTTTTTGCGTTGTAGTTTCCTCGCTATAGTGAGGGGAAAAGTTTTGTGTTACACTCGGGTGCAAATGTATTTTACTTCTCGTGTGTTAAAAAACTCGCAAGTTCAGGATTCTATTCTCGAACCACTCGCTTCGCTCGTGGTTCAACTATAGAATCCTTTCACTTGCTCGTTTTTCAATTCCACACTCGGCGTTAAAATACAACTTTGCCCCCTTGTATAACAAATAACTATTACTGCTTTTACGCAGATCTATAATGTCCGTCCGTGGGTTTGGTTAGTGATCTTTTGTGCCACGAAGGTGCAATCAATTGGTGGGTCGCTAGAGAGCATTTAATGAACCCGGAAACTACCATGACATCTGAGTGTGTACGGTATTTTATGCCCTCTTTTAAGGCTAATGCATGACGTAGATCCCGAATTTGGTAGATTTTGTTAGATGCGTCGGAGCACAGACAACTTTGGGCTGCTGCTCCTCGATGCCGCGAAGTAAAAATCAGTTTGGTGGAACAGTTTCTGTACGGTAACTAATTTAATATCGAATAAGTATGTAATAATCAGATAATTTATCCGAGAAGTTATTATATACAAAATAAATAAATCTGCGATGCGCTCTGCCTCCATTATAAAAACACTAGGTAAAAATTACAATGTCTAACAATTACCTGTATGTACAATACAACGTAACTGCCTAGATACATAAAGGAATCGATTATTGGCACGAACAGAATCCTATAAGAAAGATTGTCGCGTGTCATTAAAACTAGTCAACGTAATCATATTCTAAGACGCACAAGGGTCGAAAAGTTTAATCTCGCCGTGCAATGGCTCGACTTCTGATGATGTGTATCTGTATAGTGCAAATGTCCGTGCTCCAAATACGTGGTGCTGCGGAAAACACACCTGTGCTACAGATTCTGCAGGGGAAACTAATGGGGTTGGAGATGAGGAATGGCTACTGGCAATATCTGGGAATACCGTATGGCACGGTGGATGACAGATTCCAGGTAATGAAAAGGAAACCAGGCTCAAAACGCGTTCTTTAATATCTATTAGGTAACCTACACTAGTAGGTATGTGAGTAAAAAGCAACTTGGTTATTAGGCCAAAACTTCTAGGAATCTCGGTGTTTCAATCCTCTCCCCTATTACAGTGAATGTTTAATCACGCCTTTGTCCGAATTATTAAACACCGTGTTTTATTGAATTCCGTTAACTTCGGCATATAGTTAGGTCCATTATAGGAAACAGAATGCCGTAGTTAACGGAATTAAATGAAAACACGGTGTATTCGTCAAAAAAATCTAGATTTTATTTTTGTTTTTTTTGCTACATTACTGACGAACATCAGTTAGCTAAATAATAGTTACCTATCAGTATTTATAGTACATAATTGTTTATGATAGGTTCTTACTTACTTACCTTTATTTTTAACCGCCTTCCAAATCTCAAGGGAAGGGGCTCTCAATTCGTCTGTATTTTTTTTAACCGCCTTCCAAATCTCAAGGGAAGGGGTTCTCAATTCGTGTATTTTTTTTTTTATGTTTGTTCCTCGATATCTCCGTCGTTTAGAGATGGGTCGTGGGTAAATACCCAATCTACCCACCCAGGGCCCTATTTAATAAACGCGACAATGACAGGTGACAGGCGACAGGTGACAATCCGACAATTTGACATTATTTCGTTTAATAAAAATTATCAATGACAAATATGTCACGGTGGAAAAACTACAAATTTGTCGACTTGTCGTGACAATTTGACATATTTCTGTTTAATAAATAATTACCCTTGACAGGCGACAATTGACAATTTGTCCGGAAAAACTTGTAAAATTTGTTTTATTAAACACTAAATTGTCATGACAGGTAGACATATTTGTCAAATTGTAAGAGATTTTCGACAGGCTCTTCATCCTATGTCAACGATATTCGGCAGTTAAATTCGTTCGATTAACTTAAAAAATGGTGTTAACATCGTCGACCGATAGCAGTAGTGACGATGAATATTTGGCGCAAATTGTACGACGACGACGTCGCATATTTAAACCAAGAATAAACTTTACTTTCGACGTGACTGATGGAATATTCATGGAACGGTTTCGAGTCTCTAAAACTACCGTAGAATACTTAATCAATAAAATTGGACAGCAACTTCAACACGCAACAAGGAGGAATATAGCACTTACACCACTTCAACAAATTTTATGTGTATTACACTGGGTGGGGTGTGGGTCACAGTATCATGTCATTGCAGATGCACACGGAGTTAGTAAAGTGACGGTACATCTGTGTATAAAACGTGTACGTGGCCCGATAATTGCAACGATATTCCTAGAAGGTTTATGGCATATAACATTCCCAGAATAGCTGGCATAGTTGACGGATCTCTCATACAAATGGATGCGCCTCGCCAAAATGAATCGGCGTTTGTTGACAGAAACGGAGATCACTCCATGAATGTCATGATCGTATGCGGACCTAATTTAGAAGTTTTTTATGCAAGTGCGAGATGGCCTGGTTCAGTTCATGATGCACGAGTGATGAGGTGTTCTTCGTTAGCACGGAAATGGGAAAGTGGATGGAGACCATTTCCCAATGCAATCATATTGGGAGATAGTGGATATAGTCTACAAAAATGGCTCATGACACCTAGAATTCCAGTACAAATACCAAGAACAGCAAGCCTAAAAACAGATCAAAAATAATTTATAAAAATACTCTCTAAGTAAGCTCACTCACTCACTCACAGGGCTAGGTCGATTTATATAAAATTGTCCTATGATATTTAATAAATTAATTTATTATTTATTACATCATAATCTCATTGTAGTCGTAGACATACATATATAAAGTACTTACAACTGTCCTTTTCCTCCAGTTTTGCCAGGTTGTGTCACGAAGATATTTCCAATCTTTGTTAAATACTCCCAATCCCTTCAATTGTTCTGTGATGCTCTTCCATTTATTTATTTTAATTTCGTGTGTTAAAGTATCACTAAATTTGCCAAATAAAACCTCTTTGTTTTCATAGATGAGCCCTAAAATTGTTAACTTCACGTCCATTTCAAATAGCAAACAAGTTGACATAAAAACGAAAGTTAAATTGTGGTAGGAACTTTTCTGATATTACCCTCATTTTGTCTCATATGTATGCCTCGATGTTGTGTTGTGACAAATATGTCGGAATTAGTGACAAATTTGTCATTGTCATGACAAATATGTCATAGGATATTTTCTAAGATACTTGACAGGTAAAACCTGACAATTGTCGTATTTATTAAACAGTTTTTTAGCCCGACAATTTTGTCAGTATTTACCTGTCACATTTGGACTTAATTGTCATCTTTATTAAACGCCACTTGTCACGACATTTCGACTAATTTGTCATAAAGTGACAAAAAAGTCGAATTGTCGCGATTATTAAATAGGGCCCTGGTATTTACCCGGTAAATACCTATCTACCCGGTATTTACCCGTATCTACCCAACTTGACGGGTAGATTCATTTCATGTTGGACATGCTGATTTGTGTTAAAATGGAGATAAATACTAAGTTAGTGGTTGTAATTTTTATACACAATTGTGTGTGTGTGTTAAATTTAAAACAAAACTGTTCAGTCAAATAGACAATTAAGTTAACAGAAATTTTAATGTATATTTTTAAAAATAATTAAAAAAATATGTTTTATGTGTGCTTTTTAGATTGTATTTTAATTAGTCGTATTTATACGATAAAGATAAACTTCCTAGTACTGGTTGGAGGGGGTTATGGTGGGCTTAGGGGGGGTAAAATGTATTTTTTTCATATTTCATGGAAACTATCATTAATATCGAAAAGTATTGTATGTACGAACTAAAGTATATACAATTTCCTACAAAAAAGTTTCTACGCATTTTTGTCATAGAACATACCATGTATGAGTTATGAGCTTGAAAAAGATTTTTTTTAAATATTTTTATTCACATATTTTTATTTACAGTTTTAATTTATCAAACTTATAATTTATACTAAAAGCATTTTAAATTATTTCCGTATGTCAGAGAATGATATTACACGATTTTTATAGTTGGAGTGATACACTAAAATCACATTTTATCTCATAGCAACCTATTCGTTCCCAATTTGAATAAACATTATGTGTACAATTACAAAGACTGACTTAAATTAATCTATTTTAGCCCAAACACCATTTAAAAACGTCCAATTTGGAAGAAAAATGAAAATACCCGCGTATTTACCCGCGGGTAGGTAAATATCGGGTATTTACCCGGTAAATACCCACCGTCGGGTATTTACCTGGGTAGTTACCCATCTCTTCGTTACTGGACCGATTTTGAAAATTTTTTTTTGATTGAATGTATATGCATACAGATTGGTCCCATTTTTCTCAGAACCCAGTTCTGATGATGGGATCCTGGAGAAATCGAGGGAACTCCTCAAATCTGAAAGGCATACATATGGTGATTTTTGTGTTTTTAAAGGAACAGCATGCAATTTACGTACGGAACAGTGACATTTGGTGCAGTGGAACTCCTGATGATGGTCAGAATGGAACTCCTCAAATCTGAACGGCACACTTATAGTGACTTTGGTATTTTTATAAGAACAGCATGCACTTACGTCCAGAACAGTGACATTTGGTGCAGTGGAACTGCTGATGATGGTCAGAACGGAACTCCTCAAATCTGAACGGCACACTTATAGTGACTTTGGTATTTTTATAAGAACAGCATGCACTTACGTCCAGAACAGTGACATTTGGTGCAGTGGAACTGCTGATGAAGAGTGAGCCGCCCCTGGTTAGAGTTCCGTTCTGATAATCATTCTCATCTGTAAGTAGGTACTTCAGAATCATCCAAATTTCAAAATTGGTTCAGAAATGACGGAGATATCGAATATTGTTATTCGATATCTCCGTCATTTCTGAACCAATTTTGAATTAAAAATTTACAGACGAATTGATAACATAATCCAACATTTGAAAGTATTTATCACCAGAACCCCAAAGGAAGGCGATTTTTTTTTCTTAAAAATTATTATTTAAACCTTTCCTTCCGTGTTTTTATTTTAGGAGGCAGGTCCTCCACCGCGCTGGTTGGGCGTATTCAACGCGTCCGACACCAGCGTCGTTTGCGCTCAATACCACGGCCGTCTACAGCTGCCCGTCGGCATTGAGGACTGCCTGGTCCTCAACATATACACCCCTGGCCCGGTCAGTTACAAGCGCTTTTACCCTGTCATGGTGTTCGTTCACGGCGGCGGCTACAAGACTGGCAGCAATAGCGCTTACCTCTACAACCCACAAATGCTCGTCAAAAAAGGAGTTATCGTCGTCACCGTCAACTACCGTCTAGGACCCTTCGGTTTTCTTTGCCTCAGAATCAATGGTGCGCCAGGAAATGCAGGTCTGAAAGATCAAGTGGCTGCACTTAAGTGGGTCAGAGATAATATTAAGTATTTTGGCGGCAACCCAGAATTAGTGACTATCTTCGGTGAGAGTGCAGGGTCAGCATCAGTCAGCTATTTGATATTATCACCAGCAGCTAAAGGTCTGTTCCGAAGAGCTATTATGCAAAGCGGCTCAGCTCTGTCACCTTTCGCTCTGCCCAATGACCCTATAGAGAGAGCATCATTAGTTGCCGCAAAAATGGGCTACAACACAAAAAATCCGTATGACCTATTAAAAATTTACAAAAATTCTACGAAAAATGACATTTTAATTGCAAGCGCGTCCGTTAACTCCGCTAATTTTCTATCAAAATATATCTTTAGACCGTGCGTCGAAAAGCAGGGAGTTAATAACAACCCATTCCTGGCCACTAGTATTCAGGAAATACTTGACTCTGGCAAGTATAATAAAGTACCTATGATAATTGGGTATAACAATAAAGAAGGCATACTGTACGTATCACAATTAAATAGCAAAGTGTATCAAAGTTTAAATGAGAACTTTGCTTCGGTCTTGCCTGACAACATGTACTTTTCAAGTATTAAAGAAAGAAAGGCTACAGCAGACAAAATCAAGAAATTTTACTTCGGAAATGATACTATTAATAATGGTTCAGTGAATAATTTAATAGATCTAATATCTGATGTGATGTTTAACTACCCATCAGTGACTATAACAGAGTACTTTCTGAATCATAATAATTTGCCTATATACAATTATTACTTCAAGTACGACTCTTACAGAAACCTAGCGAAGATGCTGCTGGGGCTGAAGAATTTGAAAGGGGCAAGTCACGGTGACGAGCTGTCCTATTTGTTTAATCCTGCCGTTTATTGGCCTTTGCCTTTAAAAGGAAATGACGCAAAAACAGTTGAGAGAATGACTAGTATGTGGACTAACTTTGCAAAGTTCGGGTGAGTAGGTAATCTAAAATTTTGACTTAAAAAAAAGAAAGTAATTCAAGTCCTTAAGGACTTGAGTTACAACCTTACAAACAAACAGATATTGATACAGTACGATGGACAGCAGTCTTATACCACCCTTTGAGTTGGTAAAAGGTACCTATTGAAGACTAAACAAAATCGACTGCACTGCAGGGGCAGAGGGACAATTTTTCCATATTTTACCTTTAGTACTTACTATCACTCCTGTGTGGTGACTGGTTAAGAATATCACCACCCCTTTGGTGTTGTAGAAGTCGACTATGGGGTATGGGTTCCACTGTGGTGCATAGCGATGGGCTGGCAATCTGTTACTGCAATGTCTGCAATATTATATTTTCATTTTCATTATCGTTCAACCCCTTAATTGCTAAAACTTGAGCAGTTTCTTGTGCTCTGCCTACCCCGTCTGGTAATACAGGCGTGAGTTTTGTGTATTATGTATGAACATAATTTATTGTACTACCTACTCTGAACAGGTCTACCATATGCAGAGATCGGACAATTGGGCGTCATTTGTTTGACGTATTTGAAATAATGAACCTTATATTGTTAGAAATGATGGAAATGACGCAGAGTCCGATCTCTGACCATATATGTGTCCAGTGGACACATTACTCAAAATAACAACAAAACAAACATGCAAAATTTTTTGACAGGTACCTACATAGTAATCGACATTGTCCTCTTGTAGAGTACAGTCGACAACACAACTGTGAATACAAAGTGCTAAAAATATGTATACAGAACCTGTCACTTTGTATTCACAGCTGTGCTGTTTACTGTACCTTACAGCGAGACCTCTTTTAATCGTTTGGCTGGTTACATTTTTTTTTTAGTTTTAGCTTTATTCATTAGTGTGTGTCTCCTATCTACTGACCGATCACATTATCTTTCAGAAATCCTACTTCGATGAAGTCTTCGGCACTGGACATAGACTGGGAGCCTAGCGAAGATAAAAACCTGAGATATATAATAATAGACAAGAATCTTACCATGAACTCTTTGCCGAATCCAGACCGCATTGATTTTTGGAAGAAAATCTACAATATGACACAAATGTAAATTATATCAATAATAGTAACTACCTGATTTCCTTATATACCTCAGCAATTCTTTTCTCTTCAAACGTTCCTTTTTTGTCACCGAAAATACATAGAAATCTGGTAACAAAAAGGTTTGTATGAAACATACAACTTACGCTCTTATTGAAAAGTGAAAAGTGCGACAACGCCGAACATGGTTAGTGGGAGGCCCTAGATTGTGCTAGAGGCGCCCTCTAAGTAGAGTTTTGTGTAATAGAGTAAATAATGGATATGAATTAAAATAAAATTTTGCTGCAACGAACATGGTATTTTGATTTCTTACTGACTACACTAGACTGCTCATGTCCCTAACTTCCTACATAGCCAGAAATCATTTACAAATAAGAAGGGAGAGGAAAGGCCAAAAAAGATAAAAAAACAACTTATACTGTCGGTTATGTTGCTTTTTACTATCAATTTTGGATGTATGTGTACAAGTATGAATTCGAGGAAAATAAAGGAAATATTATGTTTTATTATAATATATTCTACATCGCAGTACTCGTTATGAACAAACATTACTTATGTTACTTCCGATATAGTACTTCTACTCAATTTTTGTTCGATCGCTCATGAGTTACAATGAGAGCAGGTTACTCGATACATGTCACAAAACAAAAAGAGATATTTCTCTATTGATATCCAATCAATTTAAATAAAATATGCTAGCCTAAAGAAACACCATTCGTTTCTGCAAAACGATTAGCAAATAGTGCGTAACATCTAACTGTACAGACACAAAATAAAACGTATCAAGGAAACATCGTCGGTATCCACATGTTATAATATTTATAATAAAGGTCTCGCTTACAGATGCATAAGAAACGAACAATATTCTCACTGCGTATCATAAAATCGGTGAAAAAGTCGCAATAAAAACCTAAAATCCACATACTGAAAGTCTAAAAATATATTATAATAGATTTCAAATGTCTATACATAGATGAGTGTTCACTACGCGCTTATAACGAGCGTCGAGCGCGTCCATTACGTTACAATTTAAATACGCTAGAGCGGTCCGGCGGAACCGGACGGGCCGAGCCCCGCTCCACTACGGGCGACGCGGCGCTACTCACGGCCCGGCACGAGCCGGGCGGCCGCGCGAGCGGGCTCGGTCCTATCGAAAGGAAATTACATGTAATATATATATAATATATAGTCGGCGAACGGCGCTCAGACGAACACCTTGGCGAGGCCGTCGGCGCCGGCGCTCGCGATGTAGGGCCGCAGCGGGTGGAAGGCGACGTCGAGGATGCTCTCGTCGAACTTCTTGCGGTGGGCGGTGATCTCCTGCACGCAGGTCTTGGTGTCGAGGTTCCAGAGGCGCACGGAGCAGTCGTGCGAGCCGGACAGCAGGAACAGCCCGTTGGGGTCGAGCGCGAGGCCGGTGACGGCGTCCAGGTGCGCCACCATGGCGTGCGCGCAGCGGCCCGACACCACGTCCCAGAACCGGATGTGCCGGTCCTCGTGCGCCGTCACCAGCAGCGGCAGCGTCGGGTGCGCGCGCACGCGCGTCGCCGGGCTCTCCATGCCCACGCGCAGCACCGTCTGTAGCAAACATCACGCACTGTCAAACTGTCCGTGCGATGATACCGGGAAAACTCGAATTTTCGACAGTTAGAGATGAAGCTCAAGAAGTTGAGACGGCATCCAAAACGATTCATTTAAGTTATAAGTTTTGAACGAATCGCGTGGACCTCGGAGTTTGAATGAACGCCTTTAAAGCGCCTCGAATGCCGCGGTTCACTTCCGCCATCCCACTGCCCTTCACCACCGGCAAAATATGCATTTATAAAGAAGAAATGTTATTTGAGCTCTAGATGTAGAGGAGAGAATTGTTTCATTTGCTACATTTAATATAATCGGGTCGGCCGGATGATTAGTTAAATTATTGAAAGTGTCGCAGTTCGTCTCGCGACCGAAGTCACGACGGGTTTCCCCAATAAAGTAAGGCGGGCATACAATACATAGTAACAATATGTACCTGTCCGGTCTCGAGGTCGTAGAGCAGCATGGAGGCGTCGCGGTAGACGACGGCGGCGCGCGCGCCCGCCTCGGCGAAGTCTGCGGCGGCGGCGGCGGCGGCGGCGGCCGACAGCGCGTCGTCGCGCAGCGTGGCCAGCAGCGGGCGCGGCGCGCGCGGCGCCCACAGCCGCGCCGTGCCGTCCGCCGACGCCGACAGCAGCCGCCCGTGCGCCGCCGCCAGCGACCACACCGCGTCCGTGTGCTCGCGCAGCACGGGACCCTGCGCCGACACACATTCCGTACATATTATATCTACACGATTTGCAAACAGATCGCGCTCGGTAGCGTGTCCTAGTTATCTCTCTCTCTATCGATCTTCCGCATTGCTGCGACGGAGCTGATTAGGTTTCGTTTCTGAATGGTTCGTGGGTGACCCGGTTGTATCGGCGCCCCTGTCGGCGACGGCGTGACCGTCACCGAAAGGTTCCCTTTTACGATTGCTTCTAGAGAAGTGCTCGAAAAACAGTATTATATTGGTGCAGACGAAGTCAATTATAGTGCAGCAGTGCTAACATCACTGTCTAGGAAGGAAATTTTGCAAGATTTCTAGTTCATACACTAGAAAGAAACACCCAAACCTCTGTGTCGAACAGCGTTAAGACAGTGTCCGAATCGAGTCAAATCTTTTTTTAGTTAGGTCGCCAGTTTCTAGACGACTGAAACGAATAAAATATGCGAAGCGTTTACGATAGACTGACCTGGACCGCAGGATCATAAGGGTCGTAGGGGTCGGCGGTGGGCGGCGGCAGGTTCCAGACGCGGATGGTGCCGTCGAGGCCGCCCGAGAAGCACTCCTCGGTGCGCGGCGCGCCCATGGCCAGGCACAGCACGGGCGCCGAGTGCGCGCGGAACGTGTACAGCGGCTCCACGTCCAGCCCGGCCGACTTCTTGGCCGGCACCGTGCGCTGCAGGTTCCACAGCTTCAGCGTGTGGTCCTCGGACGCGGTCACGAGGGCTGCTTCCGTCGGGTGGAAGGCCAGCGCTCGCACCTAAAACAAAAAATTACATTGTAGCCGTCAATGCAAAAAAACGAATCCACAATTTTAGAGCTACTAAAGGAGATTATCGATGCCGTCGTATTGCGGCATATCGTACCACATGCCACTTAACTGGGATCATAACTATTGGATAATGTAATTCGTTCACCGTTGCCGCTGGATATCGTCTACGGAAAAAACCCGCGTTTAGTTTACGCACTTGTCAAAGGGATGGTATAGGGCCAGTTGCATCAACCACATTTGACAGACACATCACCGTCACGCAGCAGATGTCTATGGAACTTCCCATACAATAAAACAACGAACGCTTTAACGGTGACAGACGGTTTGATGCAACCGGCCCTTAGTCTAATACCACTAAACACGAACCCCATCGAAGTGCGAGCGCAGCGTGTACTTGGCGTTCCACGTCTTGCGGAAGGACTCCTTGTTGGCGCCCTGCACGTCGTACGCCTCGGGCTCGTTGCTGACGGTGAGCTGCGCCAGCTCGCCCAGCGCTAGCGGCTCCTCGTCCGCTTCGCCGCCGCCGCCGCCCGGGAATTTCACTGAAACACCGTCAACATTTACAACTTTGGAATTGATAGTCAAATCAATGGCTTGCTTCGTGCTTGCTCGGCTGAAGAATGTGGCAGCAGTGTTAGGTAGGTGGGTTCATAGCAGATTTAATTTAATTTATGTTAGTATTGGTAGCGTGTGCTGTCTTCTGACGATTCGGAATATTCGGATGTCGTCAGTTCCATCAGTTTTCTTTTCTTTGTAAAGTTGACGATAATTGTACGAAATGTGTGACGGAGAATGAGAAGGATGAAATGCTTCATCAAATTTGGAGTAACTTTTCTAGTTTCATAGCCCAAACATTTTATACAAGATAACCCTTTTCTTTTTAAAGAAATAAAAATAAACTATGACATTAATCATATTTAAAAACAAGTTCTTATATAGGGCTCATTGCCAACAATCAAATATTAGGATTGAACTGCGCGGAAATTGCTGAGGTGTGAGTGTGCCTTTGTTTTTGTTGGACCCGAGTTTGGGCCCCTGGCGATTTGCCAATTTTATCGGGGTAACCCATTCAGCCATAAAATCGTTCAAATAATTTGGAATAGGATTAAATGATCTGGTCATTTTATTTTTAAATAGTGTAATAGTAGGTACATATTTATTTTATAGTGTGTAATAGTAGCTTTCTGTTAAATTAAATAAAGAGAAAATTTGTACTAGAAGTGACCAAGAATTTAAGAACAACGTTCGGGTAGTACGATCCACCTCAACAGTAATGAATATAATGTTTTTTTTTGTTCAGCATGGTTAACCTACAGTTTGCGCACGATAAGAAAAATTCGCTTGCCCCGGTCCCGTCAACGAAGCTGGTTCAGTTCGATCAAAAATATTGAGGTTATAATAGAACCAAAAACACGCATGAAAGAAAAACGGTTTAAATCGAAAAACTGCTGACCTGGGTACGTATTAGCCGAATGGCACTAACGCTGCTCGTAGATATCTATCCCTATCGCTCTTGCGTATTGGCGCGACAGAGCCAGACTACCTTTCGCGGCGTTTCGTTTTCGTTTCGCGTCGAAGAAATGCGAATTGGCTACGGCACCTGTGCACTAAATATCTGTGACTATGGGTTACTACTCACCGACTGGGTACTCATCGCCTTGCCCGCCGCCGTCTGCCTCGCTCTCCGTCAGGGAGTTGAGCTCGTTCAGCACCTCCTCGGCTTCATGATCCACCTCTTCGCCTGTTCAAAATACATTCAGTCACAACAAGCATTGATGGGATTATCCTATAATCACATGTTCGATGTGTCGGCGGTTATATTCGCCAAATCATGAAATTAGTGTAGGCAGGCATATAGTGAAACGTCACTATTGGACTAATATTACTAACTCCTTTTGACTAATACGACGATAAGGCCGCGTACAGGGTCACTTAGTCGACCTGTATGAATGTAGATACTTGATTTGCCGCACACAATGCCAAGTGCCGCTAGCGTTCAGTCCGCGATCGAAGCCTCCGAAAGGGTATAACAAGTAACCACAGAACTATATTTATATAGAAGAAATAAGTTTGTACAGGGGCCGGGCGGACATTGTTACTTGCTTGTGATAGGAAAATTTTTGTGTTACAATTAATATCACGTAAAGAGGCATTTTTTGTGTTTGTTGACTTCCACGTACAAAATAAAAATTGACGCTCGAAAGCTGCAAGCTGCAAGTAGGGACGTTTTGACTGACTTCCTTGGGCACGCTGAGTAGATCCGTTTGCTTGATTTATGGTACCATCGGCAACACTGCTAACTGTACATTTGTTATCCTTATTACAAGGGCATAATATAGTCTACCTATGGTTAGGAGTGCTGCTGTTAGTACACATGAAATCTGTGAGTGTGACCTTGTTTAGGCGCGGAGTGGTGCCCCTGCTTGGCGTCCAGGTCGTCGATCTCGTCCATGTCCATCTCCTGGTTGGTCAGGAACTCGAAGTGCGTGAACACCACCGCCGTGTCTTGCACCGAGAGGCCTTCTTCATTGTAGACTCCGCCCGACGGCACTTTGCGTTGTTGTTCTTTACCTGCCAATTAAAGTGTTGTTGAGTCTCAATTGACGTCCATAAAGTTTTAAGTCATTAATGTCATTATGTTTTAATTTGTCCGCATTTCTGTAAGTCATAATATGATATTTCTCAAAAATGCGTAATTTTTCAGGATTGCCAAACAACAACAACAAACCCAAGTTAACCTATGGATGACTCTAAACCCTGAAAAGTTAAAGAATTTAAAATTATGACTAATGATAATCTGGCAATCGTTCATTATATGTTTGATTTTCAAAGGTATCTTCCATGTTCTCCTATATCTAATCTAAACTGATTAATGATTATCCGTTAATTTTACTGAGGTCTAGGAATGGTTTTCCTTTTCAGAGACCTCTAAAAATGAAGAGAACCCCATTCCTAACATGTACATACAAACAATTACGTCGCCTGTGCTGTCAACGCGCCAGATATTCGATCCTTCACTTTTTAATGAAAAGAAGGATGAAAATGAAATACCCTTAATCCTTTCCAAAACCCTCCAAGGGTTCACAGTTCAATTAACTGTATAGATACATATAGGTAACATAATAAATAATAATCAACTGACCGATATCGTATTTGCGGACCATAGAGTTCATAGAGTAGTCGCATCTGTCGCGCTGCTGCTTGTCATAGTTCCGGCAGTTGGGGTCCTCCTGCTGCTCCTCGTTGTTGAGGCCCAGGAGCGTGCGCACCCGGTTGGAGCGCACGTCCAGAATCGTATCTGTGTAGCCTATTTCCTGTAGAAAACACGAGAGATTTCAATCATCTTTTAATATTTCATTGATAGCTGGAGCCACACAGGGCGATGCACGTCGCAGGCAACGTGCTCGCGCGGCAAATATTCAATGTAGGCGTGCTTCGGCCGAGCAAAACGTGCGTGCTGCCTCGGCCGAGGCACGTCTACAATGAACGTTTGCCGCGCGATTACATTGCCTTACGACGTGCCTAGTAAGAACCTCTGTAAAAAGACGGCTGACGACGAATACTAATGATAAGTAGGTACAGTCTCCAGTGCTTAGGAACTAATGAGTACCAAAAACACCAAAATTGTAGCCGCCGACTCGTATTATAGTCCAAGCACAGACTGCACAGACACCTCATTATGAAGCGTTTACAAAGAGCGCGTGGTTAACGTACAATTATGTAGAATTTCACTGTTAAAATAACCGCAATTTGAGTAGCATCTTACACGATTACTTAGTATAACAGCCTAGGTTCACCTGGATCAAGTCAAGTGGTTGCGTTCCCATACTAAATTACTAAGGGTAGTCATGTGTGGTGACTTTGAGTTGGCTGGAATGCTTCGTTTAATAATTGAGATGGTCTATGACTCCAAGGTTCCACTTGAACACTCAAGTTACATATTAAATTACTTTTGACTTTTTGTTTAAAACACAAAACGTTTTTAAATTACTTGCCTATCGATTTCGGTGTTTTATTTGCTACATTTTGGAAAGCGTACGCTGAAAATGCACGGATTGATTCGATTTCCCAAGTCTAATTACTGATCGTACGGGTGTGGAGGGCGAATACGTCCTTGCGTCGGTTTAATAGATATTTATTCACTCGATACAGCCTGTCTGTGTCTGTCTTAATTGTGAGTTAAGCAATTCGAAATCGCGTCCATTTACCTGACCATAAATTAAAAACATCATTTAGGCGTCATATAAGTAAATAGGCTTTAAAATAAGTGAGATTTAATCTCAGACCAGACCAGACATGTCATTGCTTTCGTTAAGTGCGACTAAGTTAATATTAATTTCCTGGAATTCTGGTCAGATTTTTAGTCTTCAACAAATACCTACAATGCATATAACGCCAACCTATTTTGTGTGGTAACATGAGGAAACCCAATATTATTAACAGCGTATTCCCGACTAAAATGTCAGATTTCGTTTCCGGGATTTATCCTAATTGCAAAGATTTTTGTTTTCTTTTTTTCGTCTCTGACATGCGCGGTTACAATTTTTCGGTTTCGTCGTGTCCTCGTGTAACATCGTGTTAAAGAAAAAATATTACTCAAACGATAAATTAATTAAATGATTGTCACGTAGAACTTCGAAAATAAAAAAATTCAATTACAAATATTATATCCTGGTAATTTGCCTACTCGCCATTAAGAATATACCTACTGCTAGAAATAAGAGTTATTTTAATAACATTCCTTATCATATTTCTGAGCTCCAATTATCATTAGAACACTAGAACTGTAATGTGCTTAATTATAATAGTCAGCAGCAAATGATAACATTTTAATTATGTTTAATATCAAAGATACATAATCACAGATTACTGTGACATAGTGATCTGTATCGCCAGTGGACATTTGATATGCGAGGACACAAACCCATTGACACATTTGAGGAGAGGATATTGCTCCTTTACTTTCTAGATTTAAGACATTTAACAGACATGACACGTTTGTTGCTGCATTCTTCATAATATTAAT
Organism: Leguminivora glycinivorella; assembly: GCF_023078275.1. NCBI lineage: Eukaryota > Metazoa > Arthropoda > Insecta > Lepidoptera > Tortricidae > Leguminivora > Leguminivora glycinivorella. The sequence continues at coordinate 25,289,230 of NC_062971.1, forward strand.
AACGATAATGTAGAACAGTATTTAAGCTATAATTATTATCTTGTAAGAGTTGTCAATGAAGTAAAAACCGAAACAAAGAGCGTTCAGTGTCATCAATAATTGTTCCATCAAGTAACATCTCTTAACTGCTTCTTTCTTCCTATATTAGGTCTGCAACCAATGCAACCATGTCTACATGTCTCTTTATGCTCATGCAAATGAGTTTATTCCTGCTCTTCACTTTTAACCAGTCTATTTCAAGAATTAATAGTATTAAACTACCTTGAATTAATTGATTAAAGTAAATACTAATTACATCTGTATGTAATCAACTAATCATACATCTAAATGTCTGGAGTATCAGATGTACAGTCAACCAATTGGAACCCTAGGCCACTGTAGAACTATGTCATAGTGACGTTATAAATCAGATTATAAGAAATCTCTTACTGCTTGTCATTTTGACATGGTTGTAGAGTGGCCTAGGGTTCCAATTGGTTGATTGTACATAGGCTATGGAGACTGCTTGCCATTAGTGAGGCCGTACGCTTATTTGCCACAGGCGTAGTATTAAAACAATCCAAAAGGACATCAGAATATGGCACCCAAGGGTTATCTAATCCAAAAGGGTGGGTGGTAGTTTACCTGCAGGTACTGTTTGATGAGCTGCCGGCCCTGTTTCCACTGCGCGCGCTCGGCGGGCTCGGGCTCCGCGGGCGGCTCCTCGGGCGGCGGGCGCACGTCGCCCTGCTGCAGCTCCACGCCATACTTCAGCTTGTGGAACTTGGCGCGCTCCTGCTTCAACGCGTATTCCAGCATCTTAATCCGCCTCACGAGGTCATTCTTTAGATTCTCTTGACCCTTCCTCTCGCCTTGGAGGAAGGCGATCCGTGCCTGAAATTGGAACATATGTATGAATATTACGTACATGTAAAACAGGTCTATATGCAATATAGATATTTCGTCACCCTAGTTCACAATCATACTAATTAATAATCGTACGAATTTATGCACTAAGGTACTAATTACAACATCATTTTCGCCGTAATTAGTACAACCGTGAACTACGGTAACGATTTTTAAACTTCATTGAAATGCAATAAGGCAAGAGATCTCAAGCAGCAACGCAGGCAATCCTCCTCATGGTGTTTCCTATCTATTTTGATTAACCTTGTCACGACAGAATGCTTTAATAACAACTTGCAACTGTGGACTGGACTGGAAAAGATTGGGAACTTCTGCAATAAGGTCTACAATGTATGCCACATAGGTGTAGTATTTTTCATAACTGTCAAGCTGTCACCTCAATACATATTTTGCATTTGTACTATTTGTAGGTATTTTGTTGTTCAAGTTTGTCATTATATGCAAGCAGTGAACTGTATGTGATAAAAATTATGTCAGATATATTTATGTATTGAGAAGCAATTGGCAGATTCCAGTTTGCAGTAACGTGTAAGATACCAGTTTATTATATAAAGATACTATAATATTACAGCTAATACTACAATGTGGCTTGCTCTTTTTATGAGTTTGGCTATTTATAGAAAATATGTGTAATAAGGAAAATATGTTTCTATTTGTAACTTGAAAATCAATTTTCTCTATAAGTTATTTCAGACTACTTTTGTTAATAACTTTTAAGACTTAATACATTATTTTTATTATATTTTTGCCAGGGGAACAGGGGAATTTTTGTTTAGTCTAGATAGACCCAAGACCGGAGTAAATGAAGAAATATGATTCGAGCCCTACACCCTCGCAGAGGGTAACAGGATGCAAAGAGAAGAAGAGAAATCATATGTTTTTGTATATTTAAAATATGTCATATTATTTCACAATTAATCATGTGCTTGAATCATTTATAAAACAATTAAATAACTGTAGTGCCAATTTGGCAAATACTAATCTTGTTAACACATCATATTCTATTATACATATAGCATTATTTTCCCCAGCTCATTAATGCATAATCTTGGTTTGCATACTGAAGAAGTCTAACATGTCCTAGGCCCTAGTTATTGTTTATGAAAGTACAAAGAAACCCATTCACGGTCATGGTATCTATTGAACTTGATTCTGACTATGCCTAAAATTACACAATAACAATACACAGTGTTATTTGCTCAAGTTTATTTCTACACACACTTTAAAAACCTGACCTGACCTTTCAGGAGCTTCTTCAAAGTAAAGATGTAAGTAATGCAAACTAGAAAGAACTACAAAATGCGAGCACAAAACTGGTTATTAAAAGACAAATTAGCAAAAAAACTTTTTTTCTAATATATCTCAGGTAAATACAACTATTTTCTGTATGAGATTAGATTACAATACTTAATATGATAATAGACTTTATAATGCATTATTCGTTATCACAACACATTGAATTCATCCTTATTACAAATCTTAACCACATATGTTAAATTAATAGCAGATGGCAGATTCATGTGGTGTGCAAGAATTAATTCCAAGACAATCTTATGAATGTTTTTCTACTTGTCGACTGTAATCTGTCAATTAGGACACCACAGACTAAACTATAAGTGCTAACTTTTCAGTGTTGGATACTCTATGGCAGTTCCGACTCAATTATAATAAGCTCATTATAGTTGACTTTAGTTAACTGTAATAATTTCAAAAATAGTACTTCATACAATTTCTATACTAATTTGCGATACCTGGCAAATTTTCCTGCATCTGAAACACATTTTCTTATATCTGTCGCGTTATCGGCCAATCAGAGACGGTTATTACAAACAATTGGTTGCTAGGTAATTCGATGTTGATACAACGGTGAACGACTCTATTAACATTAATTTTAACTTGCATGAATGATGATATTTCCGTCCATTGATGATGAAGATGATGACTCGTAGAAAAAGTATTGTATACAATAGTGATATAATTAAGCTTTTCACTCTCGTACCGTACTATTAGGCCACTCAGCAAGCTTCGTGGCCTAAACATGGTACTCGACTGAAAAGCTTTGTATTATATCACGATTGTATAAAATACTATTTCCTGTAAATCCATTTGAAGCAGTACGTAATATTTGTAATAAAATTATAAATTAATACCATCTGAAAAACCTTGATAAGAAATAGGTACAAGTGAAGCTATAAATGATATGTCCCTTTACATGTTTTTGATTGAGCAAGCTTCACTGAAACTACCATACACAGAATAATATCTGTAGCACGCTATAAATATTACTACATGGTACTACTGTGTCAAACTGAACTATACTGAAGATAGTATTCATAACTACTGTTAAGAGTATTTTTTGTAAGGAAATTATAAGATCATCTAGTTAGCTAATTTTAATAGTATTGTCTTCAGTTAGGACAGTTACTCATGAAATAAATATAAGGTGGAAATTGATTTTGGAACTATAGAATTTTGTGATGTTTTGTAAATTCATTTTAATTGATTTATATAATTGTAAATAATACAGATATTGCGATTTCATTGTGTAATATATATTATTTCTAATACATCATCCAAAGAAAAAAAATTGTAATTCCCATTCATAAATAAATATTCTGGTTTTTTTCAGTCTGTAACCAGATATCAGATAACAATAACAGATACATATATATATCCTTGTTTTTACAGTTTGTCATATTAATATAATAACATATGCTTACACAATCTGTGCATCGGAATTTTAATATATTATTTTTAAAGTCACATCACATTTTTCACTGAACAAATTAGACAGGTAGCAATATCTGGGCGACCGAGCTTCGCTCGGTTCTATTTTAATATATCACGTATTTAGATAAAAAAAAAACTCTTATAAATACAAAAACAAAAAAAAGACAAAAAACAAAAACTTTATTTCTGGCCGGGACTCGAAACCCTGACACCTACGATCTATCTGCGTACATTAGACCGACCTCGTACGACTGAGCTAAGCGGAATCGATGCGCGCGCGGCGAAATTAAGGACCATATTTTACGTTTACAAACGCGAAAGAAAAACTCATGAAAACTCGAAAATTCGCGTTTTCCGGGATCTAAGGCTACGCTAGATCGATATATCACCCCCGAAAACCCCCACATAACAAATTTCAGCGAAATCGTTAGAGCGGTTTCCGAGATCGTCGGTATATATAAATAAATAAATAAATAAATATACAAGAATTGCTCGTTTAAAAGTATAAGATATGAAGAGATTATGGACCTATTAAGCCTTAGATGCATGTGGTATCAAACGTGATACTATCAAAATAACACAACTAAACATCTGATTGCATCCACATGATACTGTCATACTGTATCAAGTGTAAAATTGACATGGATCTCAATCTTTTCAAGTCATTTTGCAAATGAAACCCATACAATACCATACATTTAAGGATTTAGAAATGTAAAATAAGTGTCTGTCAAAAAACCACTCTAATAAGAAACATGCATTAATGATATACCTTTTGGTCAGGTAATAAACCACAGGTAAGGTAATAAAGCAAATGAATTATAGAAAACAGCTGATTATAAACCTCCTAACAAGAAACTCATCTCTAATAAAGTAGGTTTTGTTAGCTCATAGGAAAGATATAAAAATAAGAATGTTACAGTGTTTTATTTGGACAGAAAGCAAGAATTGATGAATTTCTTTAACCTAAGCTGAGGGTAATCAAATAAAAAAAAAACATAAATGTTAGCAAACTTTCTAAAACATACTGCACCTTTGTTAGTAGTTAATTAAAAACAACTGCATGATAGTTATCTATTTTAAGTTGTCTACAGAAGACTGATCAACTAATCAATAATTCCATATGGTTGTACTGAAATAAATGCGTGCAGGTAGGCATTTTCCAATGTGTACAAAAGTAACAATTAACAAAAAAAATACGGATTAGAATACTCAAATGCTATTCCTATAAGTAGTATTCATCAAGCCATAACATAGAAATGTTAAAATGGATTCAAATCTCCTTTTGTATAATATAAATACAAAACATAAGAAAAGTGTCTAAATATCAAAACAAAGAAAATAGTACTAAAAAACAAGTATGATCACCTCAAACTCTGCTCTGTCCACCTCCCATTGTGATCTCTCGAGCTCGAATCTCGCCCATTCGTGTTGAATAAAATGCAAAATGCCAGGTATCGAATACTGGACGCTTTGGCTAGGTTCGTCATTCTGTTTGTTGTTTATACTGACTCCGATTTGAGATCCCACTTGCCCTCCGTTGTGATGAGATACGGAGCTATCATCCATGGCTGTGGGGATTTTCATGACATGGCCACCATTACCGAACTTGTCACAGACCTATCATATAGAACTACAAAGACAAACTACGCGAAATAAAATACTAACACATTATTTTACTATATTTCAACTAAAGTTCACGTAGGTGACACCATCTAAAATATTTTTTATCGACGAATTCATGAATGACAAAAATTATTGCATGACGGAATAGAAAAGTCGAAACGACGTCCGTCCGCTACATTGCTTTTTTTTTCGTTTTTGTGTTGCTCGCGGAAATATAATGTTTCCCACAAAAAAAAATATATATATATATATAAAGAAAAATGTGGGAAAAACATAATTTAAATTATAAAATTCATTATAAATACTTTATATAAAATTAGTAACAAAATACAGCATTTCATAAAGAGGAAAATTAAATAACGATTGCAGGTAGATGATCACTACTGTCACTAGATGTCACTATTAACCATTCACGATCTAGTGTAGTAACAAGCAAAGAGCATTGAATCACTACGTTTTAACAAGGAAATCAATATAATCCATGCACTTAGTTATACTTCCGTGCCATGTACCACGCGCCACGGTGTTTTACGCAAACTGTACTCTATGATAGAGCATTATTGAAATTAAAGTATGGCATAGAGTTATCAGTCAAGATTTTCGAATGCAGCGCCATCTATTATTAAGCTACGACACGACAACTTTTCTTGTGACTTTCCATTCCTAAACGTTCCTTATAGCACATAAAACATTTGGACCCTTTAGACATGGAACGCCACATATTTATGGCGGGGTTTTTAAATGGGTTTGATGTAATCATTTATCAACCAGTCACATAAGTAACGCCGTCGCGCCATTCGCGCTGTCCCTGTCAGCCTGTCACTGTCACACAACACAATGTTATATGTATAACATTTATAACAGCCAGTGTGGGAGCACCATTATATTTCATTTACAACGATTTCAACGGTGTTTCAACACTTTCAACACGACGGCGACGGTCGAATGTGCGGTGCGAACAGCACCGCACGCTCCATTGTCTAATCAATGACTTACGTAATGTGCGTGGTATACAACAGATGCCGCTGACAGCGACATCATCTTGCGCTCGAGATGCCTTATCTCTCGGAATTTTTAGTCAAACAAGGGTAAAAAATGGGTAAAAAGTAAGTATTTAATATTAATTTTGTTATAACATAGGTTTGTATCATCATTGGCTTGTAAAGATTTGCTTTTTTGTTGCTTGCATGATTGTGGCGCTGTGGCGAATAGTTCTAGGCAAATCTTTTGTAGTTTTAAAATGCCGTGCCACAGCTTTCAATGCTAAATACGTTGTACAAAGATTTAATTACACAAAAACTACATTTTTACAATTTTTCTCGTTGCTTCTTTGTCCACGTACCTCGCAGGGCCGTATATGTAGCTAGAGGTGGGCATTGTGGGGCAATGCCCAACTTTAAAACCTCATTGCCCTACATTAAGAATCCCCAACAGCTTTAATAATGTAGCACTAAATTTTTGCACAGTATCACACTCTACCTGTAATTACAGCATCAGCAGCTACCCTAACTTAAATATCCAAATATAATACAATACAATAAAATAAAAATAAAATAAATGAATAAACAATTAAACAAGGTAATACCTATTCAATATTTTTTTTAACCCCTACACATCTCTACTTGAGGACGATCTCGACGACTTCAGGACGGTCAAACTGTGGAAGAATGTCCTATAATATTTATTGATTTATGTCCGGCACGGCCATCCCGCTTCATCACTTCAAGCAATCTTATGAAGCCTCGTTACATCAAACCATAAATTTAAGTAGTCTATGGAGCAAAGTACTTAAAACTTATTCTGTATTTAAAGTTTAGGCACTTTATTTTGACCCATAGGCTACAATAACTTGATAGTCTATTTTTACAGCGTTATTTGAAGCCACCTCGAAGTAGTCTTGCATAAACTCGTCCCATCTTTCATTGAGAGCATTAAAGGGGTTGATAGCCTTGACCAAGCCTGAAAAAAGTCAAGAATGTCAGAATATTTTTCCTAAACATCGTGATTTCATTATTTGTGTAAGAGATAGTGTACAGTACATAGTATACAAAATCGTTTTGGCAATATTCAGCGCCATCTATTGACCAGAAGTACCTAGCTAGAATTATTTATATAGTATAGGTAGGTATATCAAGCATCGAATACGAATTGATAGATTGATAAGTAATTTAGGGTGTGGAGCCATGTGGACCGGAAGTAGAGTTTTTTTTTCGCAGACTTAGTTACTTAATATGGCAGAGTTATTTTGATAACAATAATAGCAGTTAGGTATTATTGGAATCTCCCTAATGTTTCACTTGCTCTATATACTCGTACCTATGTCCAAATCACCCGCCCCCTTTTACGGTCTTAACTAAGAGTAAGTGCTTTACGATTAGCTCTTTATTACAATATGAATTATCGGTATATCTACTTACATTTAAAAGTATTAGCATCGTCATATGTATGTGTTTCATCAAACACGTTAACTTCTATTCCTTTGAAGCCAATTGAATCCATTATATTCCTTACTACATTCATGGGGTTCTAAACAAAATAATTAAGAAATCAATAACACCATCACTTAATTATAATTATTAAATTTACATAATATTGAAACTAAGACTAAGAATACAATTCATTTTTAACACTTTCGCAACCAGGCAAAATTTGGAACAATACGCCAGAAACCGACAGAACTCGCTAGTCGAGCAAACGACGTGCAACTCAATGCCGGACGCCGCGAACCCGCTAGTCGGGCACGCGGCGGACGCTCAGGGCTGTGCCAAGTTACTTTCGTATAAATACGTGGATAAAATTAAATCTGCTGTCTCCTCTGTTTAGGCTCCTCGTTTTATCAATCATCACAATGCATCATTGGGGCAATAGGAAATAAATAAAATCACACAAAGTCAAAGCACATCACAAACCATTACGGAATGGCTCCGATTGCAATTTTACACCGAGTCCGGTTTGAAAAAAACCCGGTCGCAAACTTCAAATAGATAAGGGATGGTAAACAAGATCTCTAGGGTTAAGTGTATGATTTACCGTAAACTACATTCTTTTGTCAAAGAAGTTGCGACTTTATTGTATGTGCAGTTGTGCACGAACGTAGCAGTCAGTGCGGGTAAGACCGGCATAGTTTATTTGAAATAAAGTTTGAGTGGATAAAACTCTATAATTAATGCAGTCTGGCGTAATGCGCATGGTCCTATGGGATAGCAAATATTATATTTTACAAAGCTTTTACAGTATTTTGGTGAAGTAAGCTACTTTTAAGTGATAAAAATCACTTTTTTTAAGGCTCGGCGGGTTGACCGTCCTCCCGCGATGAGCACAGAAAGACCGTCTAGTGCTTGTTGTCGCGTAATTTCATATGAGACTAGGTTCCAAAATCATGATCATTGTTATTTTACGTAATAACGGGGCAGAATGTGCTAGATAACTATTAAAATAACGTTGAAATTTTGAACATATAAGCATTTTTCTATTTATAAGGCAAGACCGGCATATGTCCCGTAGATGGGGTTCATAACCTTTTCTTTTCAGGTCCAGATATTGCATAATATTGTTTTTCCAACGAACACCTGCGAATACAATTTAGTCACGATATTACAGGCTCATATAAATCTAATTACTTATCTGTTTTTGAAACTATGTTAATTAAGAAAACGTAATAGGATATTAAGATACGTGAATTAGTTTGGTAACATTTCTTAGCAATGCTTGGTTTTGCTATAGTCACTACAGTATGAATGAATGCGTAATTTTTTTTCATCACACTCGCACACTAAATGTGATTTTACACGCAGGCGGAGCGTGAGTTATAGAAAAATCGTTCTCCCAAGGGAGTTATGAAATTTCTACCGTATTTAATTTTTTTATCTTTTTACATATTTTTATCTTGCAAGTGTGATGAAAAACATTGTGTGTAACTCGGGGAGTATGAATATTACAAACTCGAGTCTTGGAGGAGCTGAGTGGTTCTTTTCTGTTCAAGGATTTTATGTTGCCAGTATAACATATTAATTCAATGAAAAGAGTTTTGACATTATATTTCATGATCGTTTATAAATTGTTGTAGATTAAGTTCGTACTACTGATTTGCAGTAGGTATATTCATTATTAATATTTTGGTAATTTCCTTATAGGTGACGTGAAAAATTGTATGGTATGTCACATGGTAGCAAAATTATTTCCACCTTGAGCGTTAATACTTGAATCCCTCACTACGCTCAGGATTCTAATTTTGAATCCCGAGCGTAGCGAGATTAGAGATTCCTTTACTTCGTTCAGGATTCAATAAACACCCTTTGCCGCATTTTACTCGATTACGACTTCAAAAACTCAGTAGAGATTCAGATGTCATTAATACATAAATATTGACATAAATATTTGTATACTTCAAAATACTTACTTTTATTTCTAAAATACATAACTCTCTTTTGAAATATTTGTCGCCGCATGTTGCACAATCTATACAAACACTACCAACTTGAATATGATGATGAGTAATGCAGTGTAAGTAGGCTTAGTTCTGTTCACCACTTATAATTCTTCACAACTATGTCATTTTTATTTAATACTTTCGAATGATATTAGTAACACCATACGAATCATTACCAAAACTGTATTTCGAAGTTAAAATCAAAAACGGTACAACTATCATAAGCAAAAAACGTACTTATATATTGATATTGTTTACACTCGACTTATTTCCAATAAAGCCTAAAAAAGGTTGGCATCTCCTTGTTTATCGTATGCCGGTCTTGCCTTTCTCTTTTATGCCGGACTTTCTGAGTAGGCACAATTTCTAAGTTACATATTTCAGAACATAAAACAAGAAATTGAACGCGTTTTGAGTAGATTAATAGTACTAGTCAGAAAGAACGGTTATTAAATGACTACGTTACATACATGATATACAAATATTCGGACTGCTTCTATTTTATTTTAATTTTTTGCGGAACCATGTTGAACTCGATGCTCGAGTTCGAAACACGAATCAAGTTTATTGTTAACTAGTGTTCGTCCTAGGGATATGTATTCAAGACCAATGGCTTAAGGATGAAAAACTGGTATACCTTCGGAGGTGTGAGAGGCGTAGATATATAAACACAAAAGTTATTGTCAATAGACGGTCTTTCCGGGTAGACGGTCTTCCCCACACTGACCTTAATAATAATCAGAAAACTTACAAATTTTTCTGTTAGTGGCAGTGGCAGCCCTGAGGTAGCGAAGATGCAATGCTTGCTCGACTGTCGGGTTCTTTGGCGTCGCGTGTAGGTTTATAGAGCTTGCTCGACTACCGGGTATGCCGGCATCTGAGTAAAGTTTACGAAAACCCGAGTGTCGGGTACGCGGTGTCGAATGTGTTACCCCCACGCAATAACGACGGGGTGTTATAAGTTTGACATGGCTATCTGTCTGTCTGTGGCATCGTAACTTCCGAACGGATGAATCGATTTAGATTTTTTGTTTGAAAGCTGAATTAGTCGGGGGTGTTCTTTTGTTTGATATAAATTGGTCCACTATGTCGGGTTTTTCAATCAAAATTTAAATGTTATAACATACTCGTAAGTAAGTTAAGGTTTCTGTGGCATTTCCTCGCTGTAAGTATCGCAAATATAACAACGTTGAAACTTCCGATTTAGCATCTTCGTTAGGTACTTACAATTATTTATTAGGTACTTACAATGACATTAAATAATGGCTACTTACATCGAAAACTAACTCTCATTCACACACCACACTCACACACTCTATTATAGAATCCTGCGCTTCGTTTTAGGCTCAATGTACTTACGCATATGCCGTAAATATGTAATTTTATTTGGTTACCATTACGAATAAGTATATACTTAAAATAATAATAAGTACCTAATATGGTAATAGTAGTAATATGTACATACTTAATTATAATTCTTGGAGGAAGATGGATTTTTTTGTTATTTAGTGTTTACTTGAAAACTAATTAACAGTATGTACAAGTAGGTACCTGGGAATCGTGATAAGGAGATATGAAGGTTTCAACATCTTTAAGGTCCTCAGCCCACTTCGCCTTGCGAGCGAGTGTGCGATATACATCGTAAACTGGATATCTTCCTAGGAAGACAAGAAGGCAGCTACCTCCGTCTTTTAAGCAATCATAGATGAATGAGAAAGCGGCCCTAGAAACAAAAATCTTCTTGTTAATATAGTGCTCGAACAAAGTTTCACTTTCGGCGAAAACACTGCCCAGCTCAGCCTTTATTATATTTATTTTAAGCCGTCGCACCCGTTCAAAATAATTTTTTTTTAAGTTATTACTTTAACGAAGAGGACAAAAATAAATGGTATCGCAACTTACTTCTGCTGTTGGATCCTTTGAAGCACATAAAAAGAAAATGCGTGATCAAATTCGCCCTTCAGAAACTGTGGCAATAGTTGGACAATATCACACTGTATAAACTTGATTCGTTCGCTCCCGAAATGTGCATTTGCGTATTTAACCATCTTCGAACTTATGTCACAACCCACTATCTTGGTATAACTGGGTGAAGCGTACTTTTCCAATATAGTTTTAGTCGTGCTCCCATCTCCACTGCCAATGTCAATAATAGATGCATTTTCTTTCCACCTGTTTTCAATGGTGAACTGATCTAAGGCTCTTTTTGTGTCTTTTTTGGAAATGAATGCCACTTTTCTGTATAAATCGGGTAATTCCATAATTTTTTAAAGGTTATTTGTTTTTATTAAAATCAAAATGCAAAAACACGCTCCCCAGCGTCGACTGAGTGCAAATTCAAATGATAATAAGAAGAAACTTAGTCAACCAAACTAAACAAAGGTAAACCTAACAAAGCTGTTATGTTAAAGGTTAATTACAAAGTTGTGCCCTGTAGCGCTAGCGCTGTTAAATTATGTATAACTTAGCTGAGTAATACTTTAGTTTAAGCAAAGCCAAGTTCTTACATTTGACTTCACATGGCTGGCCACGTGTACGTCCCGTAATTTCGATGAGAGAAATTCTTGTTACACGATAACTTAATGACCTATAAGTATGAAATAATCTGTGTCGGACTCGGACCGTTTAGATTTTTTGGCTAATTGTTACCGATCTTGAGTATCACAACTTTTATTGAGCCATATTGAAAGAGGCCGTTTTTAGTAATTTTTGATTGGCTCTAGCGTCTTTTAAAATAAAAATAGCAAAAAAATCAAAACGGTCCGACACAGATAAAAATAATAATAATCTGTGTTGAAAAAATCATTGCTCTCTATCTTCAAAAACCAGGGAGGAAATAGTCGAGAGCGTTTGTATAGATAATTGACCTGTATTGTATCGTCTTAAAGATTTTCTGAGACGCAAACTCGACATTTTACCTAAAAGTTTGCTGACCCCAATGGTACTTGCATTGTTTTATAGCTGTATTTGCATATAATATATGGGTGTGTACATTAACGTCGGGTGAAGGTGGCAATTGACCTAGAATTTATATAGTACCTACATAAAATTAAGTAGGTACCTATACAAAGATAAAGTTTTGACTTTATATATTAATTTAACCTAACCTAACGATGAACCATTGGCACGTGTCCTCGTGAATGACACGATCCCCGATCTACATTTGTACCTACTTCCTAAATGTCGTATATGCCACTATTTTTAATGGGGTTATTTGTTTTTCTGATAACAATACAAAAGTGAATGTACGTGTGTAATTCAGGCAGGCAATTATGGTCGCGCAATAAATGATAAAACATCTGGCCGTCCCTATCGCACTTACTAATAATGTATGCCTTTCAGATTTGAGGAGTTCCCTCGATTTCTCCAGGATCCCATCATCAGAACTGGTTTCTGAGAAAAATGGGACCAATCTGTATGCATATACATTCAATCAAAAAAAAATTTTTCAAAATCGGTCTAGTAACGACGGAGATATCGAGGAACAAACATTAAAAAAAATAAAAAAACATACAGACGACTTGATAACCCCTTCCTTTGAGATTTGGAAGGCGGTTAAAAATGGAGCCAATTTGTATATATTTACATGGTAAAATTAAAAACAGTACTAATAAGCACTATTGTTTATAGCGCCATCTCTCGGCGAATTACTTAACTAATTCGAAAGTTACTCTCATAGAGTATATTGAATAGAATGGTTACTCTGTACATTAGTCGCGTTTATTGATGTATGGCACGGTGTTGAGTCAAAGGAAATAGTAAAGCTAAGAACATACTACGCGGACGTCCGTCGTAAAACGACCGCGACCGCGACCTATCAGTGTGCATGGAACAAAACATCCGGAGAGCCAGATTTCGATCGGACGTCCGTGCGCTCAAGGCCACGTCCGCGTCCGTCGACCGATAGTTTGCACGGTTATGTGTTTTTCCATTGTCCAGATTCCCGTCCGCGGTCGATTCACGACGGACGTCCGCGTAGTGTGTTCCTTGCTTAAATCCGAAATAGGATATGTTTAGGAAAGTCAACGATAGAGGGCGTGAAAAACAATTATATGGTGTAGTGCAAGTTGTTCGCTAGATGTGTCACTGTTACCCAATGAGTAAATAATAAAGAAGAGAGGCCCTATTCTACTATACACACTTGTCTAATGGCCGCTGTACACATGTGGCCAACGGTTCCACCAACCCTTGGTGGAACCCCTTGGCCGTTGGCAGTTGGCGCTAGCGCTAGCGCTGCGCTGGCCGGCCAACCGATTGGTGTCGGTTTTTTGTCCACACATCAAAGGATCTTGGCGCCAATGGCCAACTGCGTTTACACGTTGGCGCTTCATTCAGTTTGTCGTCAGCCTTCAGAGAGGACAGTAATGAAATATTTACGAAAATAATAAGTTTTAACTATAAAACTCCCGTGAGACTCATACATATTTAAAAATATTTTAAGCGGGTTACTCACGTATTAAGTCGATATAGCGTTCGACATGTTTCGAGATATTTTTAAATAATAAGTTTATCTATGCCAATAGTGTTGATTTTAGGAAATACAATACCCTTGCAAATGTTTAATGTATTGCCTAAAAAAGATAAATGTGCTTATCAGAATATTCAAAAAATTGTTAATATTTCAAATAATTTAATTTTATCACGAGGATATTATTTTTTAATCAAATTTTGCTGACAACGTAAATGACCTAGAATTTCCTAGCCTTTTCCATTCCACGTCCATCTTTCATGAAGGGCCAATGCCAAGTGATTGGTTCACCAATGTGTAAACAGCGACTCTTATATTGGCCAAGGGGCTGCTCCAAGGGTTGGCCCAACCGTTGGCCACATGTGTACAGTACTGTACACATGGGGCCAACGGTTCCACCAAAATTTGATTAAAAAATAATAACCTCCTGATAAAATTAAATTATTTGAAATATTAACAATTTTTTGAATATTTTGATTAGCACATTTGTCTTTTTTAGGCAATACATTAAACATTTGCAAGGGTATTGTATCTCCTAAAATCAACACTATTGGCATAGATAATAGTTATTTGTTATACACGGGGGCAAAGTTGTATTTTAACACACGAGAAGTAAAACACATTTGCACCCGAGTGTAACACAAAACTTTTCCCCTCACTATAGCGAGGAAACTACAACGCAAAAAATGCGTTTATCACTGCTTACACATCCACAGGTGGTAAATCATCTTTATTACTTAGATTCACCTACTTTTATCAATTTTAAAGCAGTTAATTTGACTTTATTCAAGGTCAAATTACTTTACCCACTAGTGGATAAAATGCGTTTTTACCCGCTGGTATTAAAGGACAAAACACGTGTTTCCGAGCTAGTGAGGGGAAAACTTATTATTTTCGTAAATCTTTCACTACTGTCCTCTCTGACGGCTGACGAACAAACTGACACAGACAAGAACAGACAGGAGGGATCACATTTTGAGCATTTAATTAATTAATTTACAAAAATACCCACTTAATTGACTACGGCAGTTTCATGTATGTTTTTAATTTGATTAAAATGATTAATTTCACGTTGTTCCTTTCTTTTAAAATACTATGTTACTTAAGCAAAGTTATTATGTTTTAGCTATTCTTTCGATAGGCATCATAAAAGTAGGGTGAATTTTTTTTTACATTTAAGTCGGTTCGATTCCCAAACGAAGCTTTAATAATTTTTAGAAAATCTATGAATGCAGAATTACTAACTTTTAAAAATAACATAAAGTCTTCTTTCAGCAAAATACACTATCTACGATATTTAAGGTGCTTCCCCTTCATGTCATGTGTCATGTCCCATAAGTTTGGGACGTCCTGTATAGTGTATACATATTTCATATTTTCTTTGTATTTTAAACCGCCTTCCAAATCTCAAGGGAAGGGGTTCTCAATTCGTCTGTATTTTGACGTGATAACGTCTAATAACTCGTTACTACGGGCTGCATGCACGAAAAAGATGACGTCATTGTCCCGTTCCTCAAGGCCACCAAGCAAGAGCAAGTTTTAGTGGTTTGTGTATGGACCATTTTAGGACTTCGAAAATTTTTGTTAAAAATTTTCATTTATTATTTTTGAGTGTTTGTAATTTAAAAACATGAAAGATTGCATTAAAATAAGCATCTTTTATAGAATGAAGTTGTTTGAAAAACCTACTTATTTAGGAGTTAGGCCCCCCACAGACGGGAGACAAAACTGTTTTGTCTCCGTCGTATTTGTATGAAAAGTTGCGTCGCCTCGTGTGCGCACCTTCATACTAGCCCATAGACCGAGCGACGGAGACAAAACAGTTTTGTCGCCCGTGTGCGCGGAGCCTTACGTAGAGCAGTACGAAGTTGCGAATTTTCCCATAGTATTTACTAAGGCGCCAGAGACTTTTTTTCAGACTTGATTTTTTTTACCAATATAACCTATGTTAATATTGATAAATCATATAGAACAAGTTTAAATAAGGATGTTTTGTTATATAAACTTTTTCTTTTCCATTAATATTTACTGAGATATTAGGGTTCTAAGATTAGTAAATGGCACTAGCACTTTAATAAAATTAACGCGTGTCTCGCAAACGGTCTAGGATACAAAATGACGACTTTTATATAGGTATAGGCTAGGTTCGTTAGGTATCTTCAAACGGCCGAAGGCTCCTATTCTGTGCAGTTTCTGTAATAAGCGGGGCTCCGTCGATATTGCTTTCTGTCTCTGGCGCCTTAGTAATGCTACGGGAAAATTTTGCAACTTTGCACCACTCTTAGGCTCCCACTCTTAGGCTTAGGGTCTTAAAAATTCATAATCTTAAAAAAAACTTGTATGCAATCTGACAGTTCAGATCTGTCAGTGTCTTGTCAGTGTCAGTTTGAACTGTCAGATTGCATACAAGTTTTTTTTAAGATTATGAATTTTTAAGACTGTCTGTGGGGAGCCTAAGGCTTGCCACAGACAGTCTTAAAAATTCATAATCTTAAAAAAAAATTGTATGCAATCTGACAGTTCAAACTGACACTGACAAGACACTGACAGATCTGTCAGTGTCAATTTGCATACAATTTTTTTTAAGATTATGAATTTTTAAGACTGTCTGTGGGAAGCCTAACTCCTAAATTAGTAGGTTTTAAAAAAAAACTTTAATTTATAAAAGATGCTTATTTTAATGCATTCTTTCAAATAAGAACAAAAAAACGTGAAAAAAGTCCCAGAATCGGGCCCCTTTTGCTATACTCTAACCGCCCCTGTCTATACTACTGTAATGTTTGACGTTATCACGTTAAACTACCGTCCGTAAACCGACTTTACAGACAACCAATTTTATTTATTTTATTTGATTGAATTTATATGCATACAGATTGGTCCCATTTTTCTCAGAACCCAGTTCTGGTGGTGGGATCTTGGAGAAATCGAGGGAACTCCTCAAATCTGAAAGGCATACATATGGTGATTTTTGTGTTTTTAAAGGAACAGCATGCATTTACGTACGGAACAGTGACATTTGGTGCAGTGGAACTCCTGATGATGGTCAGAATGGAACTCCTCAAATCTGAACGGCACACTTATAGCGACTTTGGTATTTTTATAAGAACAGCATGCACTTACGTCCAGAACAGTGACATTTGGTGCAGTGGAACTGCTGATGATGGTCAGAACGGAACTCCTCTAATCTGAACGGCACACTTATAGTGACTTTGGTATTTTTATAAGAACAGCATGCACTTACGTCCAGAACAGTGACATTTGGTGCAGTGGAACTGCCGATGAAGAGTGAGCCGCCCCTGGTTAGAGTTCCGTTCTGATAATCATTCTCATCTGTGAGTACTTCAGAATCATCCAAATTTCAAAATTGGTTCAGAAATGACGGAGATATCGAATAACAAACATTAAAAAATATACAGACGAATTGATAACATAATCCAACATT
This sequence comes from Leguminivora glycinivorella, assembly GCF_023078275.1. Lineage (NCBI taxonomy): Eukaryota > Metazoa > Arthropoda > Insecta > Lepidoptera > Tortricidae > Leguminivora > Leguminivora glycinivorella. Next base: position 25,306,831 of record NC_062971.1, read on the forward strand.
TGAAAGTATGTATCACCAGAACCCCAAAGGAAGGCGGTTTTTTTTTCTTAAAAATTATTATGATGTAATCGTATATATTCGTCTGGTACAATTTGTCAGTCAATCGTCACTCAATCGTAGAGATGTGCTGATATCGATTTTCGGTGTCGCATAGAAAAAGCAACTTGATACTAATTTCTCTGTTACAACTTTTCAGTGTCGGTCTGGAGAACATAAAGAACTGTACATCTGTAGTGAACATTTCGAAGAATCACATTTCAACAGAACTTTGGACTTGGCCAGATTGCGTGAGAATGCTGTTGCTGTACTTATCTACGTTGTTTAATATGCCGCAAATTTCAAAACTGTTTTCAGTAGCTGCCATTGGTAATGATCCAGAAGAATAGGACACTACAACGGGTCACCAAGAAAATAAACACTACACAAAACACAAAGTACTTTTGATTAAAAGCATCATTAAGAGCTACATCGACATTAGGTATCGATATTACGGGAAATAATTTTTAAGAAAAAAAAAAACCGCCTTCCTTTGGGGTTCTGGTGATAAATACTTTCAAATGTTGGATTATGTTATCAATTCGTCTGTAAGTATATTTTTTAATGTTTGTTATTCGTTATCTCCGTCATTTCTGAACCAATTTTGAAATTTGGATGATTCTGAAGTACTTACAGATGAAATGATTATCAGAACGGAACTCTAACCAGGGGCGGCTCACTCTTCATTAGCAGTTCCACTGCACCAAATGTCACTGTTCTGGACGTAAGAGCATGCTGTTCTTATAAAAATACCAAAGTCACTATAAGTGTGCCGTTCAGCAGGGTTAGCACATGATTGCCGTGAGAGTATGTCGCCGCGAGATAGACTACCCGTCCTTATGTCATTAATACAGTTAGAAGAAGACGTGTCACCTATCTCGCGGCGACATACTCCCGCGGCAATCATGTGCTAGGCCTACTGATTTGAGGAGTTCCACTCTGACCATCATCAGGAGTTCCACTGCACCAAATGTCACTGTTCCGTACGTAAATGCATGCTGTTCCTTTAAAAACACAAAAATCACCATATGTATGCCTTTCAGATTTGAGGAGTTCCCTCGATTTCTCCAGGATCCCATCATCAGAACTGGGTTCTGAGAAAAATGAGACCAATCTTTATGCATATACATTCAATAAAAAAAAATTTCTAAATCGGTCCAGTAACGACGGAGATATCGAGGAACAAACATTAAAAAAAATAAAACAAAAACAAAAAAAAAATACAGACGAATTGAGAACCCCTTCCCTTGAGATTTGGAAGGCGGTTAAAAAGCAACAGAGAAAGTGAAGAAAGAGTTCCTATATTTCAATAAGTTGATGTTATTCCGCAATGAATAATAGTTATTTGTTATACAAAGGGGCAAAGGTGTATTTTAACGCGGAGTGTGGAATTGAAAAACGAGCAAGTGAAAGGACTCTATAGTTGAACCACGAGCGAAGCGAGTGGTTCGAGAATATAATCCTGAACTTGCGAGTTTTTTAACACACGAGAAGTAAAATACATTTGCACCCGAGTGTAACACAAAACTTTTCCCCTCACTGTAGCGAGGAAACTACAACGCAAAAAATGCGTTTAATCACTGCTTCAAGTAGTTACACAGGTGGTAAATCATCTTTATTACTAGATTCACCTACTTTTATCAATTTTAAAGCAGTCAATTTGACTTTATTCAAGGTCAAATTACTTTACCCACTAGTGGATAAAATGCGTTTTTACCCGCTGGCATTAAAGGACAAAACACGTGTTTCCAAGCTAGTGAGGGGAAAATGATATTAAAACGTTTTGTTTCTTTTTTATACCATGTGAAAATTACCGTTATTACTATTACTTATTAGACTTCTTACAATTTACAATCTTAACTAGTCTAGTCCTATAAAATAATCCAGTATGGAATATGTAATAGTCCGTGCGAAATGAGAAGTGTCGTAGTATGTTTGGGCTGCCTATATTCCACGACTCTTCTCTTTATATAGGTACACATACTCTAAACAAATACACAACGTATGTGTGTCAGTGGCGTCAATTGGGTGTCACCGACACCGAGGGTGTTAAATAAATTAGTACTTATATTAAATAATTATGTTTATATTACAGTAAAACAAAGTATCTAATCATAGAATTAGTTACTGCTTTGTTTATTGAATTTATCTTTGGACCAACACCGCAATGTTGTCACTACACAGGATTTATATATGTAATCCTAATTATCCTTGTCAGACTGTACAGCTTTCAGCCTTCTAATAACATTTTTATCGATATCGGTATTTAAAAACAGCTGAGTGATACAACCCTACCGGAACTCCACCATTTAAGGCCCCCACAGACGGGAGACAAAACTGTTTCGTCTCCGTCGCTCGGTCTATGGGCTAGTATGAAGGTGCGCACACGAGGCGACGCAACTTTTCATACAAATACGAAAGTCGCCGAGCAACTTTGTCGCCCGTGTGCGCGGAGCCTTAGTTGCCAAAAGTTTAGGTAGGCACCTAGGCACGCTCATTTCGTAGGTATTTCTAGTCCGTATATTTAATAGGTCTGTGCTGTTACCCCCGCAAACTGGCTAACGACTTGTAAAATTATAAAATTTATAAATTATAAGTACTCTGGTCAGTTTTTATTGACGTACAAACTTTCGCTAGATGTCGCTGTACCAGTACCACCTGCAAACTAAAATGACATTTTACGGTTAATTATGTGTAATTGAATTGTACATCTTGTTAAAAATGTCATCTTTTTTGGCAAATAAGTTCGTGGATGTGTCACTGGTTGATGATGAACTTTAGGCATGGAAAGTCACATGAAAAGTTGTCGTAACCTAATAATAGATGGCGCTGCATTCGAAAATCTTGACTGATAAAACTATATTATACTCATAGATTTATATATATTAAGCTAGATTGAGTTGTTAGGCCGAAAAGTGTGTCCACATGAGAGGGTAAAGTTGGGGTTGGTGTCCCTCTCGCACTTATTGCCACTGTCAAAATAATTTGAATGACGTCATCACTGTCATTACTTGGGGATACCAGTCAATATTCAAAGTTACTACCAAATCTACTAATACCCAATTAAAGGTTTTTTTTAATTGCGCAAATCTTTGGTTTTATGGCTTCATAATAATGACTTACCAATTCGTTACAAGGTATTAATATCCTTGCCTCGACATAATACAAAAATTATTTAAGAAGTTTATTAACTTACTAATCATACAGGAAAAAATACTACTACTATAGTAATCTCTTTAACACTGGTCACACGTGCGAGAGGAACACCAGCCTCAACTTTGACCCTCTCATGTGGACACACTTTTACTAGTCTGACAAGAACGCCTTTCTGCACCGGTGATAAAGTTCAATTTAGTATGGCAAAAAAAGTGTGAGCTCAGTCCCTATTGAAAGTCCATGATCATACTATTCAATATGGTCCAAACCTCGACGTCAAAAAAAATATTTAGATTCCCCACATCATAGGCTATCAGAAATATACCCCTTGTATATTGGCCGATTTATTGTACTTTTCTAGTTACGAATTTTGAAATTTTCTTCCCTAAGAAATTCTTGCGGAAGAAATTAATTAAAAAAAAAACTTAGCAAAAATATTTAAAAAAATTCGTAACTCTAAAACTACATAAAATCGGCTAATACAATACATAGTGTATATTCTGATAGCCCATGATGAGGTGAGGAATCTAAAAAAAATTCTTGACGTCAAGGTTTGGACCATCCTGTATACTCTATGATGTATGGAATGATTCCATACATCATAGAGTATACAGGATGGTCCAAACTAGGGAATGCAATTACCGGTCGTTTTTCAAAACCGGTAATTTACCGACATAGCGTCGCCAAAACCGGTAATTTCCCGGTTTTCATTTTATTTCATGAAAAGTCAACATTTTCCGTCAAAATCGATAATTAAGTAGTTTTTTTAGTAGTGTTCATTAAACTACCACTTTCACAAGACAAATATGATTAATGAAATCTTGAAAAAAGCAAGTTTTAGGACTTAGGTACAAAAAATAAATACATTTTAGATGCTAAATCTTACAATTAGCACTCATCTTCGATAAACACTAGAAATCATCACATATTATTCATATAAGTATCACGTATTTGTAATTGCGTAAAGGACAACTACAGGACCCTGGTTCTTATATCCCACCAGAAAAGTGCTGTGTTACACAGCAGGTTATGTCACATCCTGGATTGGCAGATTTGGTAGCTTTCATTCATTTGAAACTCCGTTGAAAAAAGAAACTGAATTGGCAGAGAAACTTCGAGCCCTTTTACTTTTGTAAAAGGTGTTGATAAAATTACTCGTCACCTGCCTACGGTGAATATGTCATCAAAAGAGCCTGCGGAAGCTGGGGGGGAAGAATCATTGGTGCGCACCAAAATAACGAATCTTCGATAGGTAGATAACACCAATTTTCTGGCCGTCAATAAAGCGGAAATAGTTGACAGCACTGGTAAAATGGATCGCATCAGTCTGGAAACGCATCTCAAGATTAACCATAGTAAAAACCAAGCTCATGGTGGTGGATTGTGGTAGGTAGATACAACACACAGATGCACTTAGGCCAGTAAGGCTCCCCACAGACAGTCTTAAAAATACATAATCTTAAAAAAAACTTGTATGCAATCTGACAGTTCAAACTGACACTGACAAGACACTGACAGATCTGAACTGTCAGATTGCATACAAGTTTTTTTTAAGATTATGAATTTTTAAGACTGTCTGAGGGGAGCCTAACAGTAGATGACTTCATATACATCGACAATACCGGTTCTTCTGAAAAAAAAAATCAGAATACGCATAGGAATGGCCAAAAGAGTCACAGCTACAAGGATTATCTCCATAATTCTTAGTTCCTGAGAACCGCATGTCTCTATAAAACCCAAAACCGGATTGGTTTACGCTCTAGACTTCTCCATTTTCATCTACGGAGCTGAGACTTGGAGTCTGGAAAAGGCTGCAACCGCATTGACGCTTCCGAGATGTGGTGCTAGATGAAGATTTTGCAAATACCCTGAATTGCCTTCCGTACAAATATGTCTATCTTACGCGAATTGAAAATCAACACCAGGCTATCAACCATCTGTTTACGTAGAATTTTGGAGTTTGTGGAGGGCAAAAGGTCACAACCTTGAGAAACTAATCATTACTGGCAAGGTTGATGGCTAACGATCCAGAGGTCGCAAGATGGACAGATGAGATCCCTTTCACCCTCTACACCCAACTTCAGAACCGGAACAGAAAGTCAGAATAAAACTGATTCTATTGGGACTTCACGACCCTCAGCAATGAAGATACCAATGCGAGGAGGAGGGGGTCTTATCTTAAAAGCTAATCAAATATTTATATAACAATGAGTGAATTAATGGTGTAAATTTGGAGTTTATAAAACCTACTGTGGGTGATTGTCCACAGTCCACACTTGTTGTTTTTTTTTTTTTATACTACGTCGGTGGCAAACAAGTATACGGCCCGCCTGATGTAAAGCGGTCACCGTAACCTATGGACGCCTGCAACTCAAACAGTGTCACATGCGCGTTGCCACCCCATTAGAAACTTGTACATTCCCTTTTGCTGTGTTAAGTACACAGCAAAAAGGTTTTATAGAAATCAGGTTTTTTTTTTATCTTGGAACCGACAATGCAGGCAACAATGCACGGACTCTAGCCGCTGCAAGAACTCATGCCTGATGATGGGTCTCCATATGACACGAAACATGTCGGCAGACATGCTTAGGTACGTTTATGACGACATATTATTATTTATTTATTATTATTAATACCACAATATAGCATAGCGATTACACAAAAAATAAACGTTTTCGTGGAGAAAACGAATTCTTGCTAAATAAAGTGTTTACCAGAAGTATCTACAAGTGTTTATTTGCGAAGAAATTGCGACAGAAGTGCTTTTTGTAGTAATTTTTAAGTAAATTTAAATTTCGGTAAAAAACCGGTTTTTGAATATATTTACCGGTAATTTACCGAAGCCAAATTTGGCAAAATTACCGGGAAACCGGTTTACCGGTTTGCATTCCCTAATGGAATGGAGTTACGAGCTTACGAGTTACCAATCTTCCCTTACTAATTATATTTTGCTACAAATTGAATTAGACGGCGGCGTGCGAACTTGAGTGCGATTCATGTGCGATTTTTGTTACATTGCGGGATGTTGAGGTTACATACAATTTTGCACAGCCATCAAATACCGCATAATAAAACTCGTATGCGAATTCTCTTACCGTCTAAATGGGCCCTAAGGCTCTCGATGATAACTTATTGACTATGAAGAAAACAATAATAATAATTCGCAAGTCACTTTATTGATCGCAAAATTAATACCTTACATAAACAAGGAATGATAATTCTTCCTTTAGCAAAGAATCCAAAAATTGTATCACTTATCACACAAAAGAACCAGTAGTGGAAATAATAAAGCTAGTTGTTCAGGTGGTCAAAAGTTTTTCAGTTGGACTTCTTGGATTCTTTGGATGGTGATCTAGACCTCGAGCGAGACATGGAGCGTCCCTTGGAGCGCGAGCGAGAGCGAGCGGCTGCGCGAGCGCGAGCCCGAGCGCGGCGAGCGGGAGCGGCTGCGGCGGCGGGACCGAGAACGGCTGCAAACACATACAACGCAACGTTAACTCTTACTGCCATTCACTAACGCTTATTATCACCATTCTGTAATAATCTCTAATCGGAAAAAGTAATTCATGACATTAAGTTTACAAAATGAGTTTAAGAGGTCATTACAAAATAGTGATAATTCATCCATTTACAAGAATGTATATGGACATGGGCAATACACCTACTTCTTAAAACTAAACTAGCTGTTGAAAACATTGAAAAAGTTGGTAGGTACTTTATTTTGTATGAGTATTTTAAGTCTGGTTAACAATCACCAAAGCTTAAATGTTCGTTAGCCCGACTTAATAGGTTGTAAAACAACTTTCTAGTGTAGACACAAAACATAGAAAAATTTCTACATGTAGATAGCTTGTTGAAGAATTGTGATTGCTCTTGATTATTTCTTGTTGCATCTTCTGCAGCAAATCCACCAAGTCTGTGTCCTGATGAGAACTATACCTACCTTATACTAGAAATAAATAATTATTATTAATAGAATAGGAAGTCTGCTTGGAACTCAAATACTGTGAATAATGTGTAACTCACTGAGTATGCGCAGTGATTACATTAGACGTGCGTTGCGACGCGTAGAAAACGTTACACTCAATGTAGTTGTCGACAATTGACGTGCGCACGTAGCCTGTAGCTACGTAGTTTGCAGAGGGGTTACCGATGCGGGCGACTCATGGAGTACACGCCGCGAAGTGAAATCTACGTAGCGCAGATAATAAGAAGTGCAGACTCTGAAGAGTTCGGTCTCGGCGCACAGGCCAATGATAACCTATAACATAGTTATCATTGGTTTATGTGAGTCTTGAAACATTGGGAATCTATACATTTTTTTGAGTTTTATGCATGGAAATCCTCCCATCCTATAGTCCACATATTATTATCTCTTTCAACCAAATTTTCCTCAGAAAAAAAAACAAAGAATACAAAACAAATTAACTTCACACATTGGATTGTTGTAAGAATAATAATATTGACTCAACATCTGGTCCAAAGTTATTTAATTTAAATTCCACCAATGATTTTAGAAAATTGGAACGATTTTAAATATTGGCTTTAAGTAGTTCACATAGATGAGCAAATTAAACACACAATACAATTGTTGGTTATGCTCATTCATGTCTTTGTTAATGTCATGGATTTGAGAAACTTTGTTTAGTAAATATGTAGTTACTCTGTTTAATTAACGGTTTTCAAATTTATTGTCTAAATATAAATGATGTTAAATTATATATTGGACCACATTGGTGCATTTTTTTATAGAAATATTTAAATGTATACACTTCATTCATATATGTACTTCATAAAACATACCTTTCAACTAAATTCTGTTAATTTTATAATTTTTAATGTTGCCCGCCCGTAAATGCTGCATTTACTGTCCCACATACCGCAAATCAAATATGTACATAAAAGGGATTAAAATAATAGTCACCTGCGGCGACGGCGGCGTGTGCAGTCGCGAGCATAGTGTCCGCGGTCTCCGCAGTCGTAGCAGCGGTCGTCATAAGGCCGGGGAGGCAAACGAGACCTGGGCGGCGGCCCCCGACCTCCGAATCCACGGCTGCCGTTGGACATCTCGACGCGAGCTCGACGGCCACATATCGTGCGACCATCTAAACCACGGATCTGAAAAAATTTAATGGTCATAAAATGCAAACCACAATCAAGCTTGTTTATGTTTTCAAATGTTATGCAAAGCTTAGTGCTTTTATTAAAATCCAAAGGTTAATACCGCATCTTCAGCGTCCCGAGGATCCTCAAATTCCACAAAGGCGAAGCCTGGCGGATTTCTTGCCACCCAAACATTTCTTAACGGGCCATAGTACGAAAACGCATCTTCGAGTTCAGGCTTACTGGCGTTGTTACCCAAATCGCCCACGTACACTTTACAGTCACCGTAACGTGACATTATCTGAAATAAGACAATCCATGTTAATATACGCAGCAAAATAACCTAAAAAAATTACGAACGTTCGAATATTAAAATAAAAAACTTACCAAGGGTTAAAATTTGCCTGTTAATCCAATCACATTTATATTTAATGTATCTGGTCCGACAGTCACGTTAATATAAACCACAACTAATGCACATTCACCAAATTTAATAACCTTTAACGGCTTTGTCACTAATGGCCGGCGTCACTAATGGCGGGCAGGAGATTCCGACACACGAGCACACGACAAGCAAGACCAAGCGTGGAAATCAAAATGGCGGATGTTGTGTTTGTGGTTTGTCTCTAGTCTCCATTGATTTGGATTTCTACATTGATGAGTCTATACTCTATGGTTGTAGTAGGACCAGCCAAGAACCAGCTGTCACAAAAGTCGACAAATAAATTATACTCTATTTTCATACACTTAAAGTTTTATTTCACTTAACAAGCGAGTTAAAAAAATGTTGCCATAAAGAGAAAAAGGATGCTATAGACGGTTAACCAAATCCTCAGATCATAGATTTAGAATTATTAAACTAGATTGTTTAGTTAGGTCAAAAAGTGTGTCCACATGAGAGGTAATTGTTTGGGCTGGTGTCCCTCTCGCACTTGCTGACAATGTCAACATTATTCAGTGACGTCATCACTGTCATAAATTGGGGATACCAGTCAATTTTCAAAGTTACTACTAAATCTACTAACACCCAATTGAAAGTATTTTTTAATTATACAAATCTTTGATTTACTGGCATCAAAATAATCAAATTTTAATTATTTTCAAATATATCTAAACCCTAGTTTGAATATAACATTAAAATAAAATAAGAAGTTATAAAGTCAGGTAATATACAGATAAAAATTGTTGAGTTCCAAATTTATTATTTTTACATTTAAGGTAGTTTTATATTAATATTTTCAAATGTAGGTACTTGCGAATCACCTCACCCTTCCAAGTCACCTATCCTTTGCCAACGCACGTGAGATGAGTATATCTGTCTCACTCGCCGCGATTCGAGAAGCAATTTTCGCCTCGATCAGTTCCCGTCTAAGCTCCGTTTGGCTAACAGCCTGCGCATGGCTAAATATCAAAAATGTGATAAATATTAACGCGCCTCTAAAAACTGTTGTGGAAAAGTGTATCGAACTATTGTGCCGATTGCTGAAAGGAGTTTTGGAAAAGCTAGCTAGCTGAGAAGACCTAGAAGAAAAGATAAAAAGGTAGGCGTTGGCATTTTCCTCTTTCCTTTTAAACAAGGTGCAAGCAAGTATTTTGTGTCGTAATTTACTTAATATTCAAATTTATACAGTCCATTTATTTCGAAGCTAAATTATTTAAAAACATATCCTTCGTGGCGCTTTGAGGGTCGCAATTGTCATATAAATTAATTTCCCGCATAAGTATGTTGTGAAAGCGCTAACATATTTTTTGGTCACTTCTCGCCGAATAGTTAATCTTTTCCATTAAATATACCGCTAACTGTATGGTCATTGTGCTACGTAACTGAAATACTCTGTCACTCATCCTATTATATCTATCGCATCGTCAGGTATTTCATTATATTTCCGCTCCGCGTTACGAAGTACGATAGATCGTAGGTTATTTCTTTATATATTTTATTTTTACGACAAAAATACTCATACACGTGTTCCATTTTTCCTTTGTTCGCATTTCAAAATTGTTAGCCATATTTGAAATAGTCAAGATATTCATTCGTGAATCTTCGGAATTGTTCGGCTCACTTTCGTTCATTCCGATCGTTTTCATTCCATATATGATTGCACTGCTCGGTCAGCCAAACCGCACCGCACCGCTTACCGAAATATTACAGGTAGAAAAATATTTGTTCCGCTTATTATCGGTTGGCTCGCAGCTAGTGTTCGTTAGGTATACCTATTTATTAGGGAACTCGTTTATTTAAAACGCGTAGGTATACTGTTTATTTCATTCGAATAATTATATGTTTGACCGCATTGTCAAACTAAATAGTACACTACACCTTTATACTTATACCTCGTAGGTACATTAGTTTATTTACGACGTTCGATTTATTAGTTTTATTGTAAAACTTGTTAATTCTCAACAAGATGTCTAAATCATCAAAAGCCAGGAAAGGCAGCGAGGGCTTTATTAGCGATAATTATAACACAAACAAAAATCAGCTAGCCCTCTATACAGTTCGGCGCGACGTTATTTACAAGCGCGTCGAAAATATATTGGAACTTGCTTACAAGGCGGAAACCGATCCATCTCAATATAGGGCATTTCACACTAGTACATTAAATTTGGATAAAATGCGTGAAGATTATCAGACCGTTTTAGAGTCCTATAATTTATTGCAGTTGCAAATGCAGCCCGATGCTGAAGTAGATTACGAGTCTTGGTCGGCATTTGAGGAAATGTTTTGTTACATTAAGCAAGTTCTAATCGACAACGAGTCTAAGGTTCCCTCTGAACCTGCGCACTCTTTAAAACCAATATGCCGCCTGCCTAAATTAGAATTACTTTCTTTTGACGGAGATGTAAAAAACTGGCCTTTGTTTTATCAACAGTTCAAGAGTGTTATCCATGAAAACTCGTCGCTGACTGACAGCGAGAAGGTGTACTATTTAGTTGGCAAATTAACCGGCAACGCCGCAAGTGTTTGTTCCGGCTTGCCAGCAACCGCGGAAAATTACCATATTATTTGGAACGCATTGATACAAAAATATGATGACCCGCGTTCGTTGGCGTCAACATATTTTAATCAGTTGCTAACGTTCAAACAATTAACCGCAAAGACAAAATACCTACTTATCAAAATTTAATTGAATTCGTCAAAGAACAAAATAAAGTGTTGTCTCGTTCGCCAAATGCGGCAATTAGTAAGCCAGTTGAAATATCGGCTAAAAAGCATCTCTTGCAAAAAACTAAATCATTCGTAAACACGGATGCGGCCAATGACAAAGGCGCCAGCGATAAATGTTCTTTATGCAAAAATAAACAACATGAACATTTATATTCATGTCAATCTTTTAATAATATGACTCCGCATGACAGGTTCAATTTTATAAAATCTAACGCTTATTGTAATAACTGCTTAAGTGTGAAACATAAGACTTCCTCTTGTACTTCCAAGCGACATTGTTCTCATTGTTCGTTAAGACATCATACGATGTTGCATTTCAATACCAAAGAGAAATCTCACTGCAATGTAAGTGCAGTGGTATCCGCACCCGCTTCTAATAATTGTTTTCCCGCTGCAACAAATAATGTTGTTATTCCCGCACCCGCTCCCGCTTATGACCCGACCACAGCCTTACCCAGTGCTGAGGTCAACCGCACCGCGCAAGCTAATATTATAGACCCGGCGATTGCTGCCGTTAAGGTCGAAAATGGCTTGATTTCTCGTCATGAGGAAAACACAGTTTCTTTGTGTACTTTTGCTGGCGAAGATAACAGTAACCAATGTTTAGTTACTGCTTTACTTGCGACCGCTAAAATTAAGGTTATTGATTCCTTAAACCGCACACATGTCCTGCGCGCATTGATTGACCCAGGATCCATGTCAGATTACATATCTGTCGCTTGTTGCAAGCGTCTCTCGCTAGCTATAAATAAACCGCTATACCCTACTGAAGCCACTGGTTTGGGAGAGTTAACCCTCAAGACCAAGGGGCATACCGCGTTAACTTTTTCATCTTTAAAGGATGAATCATATCGATATTCGATTCGCCCTCGTGTTGTCGACCGCATTACGTCTGAATTGCCCGACTCGCGCATAGATAGGGAAGTTGTAAATTATGCTCGCAATTTAAATTTACCTTTAGCTGACGATGGTTTTTCTGAACCTGGTCCTATAGATATACTCCTGGGGGTCAATGTATATTGTAAAATATTGTTATCAAACAAAATCGAAAGCTCGAATCCTATAATACCTACCGTGTTTGAAACGACCCTAGGGTACATTTTAATGGGTGACGCGGCTATAGTTAACCCTCCTACAGCCTCTCGCACACTCTGCGCGTTTACTAGCGATCCTCTTCACAAGTTAGTAGAGAGCTTTTGGGCAACTGAAGAAATACCTTCTCGCACATTTTTGAGTCCCGATGACCAAAAATGTGAAGATATTTATACCGCAACCACTGTCCGTAATAACGACGGCAGTTATACTGTGGACCTTCCATTTAAGGATGATCCTCATACATTGGGCGACTCCTTTAAAACCGCAAAAAGGCGTTTTTTGCTTTTAGAAAAGAAATTTTCAAAAAATCCTGAGCTTAAGTCTGGATACGACGAAGTTATTCGCGATTATCTTGATAAAGGTATTCTCACCCGCGCGTCAGCTGATGACGAATCTACTGATGGATTTTATCTACCGCACCGTCCTGTGTTACGTAATGATAAAATTAGCACAAAAGTAAGACCGGTTCTGGACGGAAGTGCGAAGACAGATACGGGTCTTTCTTTAAATGATATTTTGCATTCCGGACGTAACTTACAGGCTAATATATTTCACATTTTGTTAAATGTACGCATTTATAAGATCGCATTTTTCGCTGACGTAAAACAGATGTATTTATGCATTTATGTGAATTCTTCACACCGGAAATACCAACGTATTTTATATCGGTTTTCTGATACCGACCCGCTCGAAGTGTTAACCTTTACTCGAGTAACATTTGGACTTCGACCGTCAGCTTTTCTGGCTATTCGGACTTTACGTCAGTTAGCTGCAGACGAGCGGCACAGATGGCCAAAGGCAGCCTCTGTGCTCGAAAGAGATGTCTATATGGACGATCTGGCTACTTCTACTTTTTCAACCGAGGAAGCAGTTAAGATAGCGGATGAGCTGATCGCCCTCTTCAAAGCAGGCGGATTCGATTTGCTCAAGTGGTCTTCGAATTCGCGGGAGCTGCTTGAGCACATACCTGAGTCTCACCGACAATCTAAATCTATCTCCTTCGATGACGGAGATACGTTTAAGATCCTAGGTTTGAAATGGCTACCTACGCGAGACTGCTTTGTTTTCGATATCTCTAACCCGCCGTCCGTTTGCACTAAACGCGCCATTCTTTCGGCCACCGCGCGTCTGTACGATGTCTTAGGACTCGTCGGGCCTGTAATTTTATATGCTAAGTTGATTATTAAGCAACTTTGGCTTCTTTCCATCGATTGGGATGAAGAGCCACCCCCTCATATTATTAAGCTATGGCAACAATATTTAGCTGAGCTACCGTTAATTTCTCAGCTAAATTTTCCCCGACATTTAGGAATTGAGACGAGGTCTCAAGTTTCGCTGGTTGGTTTTTCTGACGCCAGTGAATCCGCATACGGTTGCGTCATATATGCACACGTCGTGAACGGTAACGAGCCACCCGTAGTTACGTTATTGTGTTCGAAGTCTAGGGTAGCTTCCGCTAAACCTAAAATCACACTTGCTCGTCTAGAACTTTGCGGAATTCTGCTTCTTTCTCGGCTTCTTAAAGAAGTTCACGACACTATGTCCAGTAGGCATAAAATAAAAAATATTTATGCATTCTCAGACTCAGAGGTCGCCTTATGTTGGTCGGTTGCCTCTCCGCATAGGTTCGACACCTACGTCGCTAACCGCATATCACAAATTCAAAGTAACATTTCGCCTGGAAATTTATACCACGTTGCAGGTGCACAAAACCCCGCTGACTGCGTGTCACGTGGTCTCACCCCTTCTCTGTTGGTTCAACATGAGCTCTGGTTTAAAGGTCCAGTTTGGTTATCACAGACTACAGAGCGTTGGCCTATACAAAGTTTCGTTCCAAAGCGGGCACCTTTACCCGAAGAAAAAACTTTGTCCCACGTGACCACAGAGGCTAATAAGCCTGAACATCCGTTTCTATCTCTCGCGACACGCTGTTCCTCCTGGAACAAGCTGCTTCGAGTCACAGTTTATGTTTTACGTTTTATAAGAAAGTTATCTCCGAATGAGGTAATTACCGCTAATGATTTAAATACTGCTGAGCTTGAAATTTTAAAAGCGATACAAAATGCTAATTTCTCAGCCGACATCAAGGCTATTTCAAATGGACTTAAATGTTCTTTAAAGTTACAAAAATTATTTCCTTTCCTTTCAGATGGAATTTTACGCGTAGGAGGTCGCTTATCGAACTCTTCGCTCGATTACGAATCGAAACATCCTATAATTTTACCCAAAAAGGGTCACGTTGTAGAATTGTTAATTGATCATTACCACCGCAACAACCTTCATGCAGGACCGCAACATTTAGTAGGTATATTAAAAACTAAATTTTGGATAATTTCCTGTCGTCGTATTGTTAGGCATATCACTCAAAAATGTAACCGTTGTTTCAGTTTAAACCCCAGACCTACTTTTCCGCTAATGTCTAGCTTACCTAAATGCCGCTTAGAGCAATGCAAAGCTTTTATGCATACGGGTATAGACTTTGCTGGCCCTTTGTACGCCACCCCTTATAGGAAACGAGGCGTGCGCAGCGTCAAGGTTTACATTTGCCTTTTTATTTGTCTTGTGACAAAAGCAGTTCATATAGAATTAGCTTCAAATTTGACGGCTGCTTGTTTTATAGACGCTTTTAAGCGCTTTTTATCGCGACGAGGTCCGTGTAATTTTATTTATTCCGACAATGGAACAAATTTTGTATCCGCGAAAGCTTATTTCAAGGAGCTCCACGACCTTTTAGAATCTGACGATTATTATCAAACTTTCAGCAATGAGCTCGCGAAACATCGTATTACATGGAAAATGAATCCTCCCACCGCTAGCCACTTCGGAGGCATTTGGGAAGCTAATATAAAAAGTTCCAAGACTTTACTGTTTAGAGTAATTGGCAAGCAAACTTTAACTTTTCAGGAGTTAGAAACTGTTCTTGTTCAGTTAGAGGCCGTGCTCAACAGTCGTCCTTTATACGTTTTAAGCTCTGATCCTTCTGAGCCGCTCGCGCTTACTCCTTCGCATTTTTTGACCATGTCGCCATTGGAATTTTTACCAGCGGCTGATCTGTCCGATGAAAATACGAATTTACTGTCGCGGTACTCATTATTGGACTCGCTCGTGCAATCGTATTGGAAGCGATTCAGAACGGAGTATTTGCATAATTTGCAACAACGCGAAAAATGGAATACACCTTCTAATCCAATAAAAATTGGTACCGTAGTAATATTAAAGGTAGATAACGCTCCGCCTCTGCAATGGCCTTTAGGTATTATTACTAATATCTATCCTAATAGCCAGGATGGAGTTATACGCGTAGCGGAAGTAAAAACGAAAACTGGCACGTATAAACGTCCAGTCATACGGCTATGCCCGTTACCGACTCAATAGGAGTCTTATTTAGTTTAGAAACTTAGTTTTAGCCCGCGTCTAATGTAGACAAATTAAATATAGGTAGTTATATTTAAGTTATAATAAGTTACGTTTTTCTTTAAACTAACTTGCTTAGTGAATAAGCGCAAATTTAATATTGTGTATTTTCAACCTTTTGCTGTTGTAGTGTTAGGTTATTCTCTCGTTTGTAATTTCGTCATAATGAACTTAGAAAGTAAGTAACTTGGCACAATGACCTTATACCGCGTTATATTTATGTGCAGTTGGCACTTAGCTCTTTCCTTCCTTTTCTTTTGAAGGGATCCTTCAAGGCCGGGGGGATGTTGAGTTCCAAATTTATTATTTTTACATTTAAGGTAGTTTTATATTAATATTTTCAAATGTAGGTACTTGCGAATCACCTCACCCTTCCAAGTCACCTATCCTTTGCCAACGCACGTGAGATGAGTATATCTGTCTCACTCGCCGCGATTCGAGAAGCAATTTTCGCCTCGATCAGTTCCCGTCTAAGCTCCGTTTGGCTAACAGCCTGCGCATGGCTAAATATCAAAAATGTGATAAATATTAACGCACCTCTAAAAACTGTTGTGGAAAAGTGTATCGAACTATTGTGCCGATTGCTGAAAGGAGTTTTGGAAAAGCTAGCTAGCTGAGAAGACCTAGAAGAAAAGATAAAAAGGTAGGCGTTGGCATTTTCCTCTTTCCTTTTAAACAAGGTGCAAGCAAGTATTTTGTGTCGTAATTTACTTAATATTCAAATTTATACAGTCCATTTATTTCGAAGCTAAATTATTCAAAAACATATCCTTCGTGGCGCTTTGAGGGTCGCAATTGTCATATAAATTAATTTCCCGCATAAGTATGTTGTGAAAGCGCTAACAAAAATACTACTAATATGGGAACCTCATTAACACTGGCAACACGTGCGAGAGGGACACCAGCCCAAACAATGCCCTCTCATGTGGACCGTTTTCGCTAGTCTGATAGGATCGACTTTCTGTTTCAGTAATAAGGTTTAATTTCGTATGGCAAAAAATGTGATTGAGCTGTCCCCTGTAAAGGTCTTTGCCTTTGTTTAAGACCAAATCTTGGCATTTTTTGACGTGATAACGTCTAATAACTCGTTACTACGGGCAGCATGCACGAAAAAGATGACGTCATTGTCCCGTTTCCCAATAGAGCTTAAGCGCCATCTATTGGCGCGCGTAGGAACTAAGCGGCTGATCGATGCGCTCGGTATGGTTGTAGCGTGTGGCCTGAGTAAAGCACCATAGCTGCGACAGATGGCGCGCCCGTGTTTATTATTTTTGAGTGTTTGTAATTTAAAAACATGAAAGATTGCATTAAAATAAGCATCTTTTATAGAATGAAGTTGTTTGAAAAACCTACTTATTTAGGAGCAGTACGAAGTTGCGAATTTTCCCATAGTATTTACTAAGGCGCCAGAGACTTAATAAATTTACGATGATTGTTTTTACCAATATAACCTATGTTAATATTGATAAATCATATAGAACACGTTTAAATAAGGATGTTTTGTTATATAAACTTTTTCTTCTCCATTAATATTTACAGAGATATTAGGGTTCTAAGATTAGTAAATGGAACTAGCACTTTAATAAAATTAACGCGTGTCTCGCAAACGGTCTAGGATACAAAATGACGACTTTTATATAGGTATAGGTTAGGTTCGTTAGGTATCTTCAAACGGCCGAAGGCTCCTATTCTGTGCAGTTTCTGTAATAAGCGGGCCTCCGTCGATATCGCTTTCTGTCTCTGGCGCCTTAGTAATGCTACGGGAAAATTTTGCAACTTTGCACCACTAACTCCTAAATTAGTAGGTTTGAAAAAAAACTTTAATTTATAAAAGATGCTTATTTTAATGCATTCTTTCTAATAAGAACAAAATACTATGCTAGAAAGAGTGCAGAGGAAGTTCTGTAGGCACATTTACAAACGACTGTACGGATATTACACATATATGTATGTATCCATCTCTATTCGTAACAGGAATGGTTGGTCTTCAAACTCTAGAAACCAGACGGAAACTGCTGCATATTATGCATTACCGCCAACTGTTTCACCATAGAGTAGATGACGCATCCGTGCTTGAGAGAATGGGGCTGCAAGTGCCAAGAACGAATGTGGTGGTTGGCATGCCGGGCGCGGTGCCGGCGCGGCGGCGGCGGCGCCTGTTCGCGGCGGCCGGCGCACCGCTCGAGCCCGAGCTGCTCTTAACCGCATCATGTTGGAGACAGACGATATTGACATATTTGCTGATAGTGTTGGTGTGTTTTACAGAAAACTCTTAAGGTTCATAGACTCTACACTCCTTAGGTGATTAATGTTATAGTTTAACTTTTAAGTGTGTTTGCTTTTATTTATGTCAATTTAACATGTACATAATTATATTACCACATAAGTGCTTTGGTGAAATACTGTTAACTTTTGTGTATTTTTAATAAATAAGTAAATAAATAAAAAAACGTGAAAAAAGTCCCAGAATCGGGCCCCTTTTGCTATACTCTGACCGCCCCTGTCTATACTACTGTAATGTTTGACGTTATCACGTTAAACTACCGCCCGTAAACCGACTTTACAGACAACCAATTTTTTTATTTGAATAAAACCTTCACTCCTACATTTTCAATAAATTTACGTGTTATTATTTGGTTATTATGGATCGTTATAACACCAACTAATAAAGCCATTCTTTACTATTCGAAAACAGATAGCAAAATTGCATTTTATCCACATGAGTGCAAAGTAATTTCATACAAATTTTAACTTCATGTCTTAATCTGGCTGGTAGAATTTAAGTAAATTAATTCAATATTTAGGACTTGAGTCCTAAATATTGATTAAATTGATGGATTTGATTTAGTTTGATGTTTTATAGTCAGTATTTTGTTAGTGTTGGTGTGGTGAAAAACTGCGTTTCACTTGGGGGCAAAGTTTGTTTAACCTTCGTGCCTTGAAACCCTCAAGATTCCACTTTTTGAACCACTCGCTACGCTCGCGGTTCAATATTGGAACCTTTAGCTTGCTCGGGTATGTATATTGGCACGTGCGGTTAAACAACAACTTTGCCCCCTTGTAAAACAAATAACTACTTATTTCACCACACCAACTGATAAAGATCAATTTTGCTATTCGAAAACGAATAGCAAAATTGCATTTTATCCACAAGGGTACAAAGTAATTTCATATAAATTTTAACTTGATGCCTTGTGCTGGCTGGTAGAATTTACCTAGGTACAAATAATTATTTTGAATCATAAATATTGAATAGATTGCTGGATTTAATATAGTTTGATGTTTTATAGTCAATACTGACTATAAAACATCAAACTATATTAAATCCAGCAATCTACACACACACTCAGTATTTTGTTCGTGTTGGTGTGGTGAAAATTTTTGTCAGTCGCTGGCAAAGTTTGTTTAACTTACGTGCCTTGAAACCCTCGCAACGCTCAAGATTCCACTTTTTATTGGAATCTTTCGCTAGCTCGGGTATCAATATTGGCACGTGCGGTTAAACAACAACTTTGCCACCTTGTAAAAACAAGTACAACTATTTTTTCAGTACAGATGGTGTTTTTTATACGTACTAATAGTGCGAGAAGTGGTTCATTATGCCAGGTCGAAACTTCGGAGGGCCATCTGTACTGAAAAACGTCGTACGATACACGTGCAAAGGAAATTCGTACTTCCTTTTTTACGCACTTGTATCGTAATGTACTATTTTTAATGTTTATTGACGTGATATGTTCAGTCATGTTCTTATAAAAAACAAAAATACGCAAAAATATTATTAAGGCCACTTCCAGGCTGCGAAACAGCGCCATCTAGTTTTAAGCCTAAAAGGCCCATACAATTCAGGGGTACGCTTTGTCGGTCCCATATTATATCGTGTCGTTGCTTCCAAATAAATACCTAAAGATAAAATAACTGGGTCAACTCAGTATTTTATTATTAGATAGAGCAATCCTCCTACATTTTGAATAAAACAACTGCGGTTGATTTGTTTGTTTATTATTAACACTTATTAAAACATACTACAATTATAATTTTACATAAAATGGCGACTGTAAGGAATAGTTATGTTTGAATGCATCCGATTTGGTTGCTCCTAACTTTAATGGTACCTTATCTTAAAATTTAAAATTCGCCTTTGAGATCAAAAACATCTACTTCACAGAAATGACATCCATCCTGAAACTACTTTTGGACTCTTGTTATGCATAATTATAAGATATGAATACAAAAATAACTCGAATAAATCTCATTATATTAACTTTATAACTTACAATGATAAATAAATTTAAATTACACAATTAAATATGCAACAACGTACAAGTATGCGCCCAGGAGCAACTTTGTCGCCGGACTATTTTGTCTCTCACCTCACACGATCACTTTTTCATACACTGTATGCGAGAGACAAAATAGTTGCTGCGACAAAGTTGCCCGTGGGTACATACCTTAACGCATCTTTCTTTGAATCGGATAAGGTTAGAATACTACGTCGTTAGTAGCACGTACATGTAAAGTCAGAAGCAGATACAGTGACATCAATATTATATTGTGGTTAACAGTCATCGTCTTTATCTCATTGATGCTACGAATTAGAATGGCGACAGCGATATGTCGTATGCATGCTGTTCGTA
This sequence comes from Leguminivora glycinivorella, assembly GCF_023078275.1. Lineage (NCBI taxonomy): Eukaryota > Metazoa > Arthropoda > Insecta > Lepidoptera > Tortricidae > Leguminivora > Leguminivora glycinivorella. The sequence continues at coordinate 25,327,438 of NC_062971.1, forward strand.
CACCGGAATTCACCAACAAATATACCTAAGACTTTGTACCTGATCACAGTCACACATAATAATAATACGACTTGATTTAGCTTTAAAACTTCCGCAGCGGTATTGAATTGTTGATTATTATCGGCGTTAATAAAATGAATGAAAGTGTGTTATGGTACAAAGAAGACAAGAAATCAAATTGGTTTAAAACAAGTTCTTATTTAACTACCAATATTTCTGCTGCTGATTGTACATTTGATCGTAAGATTAACACGTTCAATGTCGCTAGGCAAGTTCTCTGTTAAGCGTTTTACGCTACAAAGTGGATAAACCACATAATCGGCATCGCTCGTAGCGCGCACCGGCACTGAATGAGTTAATCATGGTCTGAATGTTCCTCTCACTACTCTAACGCGGGCATTTTCTATCCGGACCGGATATGGACCCTATCATGACATGTCGAGTAAAAAAAAGAAATCAGTATGGCCGGCATAGCTCACATAGGTCAATATGTATGGACAATTTCATGTACCTATAAATTATTGAATTGTAAACATAATTTTACACATCTTCAATAGGCCCAGACACTCTTCCAATTAACTCGGTATAATCCTTTATAAGTAATTTCACAGGAAAACTATAAATTAATAAAGTAATCCCGATATATACAAAGTTAATAAATTGCACAAAGTATAGTAAAAAATATATTGCACCTAATACTGTGAAGTGAACATAGTTTTTTTTTACATGACAGATAGGCATTTGTGTTTTATTTATGTGAGTGGGGACAAAACATCTAAGTAGGTCTCCGTAATAAACTACGCAGGATATTATCAGAATAAATACTGTAAATACATAGTTTTCAGAACTCTATATAATGGTTTAGTACGTTTCCCATATAATCATAATTCTCAAGAAGTATATCTTGTGCAGTGGCAGAATATGGTCATTGTGCTAGTTTCCGGCCACATACTCTACTTTTAGCACACAACACGGAGTAGAAATGAATGTAAATAAAATCTACTAACGTTTATATATATTTTGCTTAGTTAGTCAATAATAATTGCAATAAGTGCGGCAAAGAAGGTTTAATACCCAAATTTCGTCAACTGGACGAAAACTAGCACAGTAATCCTACCTAATGTAAAGCGGCAAATACATATTCACGGCGTAACCCGAAAGTTTTTATCCAAGCATTTCTGGGACTAAAAGAAGGAATATAGTTATACTGTATCATCGTCATAATCATTATACATTTTTAATTTGAATTGGTATTACTCTGAAACTAGATAAATTTCACAGAAGTGAACATGACACAAGCCTTTAAACTTTATCAGGAATACACTATTAAAAAAATATTTCAGGTTCCTACAGTTACGCCGTGTATATCCAACCATGTGTTGAGTCGTCTTATAAAGTATGTTTACCATAATCGTGTAAAATATATGAGCGTGCTGTAACCCCTAGACAATTATTGTTTACAAATTCAGTTGTGACCAAATGCACCACTTATAATATTAATGTAAGGCATAAAGATTAAGAGGCCTTCTATTTCCTTTGTAAGAAAAGGGAAAGTGAGGTCAAAGCGGAGGCCCCTACTCCTAGTCTTACGCCGCGTCATTCATGGGCACTTGGTCAGGACGAACTTTCCTGTGGGACTTGTTGATCACGTGACTGGCCTTTCCTATAAGAAGAACTTTGTCTAGTGTGCTTTCCTGTATCGAAATGTAATGCTTTATGAAAATATTTTACACTCATAGCCAAATAGACATGTTTATAGTGTAGAACTCCCATACAAATAAATAAATCCAACGGAATCAATAGAACAATCTAAAATTTGGTAAATTCGACCATGAGGTAAATGACCGTAGCAAGTACAAATTAACTTCACTCGGCTGTGAATGGCTTAAATAAAGCAGGTAGAACAAACAATCTTTCGTTTTTTTAACAATCCTCGTTATGATGACTAAAACTCCAAATAACTATTAATAACTTCAAAGAATCCTTCAATTCGTAATTTTCATCCATTCATTTGTTAAACCTACCTACACTAAAACTACTTAATGCTTACAACCTTAGAATTACCATGATGGTGAATTAGGTGTAACTTTCCAAAGAACCAATGTATGTTTAATTGACAAGAATAGTTTATTCAAATAAGAATAAGCAAGGCGGTTAATTATTCACTCCCACAATTCGCCCCCATTCATGGCTTTTTATAGAGTAACTTTCCAAAGAGAGCTAGAGGCAAACACTGAAGCAACTTGGCCACCATAGATTTTGTAGCCAGCTCTAGAAGCCAGTTGCTTGTTATAGATAAGGACATTCATTCAGAAAAAATATTCTTTACTGTCTAAGTCCATTTGATCCGGACATGCAAAGTAATAAAATATAGTATATCTCTGAAAGACATTTTTGCAAACGTGTATCACATTGATAAATGTTACATTGCTGCGGCATTTATGAGCCAAGTTTCACCAAATTCGCCACACTAAGGAAGAAGTACGATTCATTTCATCATTTTCCTTAAAACAAACTTTTGTTAATGCACATACAGATGAAAACAATTACAAAATTCTATAAATATAATACAGCAACAAGCTTAAACCAATTATATGGAAAAACGCAATATTCTTCCTTTGTTCAAATTACAAAATGTTGATCACAATCCAGATATAAAATGATAATTCTCTTTTATACATACAAATATCCTCTAAAAATCAGTTTCAAATATATGCATGAAATGTTATTAATTACTATCACATGAGTCATCATTCATAAATGGGAGGTTATCAATACGAGCACTATGGCTGCAGACTTAAAGTCGTGAATTGGACTCGATTTCAAAACGCATCCTACCCCAAAACGCAAACAACACACTGCTTCATGCAGAAAAACTCAATAAACATATAATATTTTGCTCTACTTCAAAACCGCGAAAAGTACTTTGCTTCTACATAAAAAATATAATTTCAAGTGCCTTGTAAGTGCCACCAGCAGTGTAAGTGTGCTTGCAGTTGTGACTTGCATCTAATACGCGGTAGCCACAGTAGACAGTAGGCAAACCACGTACAAGATATTTTTTTATAGTTATGAGTTTAGTAATCCTGATATTCATTTGTATGATTTTTTTTATTATGACCAAAAATTTAAAAAACATTGTTGTAGCTGTACGATTACTAGAAGGATTAATGTTGTGGTAGGATGTAGTTTACATTTAGAGGAATCCATTCATATAGTAGGTACTAAATAAGTTTAATGAATTATATCTGCAAATCTATGTGCTTTTATAAATCCCAACCCTAAAAATGACTTTTAACAAATTAATATCACATTAGGAAACACAAATAACAAATCAAGTATTAAATAACATTCAACTTCCAGAGTTCACTGATTTGCACGCATCAACATTTACATGACACATTTTTGGTACTCGCGTTTGTACATTTGGCCGACAGACCTGACAGACGTTCTCCCTAAAGCTACTTACAAGAAGCATGCAACTTAAATATATACTTCATACAATACTTTGTCTGTTCCCTCACGCGCCCTCACACCTCCCAATCAAATTCATCAAAAACTGGACGCAATACAAATTTATACTTTCGTTGTTGATTGGGCCATTCAAATTTTTACATACCCCTTCTTATAGAAGTATCAAGCAATGGAGAATATCACATGATAATATGCATAGTTATTATTACCATCACATAGTTATCATTGCATTTTTAGAAATTATTCAAACTCCATTGAAGAGTATAGCCAAGTTGTTAATCATTTCAAAGACAAAACAACAAGGCTAGTAATACAAAATCTTTGCGGGAACATGAGATCAGTACATCTGTTCATACATACAGGAATGCCTTGAACCTCATGATGCCTTTATCACATGGGCGAAAGATCACACCAGTCATCTATCAATAAATAGAAGACTAGTTTCAGCAAGACTCACATAAAGTATCCTTTGGTACTACTGCCTGGGTCTCTGCTGGTGCGACGCCTGGGACTCCATTTGATGGAATTCTCTGTGCTGGGCGTCCAGGTGTTCACTGTCATGTGACTGTTTCTTCTCTGGCTTGCTAACTAGGTGAGCATTAATGGGGTACTTGAGTGTGGTTCGGAGTTGGTCGTTGTGTTCATCTAGCGAGTTAATGGCGTAATGTAGAACAAGCTCATTTAATGTCCTGAAATAGAATAAAGTGAACCATTAGGTGTATTTAAATAACGGCTTCTTAGCTAATACGTAAATGTTTATATTCTGTAGATTTGTGGCATGCAATTGTAGTTCATTTTAGTTTATATAATTTATGTGTAACTTATAACTTGTATAAGTAAATAAAAGAAATGTATGCTGATTCGAGTCCAGGTATGTAAGTGTATTTGTTCACTAATATTTATCTAAATGTATCTCACAGGATGGACTAGATAACATCCAATTCTTCAAAGCTTAATATGTAGTCAGCTGGGTATTAGATATAGCCGACCCTGATACAAGGATAATACAGTTCATGAGAAATTAAAATGTTTATAATATAAGGATAATGTGTAACCTAAGTTAATATAACACGTTTAAAATTTAATTATTCCAAATAATTTTGATATTGAAGTTTGCTTTTTATGTTATGAAATGAGGCAATTGGGGCACAAGTTTTTGTCAAAAATTACATATTTCGTCCAAGCTTTTATTGTCGACTGCACTTTTCTCTCCACTGGCAGTTTATAGCTACTCATTGGGAGTTCTATGGCTACCTGCTGTCCCCTTCAGCAGATCAGCTCCAATCTCCATTGTATGTAATTTGTAATTTTGCATATGTTTAATATTGGATAAATATATGCAAAATGATGGCTTCATCGAAATATGGCAAGCAGATAAAATGTAACTTTGAAGATTTGACCCTTACAAGGTCAACTGGGATATTTGCGTCTGGTGGAGTAAATGTGGCTATTGAAGATATTTTGGAAACACGTAGAATTATGAATAGGATTATTAGAACTATGATAGACATACAAATTTAAAGTAAGGTGACCATACTTCAAATGTAGACAGTTGCAATAGTTCTAAAATGTTCAGTTCAAAACATATCTTCAAAAGATTTATTCCACCACACAAATAGGCGAATAGCCTGATTGAACTCATACATAGTTACATACATTGCAAATTAATAAAAAACTCATAAAAAGCCTTTCACCTAATCTAGCAAGCCAAGTTCATTCATATAAGCTGAGTTTACACCTGCAAGTTATTACTGCAAGTTTTGAAACAGAGGTATGCAAGAAAGAGATACAGATATTTGCCACTCACCCTTACCCATAGTTACATCTCAAAACTTGCTGGTGTAAACTAAGCTTTACAGCAATTTTTTACAATGGCATGCATTGATTTGAACCATGGGCACAGAATATATAATAGTACAAGTACCATGGGATGGGGCCAAAGTGACTATGACAAAAAAACTTGTAGAGCAAGTTTTTACAATTATTGTACTGCGGCGGTAAGCAGACGAGCCCTGCACGTTTGTGTAAGTGCACTCCCATATAAGTCTCACTGCTGCAATGGCTGATCTTATAAAGAAAAAGATACTAAGACTAGTGTTATAAACTTACTTGTAAACATTATATGGTTCTGCAAAACCATAACCTCTTTCAGTCTTGAATATAATGCAATGATAAACAATATTGTTGCAACAAATCGATAATGCAAGTTGCCCTCCAGAGTTTGGACGTATCAAAAATGTGCCTGTAGGTTTGCCATCCAGAATTTTTTCAGCATGGGCGCGAGTGCAGTTTTCTAGCATCCAACTTTTCATTTCACGATGTGCATATAGCTCTTCTAACTTATGTATGTTATCTTCCTCTAAATTTGTTAAATATTCATCAGTCTTACCACGCCTCTGCAGCCATCTGAAATTATTAATTGTTTATGTGAGAAACCTGTATATTGACAGATAAATATATGTTTACTGTTGTTTTGGCGTCAAGGAGTTATAAACCCCCTCTTGCACACATGACAGAAGATATAATACTAGAATTGTATTTATTGCATGTAACTCAGCCCCACCTAGGCAAATATTACATAGTAATAAAAAAGAATAGATAAGAATAGAAATAAAGTTTCTGGCTTTTAGGGAAAAAGTAAAATACAATTCAAGTCAACTTACATTTTGTGCAGATCTTTTTTCTTGAACAGGTCTACTATTTGTGGCTTCAGCTGAGTTATCTCTCTCTCAAGTTTCAAATTTTCTTTGACAGTAACTCGAAGTAAATTGTGCAGATCGTAACTGGCTTGCTTCAAGCTGTTGACTCTTGAAATTAACTGCTTATTATTTTGTATTAGATCTGTTTTTTCATGTGGTTGTGCCTTAGACTGCATTTCATCTTGATATCGGAGATGTTCCTCACAAACTTTAACAGTCTCATTGAATGCATCTAGAGCTTGCTTCTTTGCTTTAACTTCCTCCCTCAATCTCATGTATTTGTCAGAACATTCATCAAAATTCCTTGTTTTAAGGACATATTGTTTATGTATGTTTTTATATTCAGCTTCAAGTGTTTCTTCACTGTCATTTTCACCCCCATCATTTTCTTGGGATCGCAACAAAGGGTACATGAGAGTGATATCCAGGTTGCGGTTGCAGTGTGCAAGGGAACACTGTGTGTAGAATCTAACAAGTTCCACAACGGAAGCAAACTGGAATGGTTCACAGAATCCATAGCGACCATCTTGATAGTAAATCTTTATCAATTTGTTGGTACCTCCTTTGCGGACAGTCAATGTGTATCCACTGCCCTTATTTGACGCATTGCGTACTAGGAAAGTTCCATCTGGGGTGTCTCTGAGTTTTTCATTGGCCTCATCTCTGTAATTAATAATAGAAGTACATTACTGAAAGGTGTATTAAAGAATTTAAAGACAATAGTAAATTTTGGAGAAGAATTATAATGCAATAAAAAATAAATTGACGCAATAGAATAAATAATCTTTCAATAATTAATTTAAGTATTAAACACCAAACACGGAAACAAATCATATTTTAAGTTTTTCAATTGGTGAATGAACATTGTAAATTGATATTCAGACTCTTTCTTAAAAAATAATCACTAAATGACTAACTCTAGAAATTCTTGTGCAATTTCAAATTAACCCTAGCTAATCAGCAGGTCATAACAAGCGGTTGCCATGCTATTTCTATAGAAGTAATTGAATTAACATTTCATGCAGTGCATTGTGCAACACTAGAAAATCAACATTTGTAAATTATCTGCGCTGACACAAAAATGTTAAATCAAGCAAGTATTAATTCAATTCAATTCAATTCAAAATATCTTTATTCATGTAGGCCTAGTTACAAGCTCTTATGAATAGTTCATTACATATATATTATGATCTAATAAAAATGAAACAGATAAGTATCTAGAACATGTGTCCAATCTCAAGTATTAACCTATAAAAAGAAGACCTTAACCTATAAGAACTCTTCTGGCATTCTAGTTAGAAGAAAATAGTCAGTTCCTACATTTTAAGGAACAAATTGTTTTTATTTATTTAAATGATAGATATAGGTGATGTTGTGTATTTATGTTGTGTGACTGTATAAATAATATAGCTTTTATTTAATATAATTCACTGTATTTGGAAGACTTATAACTGAATTTAACCCTTTTTATGATTAGATAGGGATCCATGCCTGGGAATTTCAATCTATGTCTGTTTTAATATGTCAAGGTCAGTTTTTCAATAACCAAATTTGACTGGTCACACTTGAAGGGTTAAACATATTAAAATAAAATGAATTAACACAACTACCTAAAAGCTTGTACATTTTGTTTTATCATTAATTTTACATCATTTGTACATATTTAAAATTGAATATATAATAATTGTACAATTTTGTTGCTTGTAACATAATATAAAATACATATTTCGTGTACAATTTACACAGAAAATTATAGGTGAGTGATATCCAAAAGGAAATACAATACTTACAATAAGTTCAAATGAATAGGTTATTAGTAGGAAATATAATAGGTATTGAATTTAATAAACAGGAATGTAATGTATACATATATAATAATTATATGTATATAATAATGTATACTGAAAAGGTAAATTATGTTATAATAAGATTATTTTAAGTCATACTAATATGATCTTTAATGAAAACTTACCTTGTGATGTCACCCCAATACCATTCACAGTTTTCGAGGCATTCTTCGGGTGGCTGCGGAGGGGCGCCTATTTCAACCATTATTTCATTATAAGCACCAAATTACTCAAACTACTGAACTGCACTCAATAAACCCGATGTCTAACCAGATTCCGGCTACTGCTATTAGCACTACTTCCGCCTAAACCTAACCAAACGGTCAACAAATGCACTTTATAAACATTATTAAAACTAGTAAGATCGTTCATAGAACATTAACACTTCAGTTGTAAGTCATGGGTCAGAAGAACTTAGGAGACACATAAAACGGAGCAATTTAGTTCACAAAGGAAATGGGCGAGAGCAAATGACAGTTACTAGGGCACATTGTTCATCGTTTCCTGGAGGTAACTACCACTCGCGGTGACATAAAATTTGGATTAAACGTTAAAGCAGTTGTAACAAAAGTAAAGACATGGAATTCTAATGATATATCAAAATTATAAAACTTGCAAGTACTAAAACTCAGTCTGCTGTGTCTCTGTCCGCCATATTTCAATGCTTCTATACCTATCTATACTTTGATGATCTACCTATATCGTTCATAGACAAAATTTCTTATGCTTTATAGGCCGGCAACAGACAGTCTGAAAAATTCATAATCTGAATTTGGATTTGTATGCAACCTGTCAGTTCAAACTGACACTGACAGATCTGTGGTACATCTTTTCTAAGCACAGAGAACCTCCTATAGAGTAGAAATCTTGTATATTTTGTTCGCGATACGAGTCACCAGTGTTTGGGGTGCGAGGAGCGGGCGGGGAATGTGTTAAGCGCGCTGTGATTGGCCGTTTCAAGGACGGCGGGCAGTCGCGCCAGATGAAAAGGGACAGAAGTATGACTGTCCCTCTACTGACGCGTAAGTGGCCAATGTAAGTTGACCTATGCCGGCTCTGAATAAATTATAAATATGACTTATTTGTGGAATGTAATGCCGTCTGTTTTTAAATTTGAGCTTCTTATTACCTTTCCACACCATTTCGCACTACAGGTGGACATCTTTAAGGCATCAAAATACCCTTTTCCAATTTTTTAGTGCGAAAAACACGCGCTGCTTTCGGGTCTGTTACTTGGTCGATACTGATCGGGCACGGCGAGCGCCCGCGCTTATATCAGTGCAAATACTAGGAAGGCTGGCGACCGCGAGTCGTCTTGTAATGGATGTCTATAGGGGTTGGTCTGTGTTTCTAAGATTATGAATTTTTAAGACTGTCTGTGGCGTGCCTTACACATTAACCCAAAAAACGTCGCAGATATGGCCGGCAACAGACAGTCTTAATTTTCATAATCTTAAAAAATCATAATCTTATAAAATAAGATTGACTGCCTTGCCACACACATTCTTAAAATTCAAATTATTCGCAATCTGTCAGATCAATCTGAAAAAAAATCATAATCTTAAAAATTGGTTGTCTGTAAAGTCGGTATACGGACGGTAGTTTAAGGCCGGCAACAGACGAGTCTTAATTTTCATAATCTTAAAAAAAAATTGTAGGCAAACTGACACTGACAGATCTGTCAGTGTCAGTTTGAACTGTCAATTTGCATACAAATTTTTTGACGTGATAACGTCTAATAACTCGTTACTACGGGCAGCATGCACGAAAAAGATGACGTCATTGTCCCGTTTCCCAATATAGCTTAAGCGCCATCTATTGGCGCGCGTAGGAACTAAGCGGCTGATCGATGCGCTCGGTATGGTTGTAGCGTGTGGCCTGAGTAAAGCACCACAGCTGCGACAGATGGCGCGCCCGTGTTTATTGCGAAAAAGATGACGTCATTGTCCCGTTCGTTCCGCAAGGACCGCAAGCGAGAGCAAGTGGTTTGTGTATGGACGGACGCACAAACTACTAAGAAGATACTACGTATCAGACAAACATCTTCCATACTTGAACTTTAGTCGTTAAGTATCTGTGGTCGTGCTATGTCGATACTGACGTTTGTTTTTTTTTTTAATGAAAATGGCGGGAATAATCGTGAAATTTGAATTGTTTGCTCACCAGAAAGCGGGAAATTCAAAGTTCAATTCTGCTCAAATTTCAATATCAGGCTACTTTCAAAGGGGAAAGCTATTTAAGTTCACCCAGAATACTTCCAGATAAACTTAAACAACTTTTGAAATGAAAACACCACATATAAACACAATCATTTATTTCTAAACCTTTTTTTATATTTTCTGAAAGCCTGTGCTTGCATTTGAGGCAAGTTTTTCATGGTCAGTCGTGACACATCAGTGCCTTTTAAAATTTTATTTATAGTATTGCACCAGTTGAAGATCGACAATGTCAGAGATACATATAAAAACGTCTGCCCTGCCAAAACACGGTGCATTTCGCATTTGACAAAATCGAATGAATATTTGGAAAGTACAACTTGAGTAATTTGTTTTTTGATGTTTGCTTTATGGGCATTGTGTTCCAAATTTTAATATTCATTCGATTCGTCTACAATGTTCCCAAAAAACCTCACAGCATGTTCCGAGGGATAGGTCAATTTATTCTTTTTGATGACATTGTATTCTCTTTTGGATATCCATTTATGGATATCCGTTTCTTCAGTTGTTAAGTCTTTCTCACAATCGTTACATTTCAATATTTTTAATACTTTTCTTGTGACCCATCCCGCGGTATATGCCCGTGAGTGTACATCCAGATGCTCCCGTGTGGCTTGCACGATTAGTTGTTCTGCGCCGTCTTCACGATCGGTGAAGGTTGATAATGATGAAGGCGCAGAATCAACCAATATGGTACTATCCTCGATCATTGCATTGTCTTCTTCAGTGTGAGCAAACAACGACTGAATTTTAATGACTTCCTCAGCACAGTCTTCCTCACAATTAAATGTATTTTGGTGAAATTTTATTAAATTAGTTACTAATAGTGACTTAAAAGTGCACTCAAAAGCGTGGCAGGTCGGGTCGTTATTTCTGACGTTGTACGCTCGCACTCTTCCGAAAAAATTTTCTATTGCGTCGGAGTTAAAATACCGCGGGCGCATTATCTTGATATTTTTTCTTTCATAACCTGCCACAGCCTTTGATAGCTTTTTAAAGTTGTCAACCAATTTTTCAACGTCGGAACTGTTGTCAATTTTCCGTTGATATCACGGAATTCAATTTTTTCTATTATTTCTATCGCCTTCACCCAGAAATCGTGATGTTTTGAGTTTTCAGTTACGGCAGTCCGCAGTTGCTTTCCCTTTGTGTGCTTGTGGTGGGTGCTGGCGCCGTTGACGCTGTCGAACAGGTCATCGAGGAAGGCCACCAGTTCTGCCGTGTTGGACAGCGTAGCGCTCACAGGCGTGCCGTCCGCGTAGTGCGCTGGAAAAATATTACAAACGTCGTTATGTAACTGCACACTAACAATATTACACAGATCCACCCACACAAACTAAGCACAGCGTATATCGAAGATAAAGTAAACTTTATTTTTCTTATATGGAATTATATTAGTAGTAGTAGTGACTCTTTATTGTACAAAAACAGATTAATAGTACATTACGATACAAGTGCGTAAAAAAGGAAGTTCGAAACGAGTGGCGAAAAATTAAAACACGACCGAAGGGAGGATTCTAGGCAGGATTCCTTCTGATTGTGTTACACATTGTGATGAAACTGCGCTAGTCCTAAGTCCCAAGAAATCTGCTTAGTAGAAATATAATTAAGTATTATGGTCATTGATAGACATTCCAAATAGATAGATACTCACAAAATGAAGCTGTGTAAGATAAAGCTGCTGCCATGGTTTGACTGAAAACACGCACACAGTTTTTCACCTGTAACAAGACAATAGCAAATATAAATAAATATTATATCGTCATGTCTAACGGGAATAAACGGGGGAAAAGATCAATAATATACATATGCCGCGATATAATTTAATTAATTTTACTCTGAAACCATAGATTAAATATAAGGAGATATACATTAAAATGTAACAATGTAAATGTAATGTGTGTCTCAAACTCTCCCTCAAATGCTCAAAGGTTAACTGGAAGAGATCCCTTAAAGGGATAAGTTCGCCTTTGTACTGAAACTTTTTATTTTAAATATTATGTGCTGTATTATTTTCCTGTACAATAAAGTGTTTACTTACTTACTTAAAATGTTGTGTTTACCTGTAATAAGTTATACATTAGCATGTACTTAATTTTAGTATAAACTACATAAGATTCATTGTAATATAACTGTTGGTAAACCTTTAATTAAATAAATAAATAAAATGCGACCGCCTAAGAACGTGCAAAAAGTAGATGGCTTTTGTAAATCCATACTAATATTATAAATGGGAAAGTGTGTATGTCTGTTTGTTTGTCCGTCTTTCACGGCGAAACGAAGCGACGAATTGACGTGATATTTTAAATGGAGATAGTTGAAGGGATGAAGAGTGACATACGCTACTTTTTATCTCTTTCTTACCCGCCACTTCCCTATACAGGGGGAGGGGGAGGGGGGGGGGGGGGGTGGAAGTTTGTATGGAGTATTCCGCAATTTTCGAATTTGACGCGAGCGCAGCCGCGGGAAAAAGCTAGTAAATAATAAAATTAAGCTTTTTTACTCTCGTACCGTACTATTAGGCGTACTCAGCAAGCTTCGTGGCCTAAACATGGTACGCGTCTGAAAAGCTCTGTATTATATCACGATTATATAAAATACTATTGAATGTAGATAAATATACTTAAGTAATCGAGTAGATTTATTAAATGGGGTGAAAGCTACAAATACTAATGGTTTGTTCTTTTTTATCGATCACTAAGTCCGATTTAGCGCTTTATTTCTTTAATCTGAAATAAGTTATAGCAAAAAAGAGAGATAAACAACAAGTTTGCTTTGTCCTTTATCTTTATCATGCTCTCATTTCTCTTTGCTTTATCATGTAAATAATTAGGTATACCTTCATTTTCTTGATTTTCTCCGGGAGTATGTGCTCGTCGTTGAGCTTGTGCAGCAGGCGAGCTTGCGCGTGGCGGCAGTCCGTGCGGTACACGTCCACCAAGTCTTGCCACTTCGACACTTTGCCGTCCATTATAATATGCTTCGTCAAGAAGTTATTCCTCACTCCTTTGATTAAATGTGGCGGGTCATACACTACACTAAGACTATGGCCATTTAAGTGTATAGTGTCGTCTGGAAATATAAAAAAAACTATTAATTTAAATCTTACTTTGATAGAACAGTAAGAGTCAGTTACCTAGCAATAAGAGCAAGGGACGTTCAATCGCGGCGGCTGCCGGTTCCAACCCCGGTTTGGAGATGGCTACCGTATGGCCGATATAACATTTGATGTGGACCAGTTGATTTCCGGTGAAGATAAACATCGTGAGGAAACTGGTCAAATTTCAATAAGGCCTAGGGTACCTAGCGTCAGTTCTGAGTTGGACTAGAAAGCAACTTTTTGTAAACCGCCAATATCCAAGAATAAATTGACAAGCGGATCCCAGCTTTTTAGTACTTTGTGGGAGATCAGTCAAGCAGCCATGAACCGGGGCAAGAAGCCGGGATAATGCAAGGAAGATATTGATGATGAACACAACACAGCAAGTTCACAATATTTATAAAACGAATTTCACATTGAACCCGTCATCATCATCACACAGGTTATTGAAAATAATTAATTTTATATTACGTGCGAAATTAAAAGAATATAAAGGCTCGCGTATGATTTATATCCATATCTATCATTATAAATACATAGTTATTGTCTGACACTTTTTTATAAAAATACTATACAAGATAGCAAATCTTGTCACTAAATACTAGCCGCAAATTTGAAAAATGTAGAGGCGAAGGTTTAACGTCGAATAAAAAATTTGAATTTCCCATTTTTAGGGTTCCGTAGCCAAAATGGCAAAAACGGAACCCTTATAGTTTCGTCATGTCCGTCTGTCCGTCTGTCCGTCTGTCCGTCTGTCACAGCCGATTTACTCGGAAACTATAAGTACTACAGTGATGAAATTTGATGGGAATATGTGTTGTATGAACCGCTACAAAATTATGACACTAAATAGTAAAAAAGAATTGGGGGTGGGGCCCCCATACATGTAACTGAGGGATGAAAATTTTTTTTTCGATGTACATACCCGTGTGGGGTATCAATGGAAAGGTCTTTTAAAATGATATAAAGTTTTCTAAAAAACATTTTTCTTAAAGTGAACGGTTTTTGAGATATCAGCTCTCAAAGTCGTAAAAAGTATGTCCCCCCCCCTCTATTTTTATAACTACGGGGTATAAAATTCTAAAAAAAATAGAGGTGATGCATGCTAATTAACTCTTTCAACGATTTTTGGTTTGATCAAAGTATCTCTTATAGTTTTTGAGATAGGTTGATTTAACTGTAATTTTGGTTAAGTTATTGGTTTATTATATTTGCTGCTACGGAACCCTTTGTGCGCGAGCCCGACTCGCACTTGGCCGGTTTTTTTAAGTAACAAGATTTGCTTGACCGTCTATACCTATAGTATAAGATAATACTTACCGGTATTCTGGCCTGCTAAGATTTGTGATCTTTTAGTTTCCTCTTGAAGGCTTTTAAAGGCGCTTTGAAATGAAGTCCCCTGGTCGCTTATCAAAGCGATAGGCTGAAGCCCCGTCTCGCACACGGCGGCCACTATGTCCTTGATGATGGCCTTCATCTGCGGACCCGACGCGGCACCTTCGGAGAAGTAATACGCCACCGGCTGTTGCCACTTATGAACCGCGCCTTTAATCATAAATGCTAGAGCGTGGTCGGCCAAGTGGTTGGTCTTTTCAGACAATTCTACGAATCCAGTGATATTGTCACGTTTCCTAGAGTAATGGATGCCAGCGTCCAACTTCATCTCATCAAATATTATGGAACACATTTTTTTGGCCTCATTCCATTCGCTGACCTGAAAAGAAAAAAATGTTAGAGGTTTCCAATATAAAGCACAATTCAACATAAAGAGTCGTCCCACTTGCAACTCATAGCACCTTAAGTTTCAATACTTTCAATCCTCAGTGTATCTCAGTGATAGGAGTACACCAGGGGAATTAATAGCTTGCTCTTAATTATCCCTTTCATACCCATACATACATACTTCTTCCATCCGGCCTTCGCCACTGGTGATGCTCGTCATTTTTTCTTTAATATATGACATCTTATTTCGATTTTTAATTTATATATAGTAGTGTAACTACTTAAAAAACACAAAACAAAATATGTGTTAAAATAATTTGATTTGTTCCCATAGTTGCATACATACCTCTTGTTTAATGACATCAAACACTTGGGTATTGATGCCAGCTTCGATGTTCACATTCTGCAACAACGTATTTAATGTCGTTTTGGACGGCAGAATAAATATTCTCTGTAAGAATCGATAGCATTTCGGGCTTTGTTTCATTATTGAGAGGCCAATTACTTTTTCCTCTAGGCTAAACCTTCTGCCTTTTTTACTCTTAGTACAGAGTTTAACCTGCATCCACAGAAATTTTCTTGCTACCGAGTTCATTCCTGCCACTAATTTTTTAAAAGAATCCTCTTGTGATAGCTTAGACGCCATCTTAGCTCGTCTGAAGTAATCTGCTTGTTTTGTCGCTTTCTTATAATGTGCGTACAACACTTCGCACTCTGGCGACAGTTGCTCGGTGTTTGATACAACTCGTAGTCGTTTGCGACAAGACCATTTCGCTGTTCGTTGTTTTCGCCTGTTTTTTTCTTTAACACCCGATGCTCGTGCAGGCTCTGAAAAAAAATATGATATTATTGCAATAGTTCACTTTAATTGGGATAAAGCCCGGTACAGCCGGCAGCGGTACGAACGGTATAACCCGTTAAATATAGTACCTAGCCACCTTAATTAATAATCTAATTTCTTGCTTCAACTTGCTTTAACCCTTCGAGTCCCAGCGACATCATATGATGTCAGTAAAATATAAGTAAATACATATAGATGCTTGGGGCTCGAAGGGTTAAGGTATTATAAAACCTTAAGTAAGTACATCTAGAAATCATAGCAGTCCGCCGGGGCATTTTACGCTCATATTCATTTCCTTTATATTTTTTAAACAAATGAGAATTGCATTGGCTTCGAAATGAAAAGCCTTTATTGAATAGCAGCGTTTTACCTTACAATAAAACGCATATTAAGCGAAATACCTTATTTGAAGCCTATTTAATATATTGAGACAGCGATACTGTTTGTAGATGCGTAGCGGTTCACAGCAGGTACCTACAGCTGAACACCTGTAAACAACTTGCAACTCCAGTTTTACGATTCAGGTTTCCCCTTCCCCCAGGCGACCCGTGCCGTAGGGACGGCAACGATGTTTCATCATTGGTTCTCAAAATATTAATTTAACCGAAGTTGCAATATACCACTTACCAAACGGTTGCATCATTTATAAATTCAAATGTGAAATGAAATAAAGACGTATCTTCGAAACTGAATAGTCTAAAAATGTTGTTTACTAGCAGCGAACAAAAAATACCCTCAAATGGGAAAATAAATGTGCCTTGGTTTATTGCAACTGAGTGTTGTAGCCACAGGCGTAGTTAAAAATATAGGCTTCAAATAAGGTATTTCGCTTAATATGCGTTTTATTGTAAGGTAAAACGCTGCTATTAAGCTTCTGTACCGTTATTTGAAGCCTATTTAATATATTGAGACGTGTCTGTATTCGCCTGGTGGTCAAGAAACGCCAATGTGATTAATTGAATCGCCAATGGAAATAACAACTTCAAGTGCACTTCACACATCAGATACCTTGTGTACCTATATGGAGGAATGTGAATTGCAGCTGACAGCAGCTGCAGTGACTGAATTGATAAGTGCACAGTGACCTATTTTTCTATTGTAACTTATTATTAGTCGGTAAGGAATGTTTGAAACATTTTTAAATTTTATCTATATACCTACTATGTATACGGATTACGGACCCATAATGATATTAAAATAAATTATGAAAAAAAACCTGTTACTTTTTTATTTCATCCCCCTAACAAGGTCAGGTCATGACTTATGTTTACGTTTATTTCATTATTATATCCAATCTTAGTATGTTTTTAATGTTTTGACCCCGACTCTGCAATTGCCAGTAAGTAGGGTTATTGCAGTATCATTTCTTTTAGGGTAAGTATAAGCGAAAAACTTAAGTTTTGGATTGTGTGTCAAATTCCTCGCAACTCGTTTATCTCTTTTCAGTATCATAGAATAATCGACATGACATAGGTACATTATATTAATATATTGATTTGCATGACATGATATTATTACATATGATATTATAGAAAACAGTTAAGGAACTGATCCATTCATTAATGCCTTATCCAAATAGTCACTATTTATTTCTGGCAATTACAGCATTACATAATAGACAGTGAATATTATAATTACTGCCTTATGGCTATGACATGGCAAAATTTGGTAGCGAAGAAAAATTTTGCTCAATCGGCTACAACTTTAAAAGTGTATAACACTAATGTGCGCAGCTATTGAAAACCTTAATACCAATGGTATGACTAATGTTCCAACAATCATGGTTCTTTCGTGATGTACTTAATTCGTTTTATGAAGTCTAATTTTAGTAATTTTCCCGAGCATTCTAGTATGCCGGAAATATTCTTGGCCTCTTGAGTATAACCCATACTGAACCCATGTGTAACGTGGTTCCAATTTTATTAACGGAAATAATAATCTGGGCACGTTTGGTAAGTGCTAAAAAAAATAATCTAATCATTCTAAAAAGTCTTATTATCATATAGTGAGGATAAGCACACTTGTGAATTTTTCATCATTGAAATCTCCTAAGCATAAGATACTCTTTTGGTAAACGAATCTATCATCCAGAAAGGAAGTGTAAGTATATCAAGTAACAAGACTATTGAGGCTTTGTATAAGTATAACTTAGTCATTCGTTATACATTATGAGTATACGTATTAAGGTTATTGAATCCATGTATGAATACAGTCCTAAACAAAGTACCTCCTGTGCAATTGGTAGTAATTGTACTACAACAGTTCAACTTTTAATTGCCTTGGTTAACAGGCTACAACTTAACCTTAGACTTTTAGTCTGGAGAGTTCTCTCCCAGTTTCCTAATATTTTTTGTTAGCTATTTACCCAATATGTATGTACTTTCTGTTAAGCCAAGGATTGGCCATAGGCTAACAACGCCTAGGCGGCTAGACGCGCGTGTGCGAAGCGTTTTATTTGTAATTTGTACACATGTAATAGCCAATGCTGATGATAGAATTTTCTTCGTATATAAATGCCTTTTTGTTTTGGGTAATCAGCTTATGGAAGCGCAAGATGTTACAATCAAATATTTTTCTCCTTAAGGATACGTATGTATGCGGGTAAGACCCGTGATTTTCGTTGGAAGCATAAAGATATATAATCATTCCATTATATGGCATGACGTAGCCTTCTGGTTTTGTAATGATGATTATGATATTGAGGTTAAGGTACCTAGATCTGTAGTTCCGAGATCTGAGCTCCAAACAAAATTTTGAGACACTCATCAAACCCCATGGGTCATGGGTCATGGGCTTATTCGGCATAGCTTTAAAAATTGTTTTGACGGTCCATCTTTATATGAGTATTAAAATCATTTTGAAAACACATCAAGTACTTATCCTGCAAAATATTGTTACCAAAAACAATGATTAGGTATATGAGAAATAGTTTTCCGAATACCCAATGAATGTGATATATTTATTAACCATAGAGGTTACTTTATTTAAAATGCTGATGAAAAGCTGTAATATGACAGCGTTTTAAGTTTGTAGGTGGGTTTATTACCCCATACATTTTATCACTTCTTACATAGGTGTCCTTTTCCCCTCTTTTATTTTTAAAAACGTGTTATGGCGGTAATCTTAACCTAAAACTCATAATTTAAATACGTATTGTTTCATTCGGATTAAATAATGAGTAGACGAGTCACCCCGTGCTACTTTATGAGGATGTGAACACATTTTAATGTAATGGTTCTTTGTAACATTGGTTCAGGTCGTTCCTGGAGCCTCAAAATATGTAATAACATATCACAACTGCATTCTTACATAGCGAAAAACTATGCAAAAATTTTTGCTATTTCATCCACATAGCCAATTCCTTAAAATGTGTTCAACCCACGTGGGCTTAACTGAACAAATGAATGACCTAAAACAGTCCAAAGCAATCTGATCTTTAGATTATTGGCCTCGTGTGGCGCCGGAGCGGCCAGCGGGCTAGATAAATATTTGATTAAAATAATAGATAAATAACCCATTTAAGATGTTTGGGAAACGGTTAATATCCTGAACCAAAGAATACTGCGGCCTTGATATGCATCAACACTATCAACAGGTTTACTTAAATGATTAAATGACCTCAAATCCCACTTTAAAACCTAAATCAGTAGGCTGATAAAACCGTGGTTAATTTTGAATATTATCGTGTCAACCCACTCCGCGTCAGCGTGAGCTAGGTGTTTCAAACGTCGTTAACGACAAGGATAAAATATGTAGTAGATAACTATATAGTGGAAAAAGTTCCCACAAAAAAGGAAACCACGTTTATCAAGTCACCAGCAATAACTGTGATAACCTTTTTAGTCTTCACCAGACTCATCATCATCCTCCTTGCGTTATCCCGGCATTGGCCGCGGCCTGTGAAGGCCTGGGGTCCGCTTTGACAAGTCTTCTCGAGACTATTTAATGTTTACTGGGAAGTGATTCCGCAGTAGAAATATATAACCACTGTCAAAATGACTTGGTAATTAACAAACTAAGCACTTGGTACTAAGCTTAGGAGGCGTTATCATCTTGTGTTGTTTCCTCCATCACACGTAAGTTTCAAAAACGCCTTGTACGCCAAAAACCTAATTGTATTATACCTATTATACCACATCTGCTTGATCTGCTTGTGACGCAGGATATGTAAACACGCGCCTTGCGAAGGCGGCAGGTTTTCAGCAGGCTAAATAAAATATTTAATCGCCTTGCGCAGGCAGAAAATTGAGTCATGAAAATTGCAAGCCTTACGCAGACTGCAAAATTTTCAGCTGTCTTAACAATCATATTATTCACACGCCTTGCGCAGGCGGGAAATATGAAAATGGGAAGATGCACGTCTTGCGCAGACGGCCGGTTTATTATCTAGATAAATAGTAATACTCATAAGCCTTAATAAGCGGGAAATTTATTATCGGTACCAAAATAAATAGACATTGGGGAATCTATTTTTCCAAAAACTGAGGAAGGCTTGTACTATGGTAGCAAGGCGACATAATACTCTTATTATAGGCATATGTATGCTTAAATACATAATAATACAACCATAACTCGGGAAAAAATGGACGTAGTAAAAGGAAAAAGATTCAATTCACAAACATATTTGAATATAATCTCAACGTAAAAAGGGAAAAGCCATTCAAATAAAAGGCTATTTTCAGAGGATGGCTCTCTTTCGTTCAACTACGTCCCGCTATTTGTGTGCATCACACAAATATATTCCCATACTGGGATTCGAACCCAGAACAATAGGCTCTGCAGACAGGGTCACTGCCTACTGGGTCAGACTAGTGCCTTTACACCGTCTTAACACTTGATAATTTTTCCACTCATGCCTGCTTCCACAGAATAATAATTATTATACCAGCCTTTTATATCCTTATATATATTTTTATTTTGTGTATAGTCCTATACAAAAAATAAAAACATACTGGTTGTAAATTTCTTCACACCTTGCGCAGGTAAGAAGTTTTTAGTAAGCTAGTGCAATGATGCACCCTTTTACTCTGCTTACGCAGCAGCCAAGTAATCAAATACGCTCGCCTTGCGTTATTAAACGCTATTATTATAGTTAAGAATTAAAGAGTGACTCTCTCGTATGCAGATTTTCTCAATTATCTTTAACCGGAACTTATATTTGGTAATTAATACAACTCTCCACATACCCGAGTTTCACTTTGTAATCCTTTACTTCCACTGGCAAGCGGCTTAGATTTGATTAAGGCATAAGAACATTACCAAACTACATTTTTCAGAGGTATCCCTGACGATACCGTACTGTGCATTTAAAATTGCCCATATTTATTTACAGAACATTTTTCGGATTACACAAACATGTTCCACAAAGACGCTAATGATATAGGTTTGTTAGTTACCTTTCTTTAGAGCGGAAAGTCGATTTTAAGGCACACAGGGATCGGATATAAAAGCCAACATGATACTTAGAATCAATACATATTTATTGACGCCCTTGCCAAGTCCGGCAGCTATAGGCTTTACCTTTCGACTTTTGATCTATTTCTGAATTCCGTTACAGAATATCGATCTATTTAAAGAGATTGTAAAGGAATTTTATCCCGCAGCACAGTACCTACCACAATGGGCACGCACGGAAATTATCAGGTCACAGCACAGGCTCATCTTCGGCCGCAAGGCAAAACAAACACTAATCGCGTCAATTACGACTTTAATAAGGACTGTTTTAGTCTCAAAGAGGACAATGAGATCATTTTTCAATTTTTACTTTCTTGACCTGTTCCGTGCTTAAGACGAATCGATTCACTGAAAAAAAATAACTGAAAAAGAAATAAAAAATCGCTTACTTACGCGACACTGCGCTCAAAGTGAATCGATCAGGTGCTCAGCTTCTAAAACATTTAATTTATAATAGTAAACGAACGGTAAAACCGTTTTCTAAAACGATATTTTTGATTAAACTTACAAAAAATTCCAAGAATTAAAGAATTCTAAGAATTTTTTGTAGTGAACCGAACGTTCCGACAAACAGAACGCCAATGATGAAACATCGTTGCCGTCCCTACGGCACGGGTCGCCTGGGGGAAGGGGAAACCTGAATCGTAAAACTGGAGTTGCAAGTTGTTTACAGGTGTTCAGCTGTAGGTACCTGCTGTGAACCGCTACGCATCTACAAACAGTATCGCTGTCTCAATATATTAAATAGGCTTCAAATAACGGTACAGAAGCTTAATATAGTATTAGGAATGTTATTGTAATTTGTCACCTGTTTTTTCCGCATTTGAATCAACAGATGGCCCCGGAGTTGTGATGCAAGCCTGAGCCGCATTAGTCTTTGATGAGTCCACCACTGAAAATTATAAACATATTTGGTTTAATTACATACTTAATTACGATAGACACGGTCCTGTGGGGTCATTAGATGTTATAGACTTTGTAAATAGTAGTCTTTAGAGTTAAGTATATGAGAAACATGAGATTATTTTGACTATTGACAGTTTGTACGGATACGGAACCCTCGCCTCGGTGGGCGAGTCCGACTCGCACTTAGTCAGTTTTTAGGGTTCCGTAGCCAAAATGGCAAAAACGGAACCCTTATAGTTTCGTCATGTCCGTCTGTCCGTCTGTCCGTCTGTCCGTCTGTCCGTCTGTCACAGCCGATTTACTCGGAAACTATAAGTACTACAGTGATGAAATTTGATGGGAATATGTGTTGTATGAACCGCTACAAAATTATGACACTAAATAGTAAAAAAAAGAATTGGGGGTGGGGCCCCCATACATGTAACTGAGGGATGAAAATTTTTTTTTCGATGTACATACCCGTGTGGGGTATCAATGGAAAGGTCTTTTAAAATGATATAAAGTTTTCTAAAAACATTTTTCTTAAAGTGAACGGTTTTTGAGATATCAGCTCTCAAAGTCGTAAAAAGTATGTCCCCCCCTCTATTTTTATAACTACGGGGTATAAAATTCTAAAAAAAATAGAGGTGATGCATGCTAATTAACTCTTTCAACGATTTTTGGTTTGATCAAAGTATCTCTTATAGTTTTTGAGATAGGTTGATTTAACTGTAATTTTTTTGCTGCTACGGAACCCTTTGTGCGCGAGCCCGACTCGCACTTGGCCGGTTTTTTATTCTTAATGATTGTCAATTTGTAAAAATTGTATGTAACCTGACTACCTAAAATACAGTTTATACAGTCTGAGCAAAAAGAGTAGAAATTAAAAAGTGGCAACATCGTAGTGTCGTCCCGTTTTATCACACATTGATTTGAAAGGGATATTGATGTATGAAGTTGCCACTATTTAATTTCTACTCTTTTTGGTCAGACTGTAACTATTGCACTTAAGCCTGGCGTCCACTATGGCAGAATCGAGCCGCGTCGAATAGAGTCCTCATACATTTTAAATGCGATTCGACGAGGCTCGATTTCGCATTGATTCCAAAATGAAATTAGTCCTTTTCTGCAATAACTTGTCACTCTCGCTCACTCGGCATAAGTGGATTTCTTATTGTTACTATTTAAACCGAGCGAGCCGTGTATGCCTCATTGATTTAGTATTAGATAATTTTTAAGAAAAAAAACCGTCGCCTTTCGGGTTCTGGTGAAAGCTACTTGCGAATGTTGGATTATGTAGAAATGTGTAAGTATTTTTTTAAACTGCTTTTAATGCTTTAATTACTAGATGGCAACACAAATGAATATACGTATAACGTTAAGATTTGAGGAGTTTCCTCAATTCCTCATGAATCCGATTATATTGTAAAAAATCGAAGCTTGACAAACTTTGACTTGAAAACTCAATATGCCTAACAAACATAACTAAATAAATGTCACTGTTCTGAACTTAAATGCATGCTTTTTTTACAAAAATACCAAAGTCACTATGAGTGTGCCGTTCAGATTTGAGGAGTTCGGTTCTGACCATCATCAGCAGTTCCACTGTACCAAATGTCACTGTTCTAGACGTAAGCGCATGCTGTTCTTATAAAAATGGCAAAGTCACTATAGTTTAGTTTAGTTTTATTTATTTCATAATGATAAATTACATTATAAATTATGCTATGTTAACCTATACGAATTTACATTATGATCGTCAATATAATTATTTCACATGCATTCATTCAATTGTATAATATCAATAATAATAATCAAAACAAAAAGAGTTAACATAAAAACGAATTCAAACTAAAAAAATTAATACATTATAAGCGTGCCGTTCAGATTTGAGGAGTTTGGTTCTGGCCATCATCAGCAGTTCCACTGCACCAAATGTCACTGTTCTGGACGAAAGTGCATGCTGTTCTTATAAAAATACCAAAGTCACTATAAGCGTGCCGTTCAGATTTGAAGAGTTCCGTTCTGGCCATCATCAGCAGTTCCACTGCACCAAATGTCACTGTTCCGTACCTAAATGCATGCTGTTCCTTTAAAAACACAAAAATCACCAAATGTATGCCTTTCAGATTTGAGGAGTTCCCTCGATTTCTCCAGGATCCCATCATCAGAACTGGGTTCTGAGAAAAATGGGACTAATCTGTACGCATATACATTCAATCAAAAAAAAAATTTCAAAATCGGTCCAGTAACGACGGAGATATCGAGGAACAAACATACAAAAAAAACATACAGACGACTTGATAACCGTCCTTCTTGAGAGATATGAGGCCGACGGTTAAAAAGTAGCCCTTTAATTCGATTATCCAATGTATGTTATTGCTACCTGTTTGTGGTGAAGTTGGCTCAAACGACGACATCACAGTCGTGACGAGCGACGAGCAGGCTTGATCTGCGCTGGATTGGACGCACTCTGAAAATGATAAATATAAAATATCTTTATAATCTAAGTAAATGTATAATAACTTAAATTATTAATATAAATATTTTTTTAGTAAAACGATATGAATTCGCAACACTGGTCCTTATATTCATGTATTTTTCATTTGTATTAGGGTATGCGGCCACGGAATTTTTTTGTCGCTGAATTTTTTTTTACCTACTTTATCTCTCACATCCAGACTATGGGCTAGTAGCGGAGCGGCTCGCCCTACACACTCTACACTGCACGTTTTCCACGCGAAGAGATTTGAGGCGAATCGCTCTGAATGGGCTTGGCTTGGATATTTTTTAATTCAGGGTTCGAAAATATCCGATATTTATAATAAATATCAAAATATCGGATATTTATGATATATATCGGATATATATCCTTTGATATATATCCATTTTGTATGGAATGCATATTATTATTTTGTTGCATTATTTATGAATACTACTTTAGATTAGGAAAAATCTACTAAAAAACATATCATATAGTAGAAAAAAAGTAACAAACATATAAAAACTATATTTTAAACAAAGTTACATTTTTTTTACCATTTTTGTATTGCAATAATTATACAAAAAATGATATTATATCGGATATTTATATTCATTGATATATATCGTCGAACCCAGCTGGATATATATCTGATATATATATCCTCGAACCCTGTTTTTTATACAATATACATTTATATAATTGTATTAATTCCATGTAGTTTTAAAACAATATTGTTTATTGCACCAATAAATTGTTCTGATATTTAGAATAAGATGAATATTGTACATTGTTGACTATTTAAAAGTGCTTATTGTAAGCCTATTTGAATAAAAAATATTTTGACTTTCACTTTGATAGATCAAGAAATGAACATACTTAATATAAATTATGTTTGTATACACTAACAAATTATTTGTAATATTTACCTGAATTAAGACAGGATGACGGCTCAATAGACAGTTCTACGCTCGGTGTAATATGTTCCAGTGTAACTCCACCTGAAAACGTAAAATAGTACCTACATGAATAAATTATTTAAAGTTAATAGGTAATTAAATGGGATATGGACACTTTCTAAGTTTCTATGAAGTCTGGTAGATCACTAACAAATGCATGTTCAGCACACCAACTTGTAAAGGCAAAAACTGATGAGAAAGTTGCAAGAATGCAAAATAATTTCATACAAATTTTAACTTGGTGCCCACAGCTAGCAGGTAAACTGAAGGTTGAGGTAAAGGAAGGAATAGACATTTATATGATGATTATGAAACCTAAATGTATGATTAATGTATAGATTTGATCTAGTTTGTTGTTCTACAGTCAATATTTCCTCCTTGTTGGTTTGGGAGAAAATGATGTTTTTCACTCGGTGGCAAAATTTGTTAAACCTTCGTGCCTTGAAATCCTCGCAACGCTCAAGATTCCACATTCTCAACCACTTGCTACACTCACAGTTAAATATTGGAATATTTAGCTTGCTCGGGTATCAATATTGGCATGTGGTTAAACAACAACTTTGCCCCCTTGTATGTCATCGGGAAAAGATATAGCCTTCCACTGTTTCCAAGATGGAAATACAAAAACAGATTTGCAGTCACTTTTTGAAGCCTAAACACATGACATGAGACAGGGCATTAAATTATTATGAAATTACCTGAATCAGCTCCAGTTGTGATGTGTGGCGGTAAACCAGCAGCATCATCTGAATTATTTGTTGGTGCGCTCATGGCATAAGTGTGGTCAATATGACATCTCCTTGCATACGAGTGGTCAGAGTTCCTCATTTCAAGTTCAATGAATCCTGGTAAAAAAAGGCCCAATTTTATATTTTGATAATAAATAAATAAATAAATATTGGAGGACACCTTACACAAATCAACCTAGCCCCAAACTAAGCAAAGCTTCTACTATGGGTGCTAGGCGACGATATACATACTTATATAGATAAATACGTACTTATATACATAGAAAACATCCATGACTCAGGAACAAATATCTGTGCTAATCACACAAGTAAATGCCTTTACCGGGATTCAAACCCGGGACCGCGGCTTAGCAGGCAGGGTCACTACCGACTATGCCAGACCGGTCGTCAATTACACAACAATTTGACTATAGAAATATATACACATTTATTCAAAATTATTTACACCAAAGCAAATTACCTAAATATTTGTCTGTCTGAATATTACAAATTATTTGGACATAATAAACTAAATGTTGATTTATAATAAAGTATGTGTATAGTTATGATTAATTAAATACTAGGCTACACAATCAGCTAAGCTCAATTAAGGCCTTTGTGGTAGGTACTTAGACAATAATAACTTGACATTTAAAATATTGTACTACTGAAATACATAAGAAACACCCATTACTCAGGAACCAATACCCATGGCTATGAGACCCATGTAAGTTTTCTCTAGAATTTGAACCTGAAACACTCTCCACTAGGCCAAAACACCACTCAATCAACATAATCTTATCCTATTGGAAACATTTATAAATACACTGAACATGAATTTGATTCAATTTTAAAAATGCGGCGTAAATACCACGTGCGATGTAAAGTTACATATAATTACTACCTACCTCGTTCAACCGAAGGGTGAGCCGGCGTTCCCGTGGTGATTTCTTCTTCAGTAAATAATGTTGGACACGCGTTTGGCCGTAAGCGCAACTTTGAAGAGATGTATCTGGCTTCGAAGTGTTTGTGGCAAACGTACAGTTTGCCGATTTCATCTGATGCCAAACCTTCGAACAAGTTGAATACTGCTGACATAGTTTTCTTCCACATTATCACTTTTTCACTCGCTGCTGGCATTTTGTGCAGCATAACGTCCTTTCGTTTACTACTGCTATCACAGCCGGGTATACAGCACTTGCGAAGCATTTTGAAGATCAAAATGCCAAGTAGCACTGAATATCACAATTATCACGGAGAAATAAAGGTACGGAAATTAATCAACGCAAACACTTCACTACTCGACGCAAAAATTGTAATGATGAAAATTATAACGGCGAGATATTTGACACCTTTGACAGTGCTGAGTGACAAGCGGTGGGGAGAACCAATAGGAGAAGACTTTGTAAACGTCAATATCGAAATTCTCTACCACCTCAAGGTCATCGCTATGGCCACATTTCGTTCTTCGTAGATGAACGCCCGTGGACGGACGGTTGGGGTATAAGCAAAAGGGGCCCGATTTTAGGACTTAGAAAAATTTTGTGAAAAATTTTCATTTATTATTTTTGAGTGTTTGTAATTTAAAAACATGAAAGATTGCATTAAAATAAGCATCTTTTATAAAATGAAGTTGTTTGAAAAACCTACTTATTTAGGAGTTAGAGCAGTACGAAGTTGCGAATTTTCCCATAGTATTTACTAGTATGTTCCCATAGTATGTTCCTAGCTTAAGTGTATATTCATTGTCCAGATCCGCGTCCGCGGTCGCGCGACGACGGACGTCCGCGTAGTATGTTCCTAGCTTAAGGCCGGCAACAGACAGTCTGAAAAATTCATAATCTGAATTTGGATTTGTATGCAACCTGTCAGTTCAAACTGACAGATCTGTCAGTTGTCAGTGTCAGATTGCATACAAATCCAAATTCAGCTCAGACGAAGGATACTATAGACTAGACGCAAGCGTACACCCGTAAGGGACAGATATAGAATAATGGGGCGAATTTAAGAATCACTTTAAAAATGGCTGACAGTTTACCATAAACAACCTACGTAATTTGGGCGGATAATAAGCTTGACAAGTCACGTCCTTATTGTTTGCCACAAACTCGTTTGTGGCAACGGCGGAAAAGTGAAACTATGACAAAGACAAAAAATAACATTTTGCTCTCTGTCACTCTTATTATAATTTGTATGTGACCATCTCGTTCGGTAGTGGTATTATTATTTGGCTGTCTAGTCTATAGTATCCTTTGTTTAAGAAATTCAGATTATGAATTTTTCAGATTGTCTGTCGCGTGCCTAAGCGTGAGTGTATATCAGCGTTTATAAAAGATATACTGTCCGAAACTACATTGTCAATGGTCGCTTTATCTGTCAGTTAAATGTCATAGAAATCGAGATGAGATGAACAGAACACGAACGAGACGAGGACGACATACCTGCAAGATTTTTGCTACCCGTGGGAGGCGAGAATAAAACATTTGTGTTTTATTATTTAGGAGAAAATAAAAATGATGAATTTCATTTACGTGATGTAATATGACAAATGTAGTTTAAATAAATCTTACATTGAAACATTGTCAGTGATCTGGTTATTATAAGAATGGTGTAAAGTGGAGTCGTAAGATAAAAGTGTTCAATATGTACATAAAATATGTATTTGTTTTGTCCCTCTACCTAATACTCGACAATGCGTCGTCTATGCACATAAAGGGTGAATTTTCTACAGGAGAGTTCTTTAAATTCGTAGTCAAATTTGGGTTTCAAAAAACTGATATCCATTATCAAAAAGAAACATATGGATTCATATTCGGAAATATCACATCAAAAGAGCGTTTTATGTATCCTATCACATTTGCTGTGTTGAACAGACATCATTTTATTCACTATTATAAAAATCGTGATATAGAGAACAAGGAGTTGGCATGTCAAGTCATGTTCCAGAACTTGAATACATCCGCCTACCACCCTAAATGTAATGCCGGAGGACAGGATTTTTTTCGGCGTATCCCCTGCCCAAAAAACGAAGTGTGCGTTGATGAAGACTCCCTCTGGAATGTTGTAAAGAAAAGTCAATTTACTTATGACATTGAGAACCCAGGCCAGCCAAGGTATGTATATAAATACCTTGAATGACGACCGATCTGGCCTAGTGGGTAGTGTCCCTGCCTGCTACGCCGCGGTCCTAGGTTTGTATCCCGGTAAGGGCATTTATTTGTGTGATGAGCACAGATATTTGTTCCTGAGTCATGGATGTTTTCTATGTATATAAGTATTTGTATATTATACACGGTGTTTCCGGTATCACTCAAAACCTCAGACACCCCAACTGATTTTTATTTTTTTAAACTCATCTAGAGTATTCATCTTTTAATCTGATCGTTACTTTTTTTTTAATTGAATTTTTAATTTTCTGTACAGCTCTACTTGACTTTTAGCTCTACACTCAATAAAATAATTGCTAACTACCATCATAAACCATAAGACTATTTATTTGTGTACGTTACTGCAACGACATAAGGTTTACCAATAGACAGCTAAGATGTCACTGTAAAACACTTTAAAGCTTTGTCACAGTAAACTTCAAATTGGACAGGTAATCGCAGTAAGCAAATAAACTCAATATTCAAAATGACAAGGTTGTAATTAGGTAAGAGTTGAATTTGTTATGACTTATGATAAACATTAAGATTGAACTGACAAACAACGTCAAACTAGTAGCGGAAAAAATAATCGTCCATGTAACCAGCCAGTATTAATTACCCCTAAATACTGAAAAAAGGTAAACAACCTCTAGCAATGCGATATACACAATGTTGTATTACGAGTACAATAGACTGGGCACGTAAAAAATAACTAATAATACTAATTTAAATAAAAATATTACCCCCATCAAGATATAGCTCAATCGATTCTACTCTCGATTCTGAACAAACTGTTTTCAGGTTTTTAGTGTTAAGTGAAACACGGTGTATATATCGTTGTCTGAGTACCCACAACACAAGCCTTCTTGAGCTTACCATGGGACTCAGTCGATCTGTGTAAGAATGTCCTATAATAGTCATTTATTATAAATATATATTGTCCAATGATGTCCCATCACATTGAACTCCATGCTTTTTACATTATGCAGATATTTCTTGTTTATCTAAACTTACCTGTTTAATAGTTACTTCAATAAACTCTTTATTTTGAACTGTATTCTGTAATACCTTTTAGTCATTTAGCCTTTTTAAAAACTGCTTTTTCACAAGTTTTGTTTCAATGAATTGAAAAACTGTCAAGTATATCATACATTTTTTTATTAATATTTTCTAAGTATGTCTCTGTTTAACTTGTTTACTTGCAGATTCTGGTATGTGTCAATGGTATCCTGCTATCTCAATGAGACAACATGCACATGGCATCATTACACGGGAGCACCATCTAAGGATAATAAAACCATGACAAATGTTCCACAAAAAGTCCAATACGACTTTTGGCTGGTTAATGGGAATCCTAATCAAAGTCTGTACAACAGTCTTATGTACCAGTTTTCATTTGATCATCAAAACACCCTGGAATTGTATTTGGTGTTTCTGCTTTGCTACATTGTCCTTGTACCCGTGCAGATTTATGCTGTCAGGTAAACTATGCTATAATATAACCCTTATTCATTTAATTATATGAATAATCATCTGTTCTAATTACTATGTAAAGTGACTATGTTTTAACTTTATTTTCCTTAAACAGAATGGAACATGCATTCTAAGAAAAACACAATTATTAAAACATTGTGTTATCTTTATGTACACATTAATTATATTTTTGTTTTGATTATTTATTTATTGCTAAGTATTCAATTTGATTTGTAATATGTGATGAAGGATTTAATTGTAATTGTCATTTTTTTACACTGGTTTTAAAACATACAAAATTTGTTTAAATTTCATTTATGGTAAAATTTACAAATAATAACATTATTAGTTAAAATTAACTATTAAAATGAAGTCAGTAACATTGTGACAGTATGTATAAATATTTATAACCCTTAAATGCATAGTGATGTATATGCATCATATATTTTTAACTATTGACAATGACAACATGTCAAAATTCAAATTTGAACAATCATTGTCAAGGTTAAAGGTTAAATCATTGTCAATTATCGTCACAAAACTGACTGAGTTAATTTTTGTTAACAACTTACGCCAACAAACTGTCCTGCAGTTTGGCAGAAGATTTAATGTTATTAAAAAGGGTTTATTTTTTTTTATTTAATTGGAGGGTCCCAAATTCTGAAAATGCCCTCATACTTCTCTTCCTTGACTTTGATTTCGAAAATTTTTCATATGGTGACTCCACGGATTTTCCTTGGTATGCAATAAAAAGTCGTAAGCCTACTGATGAGAGATAAGAAATTAAAAATATTTTTTCAGAACACAGAAACATCCAGTTACAAAGTTATTCACCTGCAGCCTCATTCTGGAGTTTGTGGCCATTTGCTTCAACTTTCTACACACGGTGAAGTTTGCCGCAGATGGCGTAGGATTTACTGGACTTGATGTCGCTGGCGATATACTGGACATTATGAGCCGCGTAAGTTTTTTTGCGTAAATAAAATATATAAAGTTATAAACTATTCTCCCAGCGTGAAAATTCGCAAGGTATTTCGTCGTGTCTCGTGTTCAAAGAATTAATACCAAAACAGCACCTTACCTCAAACACATACCATATAGGTCATTATTGCTCAATAAAATTCTTAAAAAGGAAATATCATTCTGTATCTTCTTTTAAGTTTATTATCTCCGCAAGGGTGTGTAAACATTGTATATTAAATCATTTACACAATGATGTTCATGCATACTATGATATAGGGCTCAATGGTTCAAAAACCAACAGAATTGACATTATTTTATGCCATTTGATTGGTCTATTTATCTAGGATATCTTATCGTTTGGATACTTTGGATACCCAGTCTACAGTCTGACCAAAAAGAGTAGAAATTAAAAATAGTCAACATTGTAGTGTCATCCTGTTTTCTCACACATATTGGTTTGAAAAGGATGACACAATAATGTTGCCAGACTGTAATTGCATTGTAGAACTAAAATAATTAATTTTTCACCTCACCAACTGGTAAAGGCTTACTTTGCTATTCGAAAACAGATAGCAAAATTGCATTTTATCCACAAGAGTGCAAAGTAATTTCATATAAATTTTAACTTGATGTCTTAAGCTGGCTGCTGGAATTGACCTATAAATTATGATTTTGAATGGTAAATATTGAATAGATTGATGGATTTGATTTAGTTTGATGTTTTATAGTCAGTATTTTGTTAGTGTTGGTCTGGTTAAAAATTTTGTGTTTCACTCAGTGGCAAAGTTTGTTTAACCTTCGTGCCTTGAAACCCTCGCAACGCTCAAGATTCCACTTTTTGAACCACTCGCTACGCTCGCGGTTCAATATTAGAATCTTTCGCTTGCTCGGGTATCAATATTGACACGTGCGGTTAAATAACAACTTTGCCCCCTTGTAAAACAAATAACTATTGAATTAAGGATTGCATTCTATTTTACTAAAAGGCTATATCTCAATTCTGCAATGGAATTCCACTTGGTGTCCAAAGAAAGGAATGAAGGCTAGTTTGTTTTTGGACCACATCCACATTCATACAAAGTTGCCCATGATGCTTTCAGACCCTCTTTATGCTGCTGCTTCTGTTACTGGCAAAAGGATGGGCAGTGACCAGATTGGAGCTTACATACAAGCCGTTGGTTTTTGGCGTGTGGCTGGCATATGGAATCGTACATATATTGCTGTATGTGTGGAATACGGTAAGTTCATTATTTTTATGTGACTCAAAATGAAGCTTGTGTTTGGTCTTATACAGCTAACACATTACCACTATTACCAGGCCGTGCCAACGTTCTTGTATAGGTGAGAGGGTGAAAAAGATATCTTTTTCTCGCTCCCAGTTATGGAAAAACATTGGCACGGCCCTTTAATGTGTCCGCGCTATAAAACTTTTACACAGTGTATTGTACCTTTTTAACCGCCGCCTCAAATCTCTCAAGGAAGGTGGCTCTCAATTCGTCTGTATGTTTTTTTTAACTCCTTAAATCTGACCGGCACACTTTGGTATTTTTATAAGAATAGCATGCATTTAAGTTCAGAACAGTGACATTTATTTAGTTATGTGTGTTAAGAATATTGAGTTTTCAAGTCAAATTTTGTCAAGCTTCGATTTCTTACAATCGGATTCATGAGGAATTGAGGAAACTCCTCAACCTTAACGGTATACGTATATTCATTTGTGTTGCCATCAAATAATTAAATTATTAACAGCAGTTTTAAAAAATACCTACACATTTCTACATAATCCAACATTCGCAAGTAGCTTTCACCTGAACCCCAAAAGCGGAGGTTTTTTTTTCTTAATAATTATATTAGATAGAAGATGGACTTAACATTTCGCTTCGTACAGTTACCGGCAATAAAGAAGCCCGCAAAAATATTTCGACACAATCTTATTTCTAGAGCCATAAGAGCGTGTCAAATATTTATGCAGCATTCTTATAGTGCGATGTTATTGCCGGTGACTGTACACTAAACAGGGCCGGATCTAGTACAGAGCGGTCGTTCTTTCGTGGTCGCTAAAAGAAAACAGATTAAAAAAAAATTTTTTTAGCAGTGGCGCTAAAATGATATCGCTCTACCCTGATCGAGTGCTCGGTCTGGTATTTACTGTATCTACATAACATTTTTCTAGTGGACTTCATTGTCTTGTAAAGAATACCTTTTATCGTCACAACTTAAATTTCAGACGGAAGTAGACATCATAGAGGAAATAGACGAGTACCAAACATGGCCGGGCTGGCTGATCCTCACGCTGCGCGTAGCCATCATGTCGTGGTTCGTGCTGGAGCTGCGCAACACGATGATGTACGAGCACAACATGGCCAAGCTCAACTTCTTGCTGCACTTCGGCGCCTCGAGCCTGGTGTGGTTCGTCTACCTGCCGGTCATCGCGCTCATCGCGCTGCAGATCAGCCCCTTGTGGAGGTTTAAGTTCTTACTCGGTAAGTGCTTTTTACTTGTCATCTTGTGAGAAAAATTATAATAAGATGATACAGCCAAAACTTTACATACTTCTGTAAGTTGGATAACAAGCAGTAGGTATCATGGTGCATGGTAGCATTAAGCTAATCTACTGATACGAGAGTTCAGGTGGAAAAGATTTTTGTGATCTTGAGAAACCTTCAGTTTTGGGTTATAATGACATGTTATACCTACATATAGGTTTCCTCGGTAGGTAATTCTGGAATTCAATATTTTTTTCATCACATTTGCTGTTTAAAGGTAACATTACGTCTACGTGTACTGAAGCATAATGTACTATTTTATTCCCAAGGGAATAATGGATTTAGTTTTAAAAGTGAATACAATCCGTACAATACTTCAGGCAAAGGATGTTTCAATCTGCCAAGGATTTTTATTGCACAAACAAAATTTGTCTATTAAGCTATAAAAGACATTAAATACGGTATTAAAAATGCATTTTATTTATGTTTTACAATTCTCTCAGTGTGATTTGCATTTATTTCGTAAATTTAACTGAGATAAATTGTTATAATTTATAATCTGACAACATGCTCTCTACTCGCGCTTGACCGCGTGCGTACGCGAGGCACCCACCGTTGCCTAGCAACGGAGAGTACAACAGATAAAAATATTGAACTGAATGGAAAATAAGTGAAATTTTAGTTCAATCATATGATTTATCTGCTTTTTTGAACATTGCATTTAATTATGTTTCGCAGCTTCATTCTTTGCGATTTATTGTTTACATATTGTAGTAGTGCCCCCACGCATTAGCCTTGCACGGTAGTTTAAAGATTTTTTTTTTTTTTTTTTTAAATACCGCCGGTAACTTGTTTGACCGTCGTGGATCCGGATCCAGTCGTTCCCCACTCCGACACCCCACTCCGCCATTGCAGTCAGGCGGGTTGCCAGTACCCGTGGCTTCATTCTGTGTTTCCGTGCTCAGGCCTTCGCACGTTTCTGTAGTCTGCTGTAAATAACTGAAGAAATGGAAAGAAGAAAACGAAGTTATGGATCTTCGGAGCATCGACCAGATAAAAAGCTGAGGCGTATAATTTACTCCTCTTCTGAAGATGAAGACGAAATAAAGTCATTCCAAGAACCACGTGTTGATTCGTCGTCACGTGTTGCGACCACGCGCGACATTTCTTCGCCGCGAGTGCGGCAAAAAACTCCACCAGCCAACACACGTGGCAATGGTGCGTCGCGTGAGCGACTTAATTCAACAAATAATGTTGCGTCACCACCAAGCAGGAGTTCAAGACCTCGCAGAAGAGTCTTATCGCCAATCGTCATCGTACGTCAGGAACCGTCACCAACATCATCGATAGCATCGTCGCCAGAACGTCCAGCTCCGGCGCAAGCAGCGCTTGCTGAAACTGAGCTAAAGGATTCAGAAGAGCTCGATGAAGAAACTCTTCAGCTATTAGGAAATGCTCCTAAGGTAGACACTCCTCTTGGACCAGCGATTCATAAGGACATAGCCAGTCGATGGCAAGACATTCTGAGTAAAGGTCTACCAAAAGACCAAAAAGATAAGCTTTTAGAGGAGTATTTGGTTCCCAGCAACTGCGATCTCCTGCAGGCCCCGGCTCTGAACCCGGAAGCAAAAGTACCTTTAAATGAGGTAATGATACGTCGTGACGTGTCCCTAATGCATAAGCAAAGGCAAATTGGACTGGCATTGTCAGCTTTAGCTACAACGATGGAAATGGTCGTTTTAAACGAAACGTCTAAGACAAAGCTGCTTAAACCTTTAAGTGACGCATGCCGGATTTTGTGTGACAGTCATTACATGGAAACAAAAACACGAAGAAGTTTAATATTATCTTCGATAAACACCGACCTTAAAGAAACTTTAACGGAGGTTCCACGAGACAGCAATTTTCTATTTGGAGAAAACGTCAGTGAAAAAGTCAAGACTGCAAAGAATATTCAGAGGTCTGGTGAAGTTTTAAAACAGCCTCGGAAATTCTCCAAAAATAATTTTTTGGCGAAACAAAATAAAAACCGACCAAATTTCAAGCCGGTTCACCGCAAGACGGACAACAAGTGGAACAGCGCAGACGGCGTCGACTCGAGACCAGCACGAGCGCCGCCAGCTCCTCGCCAGACGTACAGCGCGTCGCGGAACCGGAGCTACCGCGAGTATCGCGAGCGCGACCAGCGCGACCGCTCTCCGCCGCCGCGCAGACCTTACTACCGGAGATGAACACACAGGTACCATACGCTGGTAGACTAAAATATTTTTACTCTAACTGGAAAAACATAACAAATGATCCCACTATTTTGTCTTGGATTAATGGCTATAAAATACCATTCGTTGCAACTCCGTATCGTAGAGATAGTCCATGTGTTTATCCACAGTCAGAACAAGAACATATTGAATTTTCTAAATCAATTAAAACTTTGTTGAATATAGGTGCCATCTCAGAATGTGTTCATGAACTTGGCGAATTTGTATCCAGTATATTTTTAGTACCTAAACCGAATGGCGAGAAACGATTTATCCTAAATTTAAAATGTTTAAATAAATTTATAAATACAAAACATTTTAAAATGGAAGATTACCGAACGGCATCCAAAATTATAACTAATGATTGTTACATGGCATCTATAGACCTAAAAGATGCATATTTTTTAGTACCCATGCACAACTCTCACAAAAAGTACTTACGGTTTAAATACAATAACATATTGTACGAATTTAACTGTCTCGCGTTCGGTTTGTGTACAGCACCGTATGTTTTCACGAAATTACTCAAACCAGTAATGGAGTCATTAAGATCACAACATTTCATCTCAGTTGTGTACCTAGATGATATTTTTTGTGTGGGTAGGAGTTACTCTGAATGTAGTGACAATGTAAACACAACAAAAAGCCTTTTAGAAAACCTGGGTTTTATAATCAACACAAGTAAAAGCCGTTTGGCTCCAAAAACAAAATGTACGTTTTTAGGTTTTGATTTTGATTCCAAAAATATGAAAATGGTTCTTCCAGATCATAAAAAGATTAAAATTAAAGAAAAAATTTCAACTTTCCTTCATTTACGCAAATGCAAATTACGTGAATTCGCAAGGTTTTTGGGTCTTCTTGTATCAGCTTGTCCAGCTATACAATATTCTTGGTTATATACCAAAGAATTTGAACGTTTCAAATACCAATGTTTATTAGAAAACCCTAGTTACGAACAATTTATAAAACTACCCGATGTTTTGAAAAGCGATATGTTGTGGTGGCTAAAAAATATTGAACTAGGTTTTACTTCATTAGGTTCCATTCGTTATGACATAGAGATTTTCTCAGATGCCTCCCTAACAGGTTGGGGCGCATATTGTAATTCTGAAGAATGTTTTGGATACTGGAGAGAGGATGAAAGAAACCTGCACATAAATGAACTCGAGCTAAAAGCAGCTTTTTTAGCCCTCAAATGTTTCGCTTCTCATAAACATGATAAAAAGGTTTTGTTAAGATCGGATAATATGACCACTATTTCATGTATAAACAGAATGGGTAGCATACAGTACAGGCATCTGAATTCTATATCGAACGAAATTTGGAAATGGTGTGAACATCGTAAAATTACTTTATTTGCGTCCTACATAAATACAAAGTCTAACAATGAAGCTGACTCACTTTCACGGAAGAAATTCCGTGATACGGAATGGGAGTTAAATAACGTTGCATTTAATAAAATTACACGTTATTTTGGTATTCCTGATATTGACTTATTTGCCAGTCGTTGTAATGCCAAATGTTCCACATATGTTACATGGAAAAACGATCCAGATGCATATGCAGTGGATGCGTTTACAATATCATGGAAAGATACCTACTTTTATGCTTTTCCACCATTTTCATTACTTGTTAAAACTATGCAAAAAATCATAAGTGACAATGCTGAGGGCATTGTTGTTGTCCCATACTGGCCCACACAACCCTGGTTTCCAATATTCCAAAAGTTAATTATTTCAGATCCATTGATTTTTGAACCTGACATCAACTTGCTTGTTTCTCCTTTCAGAAACCATCACAATCTACACAAGACTCTAAAATTGGTAGCCGCGAGGCTTTCCGGAAAGTACTACTGAATAAGTCACTGTCACCACGATCTATTGAAATTATATTAGCATCATTAACTAACTCGACATATAAGCAATACGATGGCTGTATAAAAAATTGGATATGTTTTTGTAATAAACACAATTATAATTATACATCTGCGTCAGTATCAGTTGTAATAGATTTTCTCACCGAAATATTCGATAAAGGGGCAAAATATGGTACAATCAACTCCTACAAGTCTGCATTGTCACTTATATTGGATAATAAACTTGATAATAATCAAATCAAACGCTTTATGAAAGGAGTTTTCAAATTGAGACCCACAAACCCTAAGTATAACATAACATGGGACCCTAATATCGTTCTGTCGCATTTAGCAAGTAAAGGGCCTAATGCAGATCTCGATTTAAAAACTCTTTCCAAAAAGACTCTAACTCTGTTGGCTCTGGTTACTGCGCATCGTGTCCAAACGTTTTCCCTTATAAAACTGTGTAATATTAATATACAGTCTGGTAATCAAATTCTGATAAAGATACCAGATATTATTAAAACTTCTAATGTTAATAACTTACAACCAATTTTAAGATTGCCTTATTTTGATCCACGCCCAGATATTTGCCCTGCAAGATGTCTAGAGACCTATATAAATAAAACACAAACACTTCGTAATAATGATTATTTATTTATAAGCACAAAGCAGCCGCATTCCAAAGTAACGTCACAAACACTTAGTCGTTGGATCAAAGACACACTTAGTGAAAGCGGAATAGACACTTGTATTTTCAGTGCTCACAGCACAAGGCACGCAGCATCTTCCACCGCCAACAGACTTGGAGTCAACATTGACTTGATTCGTAAAACAGCTGGCTGGACTGATTCCTCCTCTGTGTTTGCAAGATTTTATAATAAAGAAATTGTCACCGATGCCAATCAATTCGCAGAATCGATTCTTTCTTCTGTGAGATAAATGTAACCTGAAATTAAAATAAATAGTAAATATTTGTACTTTTCTGATTATGCATTGTTTTGAATACATAAAGTTCAATTATAAACTTATGATTTGATATACTTGCCTTATTTTGAAACACCCTCTGCACATTTTATTTTTGCTCTGAACATCCTACAATATGTAAACAATAAATCGCAAAGAATGAAGCTGCGAAACATAATTAAAAATCAAACGAACTTACCAAGTGAAGTTCGATGATAATTATGTGAGCAGCTTCATTCGACGCGATTTACACACACCCTCCCGTTATACATGAAAAATCAAATGTATACATACCCACCCCAATTTATATTAAAATGTGCAGTGTTCCTACATGTAAAATTTAAACGAAATGAAGCCACGGGTACTGGCAACCCGCCTGACTGCAATGGCGGAGTGGGGTGTCGGAGTGGGGAACGACTGGATCCGGATCCACGACGGTCAAACAAGTTACCGGCGGTATTTAAAAAAAAAAAAAAAAAAATCTTTAAACTACCGTGCAAGGCTAATGCGTGGGGGCACTACTACAATATGTAAACAATAAATCGCGTCGAATGAAGCTGCTCACATAATTATCATCGAACTTCACTTGGTAAGTTCGTTTGATTTTTAATTTATACGCAGTATTTTCGAGTTTGTTTTCGTTCAAAAAGTGTTTGTTATCAAAAACAATGGATTTAATATGAATAATTTGATGTAAATCAAGATACACTACCGGTCGCAACGCCGCCGGTTGAAGGGTTTGCCTTATGACTGTTTCCTCTGTATTTTTCTCTCAAATGTGATGAAAAACATTGTGTGTAACTCGGGGAGTATGAATATTACTAACTCGAGTCTTTAAATCGCTCCGGCAAGCCGTCGCGATTTAACTTACTCTCGTTAGTAATATTCAACTTCCTCCCCTTGTTGCACAATGTACTATTACTTATAATTCACTGCTCTAATAATATAAATTACCTCCAATGAAAATTAAACTTAAACAGAGTTGTTAAATGAAACAGATGTGCTTTTAGTTTGTTCCATTCGACTTTAAAACAAAACCAATTTAACTCCTAATACATACATACATACAACATACATACAATCACGCCTGTATCCCATAAAGGGGTAGGCAGAGCACATGAAACTACTAAAGCTTCAGGGCCACTCTTGGCAAATAAGGGGTTAAAAAAAAACGAAACTGTGGCTCCTAATACCATTCATAATTCAAGTTCTGTTCTAAGTGTTGTGTTGTGTCCCGGCAGTCTCACAAATTTTGTCCTTACTATAAAGTGGGAACCTTTGACAAGGGTCCAACCTCAAACCTCAACACATTTGAATTATGGAATTATATGGGTTAGATCTGCCTAAAACAAAGTGGTATAATTTCAGGTATAACATATTCGGCGGACTGCCTGGCATTCTGTGTGATGACGCATTTACTGTGGCCCACACGATCGGAGCAGTACTTGCTACTAGCTCCCTCTGATTACACAGGTAAGTTACCTACTAGTTTTCTATCCGAAAGGTGACCAACGGAATGTGAACGCTAAGTGTCAGCTGCACCAAACCGTCTGTCACCGATAAACTGTTTGATAAGTTACATATCTCACTGCAGTATAGCATTGATCAATGGCTAAATGTAGTTGGTGTAATTGGCACAGTCTCAGCTGTTCCTCTGTCAGTAGACGGTATCTATAGCCCTTTCAAAACGAGAAATCGAGATTTGCTAACTTAATTTCGAATTTTAATGACATGTGTTAAAATTTACATTTACACGTTATCAACCCTCACGATCGTATCAGCTCGTATTGAAAGGGCTAAAACCAAATAATGTAGATATACTTACCTATTAAATTATCTATTGCCATATATTTAATATGTGCCGGTTATCATTATCAGTAAGAGTACCAATATTTTTGCAAACATTATGACGCTCCCGAGGGCATTTTGCGGTTAAAAGAACGCAAAATTTTTACGTTTTTAGTTTATAAACATAGCTATTTCTATCGTATCAAGTGTGTCACCACTGTCACCAGTTTATATTTTTTGATTTACAGCGGGCATCGAGGAACTAGATGAATTCAACGAGTCACCGCACGTCGTACACAGCGACACCGTGGCGCTCACGGCCGACAGTGTCAACGTCGACGATGAAGATGTCATCTTCACGCGCTCGCACAAGAACACCGTCTACTCATAGCGGGACTAGGCGCTAGAGTTGTGCCTGCTCGTTCACTGAAAAGATCGCTCCCAACTAGTACGATCTCCGAAGTGTAACTAGTTCGTTCTTTTAGGACATTTAGTACACCGAGAGAGCGAGAGACAAATTGTGCATATGGCGTACAGTAAAGCTGGATCGTACTAGCCGAGAGCTGATCGGCCGTTTTCGCGCGCTCTCGGTCCGAGTCAGTCGGTTCTAGTTCAGTTGCCGTCGGATTACACGGATCGCTTTGCTGTCATTGTCACTTATCGGCTCTTCGCTCCTTTCGCATCCATTCTGTTGCGCGTGTGTGAGTTTACTAAATGTACTAGAGAGCAGAATCATTTGGGAGTAGTTCGGTCTACACAGGGACACAGGTACAGGGAATCGTGTCTTTTGTGCTATTAGTACATGTACTACACAAGCCTACTAGGCGCACACCCAGGAGAAAATAGAACGTTTGTTCTCGGCCCAGCCGGTCGGAACGAGATCGTGAGTCTTTACCGATATGATTTCACCGGTGAATGGTGATATGCGGACAAACTTT
The DNA here is from genome assembly GCF_023078275.1 of Leguminivora glycinivorella. Lineage (NCBI taxonomy): Eukaryota > Metazoa > Arthropoda > Insecta > Lepidoptera > Tortricidae > Leguminivora > Leguminivora glycinivorella. The sequence continues at coordinate 25,369,715 of NC_062971.1, forward strand.
TGAGACCCGTGGTAGCCCATTGAGCGGATATATGTACCTATATTAGATTTATTAAATGGTCTGGTACACTGCACTTACGTCGGATGTCGCACTCGCACCGTCAAGTTTGTGTATGGTGATTAAAATTACATGAGTGTAATGTTAGTCATAAGCGTTATCTGTGAATGTATTATTATAAGGTTAATTTCCTATACTTGCAGTATATACAAACTATGTATATACAAATCATGTGCAAGATGGATAAAAAGGCGGAATAAAATAGTTCCTCAAGCTTTTAAGTTATTAGGTTTAGTGTATTGTAATGTGCAGTGTCAAATCGAATCTTAGTCACGTAGTTGTAACTTTGTAAGTAACGGGACAATGTCTGTTTTCTCGTTAAGTCAAAATTTACAGAAAGTATACTTCTGTTCAATACATGGCAAGGAATTAATTAAAAGAAAACCTCCTTTCTGCCTCCGTAGTGAACATTTTACAATTGTTTACTCCCTTGGAGGAATACCATCTCAAGATTCTTGTCGTGTTACTTGATGTTGCCTGTGTAATTTATACTAGATGCAGGTTACATGTATTAGATATGTAGTATCTTTTTACGTAAATGTGAGTGTTCTAAGTGTAATTGAAATGTGCCAACCTTTGCGTCAAAAGTTGCGTTACACACTTTAATCAGTTTTGAAACTTTTACGTACAGCAAGTACGAAATTAGCGAAGGAAGGTTAAACAGCTAGTAAACTTGTAAGTTAAAATTTCTCATTGCACAAAGCCTTAGTAGTTCATAAATTTATAATAAATAGAAAACCCGTTTGATTTTAATTTTAATATGACTTTAAAAAATCTGTCTCTAAAATAACGCCTTTGCGTATTTTCATGTTTAACTAAAAACTACTGATATAGTTGTATACACGTCAAAGATGTATACAAGTACATTTTATTTAGGCTTGTATGGAAAGGAAACATTCCACACAAAGTAACGTTTTAAATAATTAAAACGATAACAGTCAATTACCTGTAACAGAACAAGTGATACCTGAACGAATATCACTTCCCAGACTCCAGATTATACATACAACAGATACATTGCAAATCAATAATAAAATAAACAGTTACTTGACATAATTATTCATAAATATGTAAATTGAATTTACTAAAATTTAAGATGTTAAATTAAAATATTCAATGTTTTATATAAAAAAAAAAGTTTTAACGTTGTATTGCTGACTGCAAAGATATGTTAAATAAATTAAATAACTCGCGTAAATATCGACAACAACACAATTGAACCCAATTCCCAAAGTCGATTTCAGCGACACCCACGAGAGGAAAAGGGGTTGTGAACTTCTTAGGGCCGGTTGCACCAAACCGTCTGTCACCGTCAAAGCATTCGTACAATTTTATTGTATGGGAAGTTTCATAGACCTCTGCTGCGTGACGATGATGTGTCTGTCAAATGTGGTTGATGCAACTGGCTCTTAGCCCGTGACCGTTAGCCTTATGGTTATACGCTATCAAATAATGTGCCCAAGTTGGCCAAGTTTGTAATACGAAATCCTATTAATGACATAGGGCCGTTTATTCTGACTTTTTCCGACCGACTGAAAAAAATAGGTACTTACCGATATTTTACCAACAACATTTCTATATCCAGAAATGTTCACTGTAGATACGATAGATACATTAATGATTAAGGTCGATTGTACTGTACACATTCTTATGAAGTAAATTAGTAATACCTAGGTACATACTATGTTTAAAGTTTAATATTGTATGAAATTTTTTAAGAAAGATTATTACGAAATGCTTAAAGTACAAGTAGATCTCATACTAGAAAAATATTATAAATTGTTTTAAGGAAGATTTTCTTCCAGGTAGGTATATAGAATTCGTTATTGATTTATTTTTATAAAAACATGCAGCTGTAATGAAAATTGGGGTATGTTGCTTTCTATGTACATACTTGTTATGATTGCTCATAAGGTGCGTCCAGATTAGATAACAGCAAGCAAATACATGTATGGAAATTTATGAAGTACGCAATCTTTTTTTTATTTTTTTATTTATCAATCAATATAAAGTTAACGTTGGATCTGGATACATCTTAACCATACGTAGATGGCATAGTAAAGAGCTATAGATAAATATTTGTATAGTAAGTGCACGTATTTTTTACCATTTGTTTAAAAGGGACATATTTTTACGTGTCAAATATTTTTTTACATAGGTACCTTGTTCACGTTATAAACACAGAATCAACAAACACAGAGTCTTATTAATTTTTAACTCAAATTCAATTTTATTGTTACGTATAGTTAATACGTCACGTATAATTTGAACGCCAAAAACATTTAACGTGGACTCCATCCATCGTGCATGCCATCTTCGCTATCACTGAAAATCGAATTATTAAATCTAGTTATTCCCACGAGTTACCACCAAGTAGGGATTGCAATCCGGTGTGATATCCAATCCGGCCGGATTTTGATCCCAATACGGCGGATCCGGCCGGATTGGCCTTGAGGATTAAAAGTACCCAAATAGTAACTTTTTTGTATGTTTTCAGCATAATATGAGAAATATGATGGTATTTTGCTTCACGATTAATAAACCAAAAGTTGAAAGCTTAGAAATCAACATTTTTACCACACACACAACAAGTAACAGTAGGTAACAAGTAAGGTAACAAGTAAATTTTACTAAAATAATCAGTCGCAAATAAAATTCTTTCGTTTTTTTTAAACTTTCATAGGATAACATAATTATTTTTTCCCCTCACTAGCTCGGAAACACGTGTTTTGTCCTTTAATACCAGCGGGTAAAAACGCATTTTATCCACTAGTGGGTAAAGTAATTTGACCTTGAATAAAGTCAAATTAACTGCTTTAAAGTTGATAAAAGTAGGTGAATCTAGTAATAAAGATGATTTACCACCTGTGGAACTACTGGAAGCAGTGATAAATGCATTTTTTGCGTTGTAGTTTCCTCGCTATAGTGAGGGGAAAAGTTTTGTGTTACACTCGGGTGCAAATGTATTTTACTTCTCGTGTGTTAAAAAACTCGCAAGTTCAGGATTCTATTCTCGAACCACTCGCTTCGCTCGTGGTTCAACTATAGAATCCTTTCACTTGCTCGTTTTTCAATTCCACACTCGGCGTTAAAATACAACTTTGCCCCCTTGTATAACAAATAACTATTACAGTATTGTTTTACAGTAATACCTATAGAGGTTTTAAGATATAATTAAGAACGGACATTATAACATTACCTACATGCATTATGAGATAACTATTTAAAAAATAGTTATTTGTTATACAAGAGTGCAAAGTTGTATTTTAACGCCGAGTGTGGAATTGAAAAACGAGCAAGCGAAAGGATTCATTAGTTGAACCACGAGCGAAGCGAGTGGTTCGAGAATAGAATCCTGAGCTTGCGAGTTTTTCAACACACGAGAAGTAAAATACATTTGCACTCGTGTGTAACACAAAAATTTTCCCCTCACTATAGCGAGGAAAGTGCAACGCAAAAAACGCCTTTATCACTGCTTCCAGTAGTTTCACAGGTGGTAAAACATCTTCATCACTAGATTAACCCACTTTTATCAATTTTAAAGCAGAAAATTTGCCTCTATTCAAGGTCAAATTACTTAATCCACTAGTGGATAAAATGCGTTTTTACCCGCTGGTATTAAAGGACAAAACACGTGTTTCCGAGCTAGTGAGGGGAAAAGATAATTATGTTTTGTGTTATTTTACAGTTAACTTTTCTCACACGCAAAGAAGAACTAAAAAAAACTACAGTAGCTAAATTAAAGTCATCAAGAGTAATTGACCTTAGTATTATTTGCTATGGCTGAAACCACAATTTTACTGGATACCTTTTAAAAATGTTCATATTTAAGCTTTGAATTGTTTTTTTATGATTCTTGTAGCAATGTGCCCTCATACTTCTTATATCATGCTGAAAACGTTGTTGTTCTTGTAGTCCTACGTCTCCACAGAGATGCAAAGGGCCTTCTCAAGCTCGCGCCATGCCTTCCTATCTTCAGCTATCCTCGTGGCCTCGCTCCAGCTCGACCCGGTCGCTCGTAGTTCATCCTCAACGGACCGCTTCCATGAGTTTACAGGACGCCCGAAGCCAAGGCTCCTTCCAGCGGCAGGCGATTTTCAGCCGAAAGAAATGGTTGCGTTATTTCGTTAGAGGGAAAATTAACTCTTGGAATTGTGTGCTACCAATGTACTTTTTGTGTCGCGGTTTCCTCACTAATGGTTGTTTGCTGGCATATACTCAATAGGTCTTGATTTCGGATAGTGTTTGACCAGAAAACGCGAAGGATCGACCTCAGTGACATGTTAACGAAAAGTTTTGTCGTATGGCCCTTTGTCACTCTCCACTATTCCACATTTTGCATCCAAGCAAACAATTGCACAGATTTCACTACAGATTCAAAGACGGAAAGTTTGACGCGTCACTTGAGCACATTATTTTACTTCCAAACGACCTAGTAATGCAAAAAACGTACGTATTAAATTATTTTTTGATTGGAAATAAGACCGGATTGCAATCCCCTGTTGAGCTACGTTCAAATGTTAGCGTAAATGTTATTTTTTTGCACTATTCTAACATATTAAATTACACTACCGGATCCGGCGAATTTCACCGGATCCGGTAGCATCAAAAAAGCACCGGATCCGGCCGGATTACCGGATCCGCCGGACCGGATTGCAATCCCTACCACCAAGTGGTCCCAGTAGTTAACAGTGGTACAACTGGGTTATTACCCATCTTTGGTGTTGTAGTCACCGGTGGTAACTAGTGTGAATAGCCTGAAATGTAACGCGTGAAACGATAAAGCGTATAAGTACAACCTGGCAAAAAGGCGTCCCGAGTGTTGCTATATTTAAAAAAAAGTTCCATTTCTATTATTTTTCTGCCAGGCTGTATAGATTGTTTGGTGTACTAAGTTTTTTTTATATTACCTAAAGAAAGCAGTCCTTCTTATCAGCATTTTCTGAAATTAATAGGTGTTATTATTTGTGGAAGTATTATTTTTGAATAAGTGTACAGTGTACCATGTACAAGTCAAAACCTTGCTTTATCCTTTTGTTGTAAAAGGTTTTCGTCTTAGGTTTATGTTTTTTCCAGTACCTATTGGATTGGATGCCAATTTAAACCTGCATATTTCGAATTTATTTGTTTGGAACAATATTTATGAACCTACCTTAAGTACCTAATTAGTCATGTAAATTATATTAACCATTGGATTTAAATATGAACGTATATTTATGTTTTTAGTAATAATTTTTGTGTACATAGTAGATGTATCTACTACGCCGACAACGCCGTCCTTGAAACGTTGGAGGTCAGTTTAATATGTAGTTATACGCGATTAAGTCCCGATTTTAAAAATAATGATGTGTAATAATCGTGAAAGTTTAAATCAGTGTTTTAGATGTATCTACTTCGATTTTCAAAGTCCTGACACTGATGCAGTTAGTGATGAGGGAAACACAAGCGACGTTAATGAAGAACGTAATTATGAACTTTAAAAGGGTCGACGTCTTCATATTATTTGGCAGCTGCTAACTACATACTACATATAAAATATGCAAGATGTCCCTCAGACACACACTTGGGCGGCGTATTATACCGTAAAATGGTCCTACTTTGCTCCAAAATTGGCTCCACTTTTACGAATCGCATCGCATCTTTTATAAATATGGAGTTATTGTACTTTCAATGGTTTTCTGGGAAATATGTACTCTTTATATACCCTTTAGGTTGAAATTTGTTCCAGTTTAGTTGATACATTCGATATTTTAAAACTTTGTTTTTGGAGCAAAGTAATCTGTATGAAGCAGGATACTTTGCTCCAAGGCAAGATTACTTTGGATTCGGAGCTATTTCTGGCGTGGAGCATTAAATAACGTGCTTTATTCATCAATGCTCCATTGGATGATAGTTGGGGTAGCAGAAAAGCACAAATTTCGCTCAGAATCACAGTTTTTTTTATTGAGATCAATCAAAATATACCTTGTAGCTCCATTAGAATCAGTCTTAAACTTGAATAATTCTTATTGTTACACATAAAGTTTCTCATAAATCAACGTTTATAAACATTTCGCAAGTTATTGCTTTTAATTGCAACCATTAAATGTAAAGAGATCTGTCAACAAATTGGGTTAAAGCATCGACATCGACAGCAGCTCTTGCTCGTTTAATATTGGCTGCAAATCTCTTGGACAAGCTTGTATGACGACGCAGGAATGAGGAAACCCATTCTGTCCCAGGCATATTACTTTTAAATCTTTTGACATTTCGGCCAATTTCGTCAAGGTACGCTTTAACAATCATGCGTAAATCCAACTCCGACAGTGGAAATCCGTACTGGCCCATTCTTTCAACGCAGTCGCAGAAATGTAATTCTTCTTCATCATTAAATATGGGTGGAAATCCGGGTCCACCAACCTTTTTGCGGTCTTTTCTAGCCTTAATTCTGTTGATGAGTGTTCTTCTTGGAATATTAAATTCTGCAGCTGCTTTTCTTTGGGTAAAGTTATATCATAATGTACAATGTAAATATGGACAGCTCAAGTCACACGTCTACCCTCTGATGATATTTTTGTATAAATTCTAGGGAGTTCTGTTATTGGCTATACTTATAAGTATATATCTAATTGTACTTTTTTATTGTAAACGCTGTTGAACTTCTCAAAAAAAAAAAAAAACTTTCGACTCTATAGCCCGCAGACATTCTTCCAACGCATCTTCAGTGTAGGCTTTATAACGCCGTGCGTCAATCCTTCTAACGTACTTTCTGGGTATGATTATCTAAAAAAAACAATACCAGAAAAATTATTAACTGAAAACATTCTTTAAAAGAGATACATTGCTCCTAGAGCAAAATATCCCCAAAACCATGTGCATAGTAAACCCGTTCGTGAAAAAAATTACTAATTTGGAAACTATCAAAGCAATCACTTAAATATGATGTTTCCAGATAGGTAATGAAATGTTAGATGAAACAATAAAACACTCACCAAATTTCATCCAGAGATGTTGGAGATTAGAACAGATTTTTTGAATAAACAAAATCGGTTGCATACACGCGTGTTGAAGTTTTGACAGCTACTGACATGACGTTTAAACTTTTGACAGTCAATCATACCGGTGTTGCCAGGTGAAATCTTGTATTACCCGACAAAAACATAAAAATTTACCCAGCTAACAACCACTTTCGTCTGGAACGGAACTTAACTTTTTTTTTTCTTGGAGCAAAGTTACCACCCAAGGAGCAAAGTAGGACCGTTTTACGGTACTCTGTTAACTTTGCTTTGCCCTGTCACGAGAGTCTGGTCAGTAAATAAGAACAAAGAAAACTATATGCATCCTTTTCTTTATGGTGCTAGAAAAAAGGATACCTATAGTTTTCTTTGTTCTTATTTACTGACAGACTTGTTTGACAGAGTATAACTCCCCGTCTCAATATTGATTTAAAGTGATTTATTCCAAAATGAAGCGCAGTGAGTGGTTCGAAGTGACATTTTGAGCGTCGCGAGTGTTTCAAGGCTCAAAGTTTAAACAAACTTTCTGCCGATTGCCTTTACATACACACTTACTTTGAGTAAATCATTTGCGGTTTTGTAGGAAATGGTTTATCCTAATATGCTTTACATCAGAATCGTTTAAGACGTCTGTCCGGGGAACTGCGCAATACGGGTACTCAACATTTATTACATTATAAATATAATACGGATAGAACTCGAAGCTGGCTCACTGCCCATTTCCCGGACAGGCGCTGAGTCTCAATTTGATCGATGTAAGTAAATGTACTTTTTACTCGTCTGTTTATGTAATATTTTGAAATTGTAAATAAAGATTTCGTATTATTTTGAAGGTATGTTTTACTTGAATCCTACAGTAGCGTGCATTGGGGTAATTTCGAAGCACTTAAATGCTCGGGTAATTTCGAACGGGGAATCTTGATATGATGGAAATAATGGCGATTTTAATGTGACTTTCGAAATTACCCCAATGCACCTCAGTAATTCGGATAGTGCCACGCCACTAGTTCCTATAATACCTGCATAACTCGCAAAATGTTTGTACATTTATTATTTGAACTACGTCATTGATATTGATAAAACATGGTAGGCTGGCCGATTAAATACATACCTAATGCTGAGCAGGATTTACCACATTTTCCAAATTGTCCCAGGAAGTTTGTATGAAACTTTCCTATTTTGTTACCAGATACCAGAAGTTACATCGTAACAGTTCGGTATTTCTATTACGTTACTTTCTATTAGGTATTTTAATATGTAAATAAAACATGACTTGCCAACAACAATAATTTATTTACCCACACATTTATGCACACAAAGATTTAAAAGCTAGCACAGCACTTATTTGAAATAGGTAATAATAATAAATTAACACCGATCACCGAATTACTAACATTGCAAAACTACGTAGGTACATAGGTATTATACGACTAGTTAATATGATAGATCACCTACACCGGAGAGATAAATAGGTACAATAATAAAATTACTTAACAGAAACATTCACACTTGGACCGGTAGCCAAGGGTACTTTTGATAACGAACTCCGTGGCGAACGATACCTACGCAACGTCTCTGTTGCGTCAACGATGGTTCTCTTGGCTACGGACCCAGTAACTAAAGAGACAAATGATTACACTCAATATTTTCTCGTAAGGTACTGTACTACATGATCGAGTTTGTTGAGAGGAATTTGGTCTTTGCCAATAATTAGGGTAAAAATACTGATGAGATGAGCGTACTGGAATTTCCAAAACAGTTTTTTTTTGTATGGAACATAATATTTTATATCATAACATCCATAACATAATACCCGAACGAAGCATAAGAGGACTGAAAAATCCTCTTACCAAAATCAAATTAAACCTGGACTTGCTCATCGTTCTTTGTTTAGAAGCGTTTATTCCATCGGAAGAGGGTGACCCTGCTTCCATTGAAGTCGTTAAGTGTGAAAATAGCTGAACAAACAATTACGAAACGGGAAACCCAATCCAGATGTTACGTCACAAGTCACAAACCGGGCAATGAAGTTCCCCGAAAAGTAGGTTTAAGGCGACGACAGATTTTTCACTTTGTATCTACTGTAATCTCGACTGTGAATTATTTACGCAGGTAGCGTTAGGTACGGATGTGGTTAGTCGCTTCGCACTTCGTTAACGGCATCGGCATGTAAAGGTAGTAAGAGTAAGTAGGACAAAGTACAAACAAGGGCCAATATAAACATTTGAAATAGGAATGCCATACCGCCGTCTTCGTCCAAACGGTTAATTGACAATTTGTGGTTCTCAATTTGGAACTTGCATAGTCTACCAATAATTGGTAGCGTTTTAGTAGGTGTAGATGTCTAAGGACGAGACAATTATTACTGATACATGAGGCGATTTTTATTTCGTTAATTTAAACAAAGGCTAATAATAATTTGATGTCCTCCCCAATCTGGGGGAACAAATGATCTCACATTGTGGATGGGTAAGTACATAGTAAACCTACTCAGACTAGTAAACGCCATAAAATTAGACGAAGGTTGGACGAATTACATAGGTAGGTAGGTACCTACATTTTTCTAACACGCAAAATGGTTCATTCGTAAGTTTCAAGGACAATTTCACGAATAAAATTGTGGACGGCTTTTAGACTGATTGCATTGTTTGTTTACACATTAGGTACTCATTCGGTAGGGTAGGATTTACATCTGTCGTGAATTTCCCGTTGGAAATAGGTATTAGTCAGGAGACGTTGCTACTGTAAAAAAAGTAGGTAAATTATGTAGGTTTTTGCACTTTTTATCTCCCTCGATTTTAAGTCAGTAAAAAAACGGGACAGGTACCTATCTGCTATTTACTTTTGGAAATAAGATTGATTTTACCTTAGGATTTTAGCATAAGAAACCAAAATAAACATAATTAATATGATCACGATCAGCTATGGGCAGGTACTTAGATAATTTTGGAGTTATGTTTACTTTATCGATTATAAACACTAAATACATCATACGATCGAGCGGCGTAGATTTAATCTCTAAATTTAGAAGGAACGGGCCGCGGCATGAAGCCATACTAATAAACTAGCGAGGTGCTTACACAGGAAGATCCACACAATCCAATTCAGTTTTGCCTGACCTAAGGTAACTGTCCCATATTACGGGAACTTAAGACGTTTCCTACTTTGAGTGAGGATTGTAAAAAATATGTGAAGTTTCTAGTCGTGTTCATTATTTTATTTTAAGGATAAGTCTTCTACGATAGATTTAAGACACTATTTTGCATCGTAACTTCTAATTTATAGAAATTACCGTTGTTTTACTTAACCCTTAGTTTGCCCATTATTCCGGGATACAATTTTGGTATGGCTTCAATTCCGGGAGTCGTTGTACGTAATTACGGGATACCTTTAAAGTCCACGTTGTTGAAGCATAATGTAAAAAAGCGAATTAAAAATATTGTTTACGTAAATATATAAATGCACATATCGTTTTGATAGATGCTTATACAGAGTGTATTTTTTATAATTGGCAATGTTTTGATGGGTTGGGGTGGGATGGAAAATATGATATTTTACGGTATAACTATTGTATGATATAATGACAGGGTGTTATAAGTTTTACTGTCTGTCTGTCTAAGGCATCGCTTTCGAATGGATGAACCAATTTAGATTAGTTTTTTTCTTTTGAAAGCTGAATTAGTCGAGAGTGTTCTTAGCCATGTTTGATGAAAAACGCTTTACAATGTCGGTTTTTTTTTTCAAAATTTAATTTCAATCCAGAAGCTATTGCCGGTTATAAAAATTGCACGGTACTCGTGAAAATTTCAGTTTTTTATACTGGTGATCAATGAGCTACACCGTATACATATATGGTGGTGATACGTTATTCAAATATGTATATATAAATAAATAGTACTCAATAAATAAATATTATAGGCCGTTCTTACACAGATTGACTGTCTGACTAATTTGTACTGTACTGTACTATTTTATATTTATATATGTCTATCCTATTATGTATTATCCTCATGTAAATTTTAGCTTTCTAGTAGTAATAATGATTGAGCTAAATCGTAGACGGACAGACTGACTGACGGACAAACCAATATGCGGTATAAAGATTTTTAGCTAACTAAGGAAGTTTAAAAACATAATAGTCGGGTCTCTATACCTTATTTTGTGTTTTTATATTTTAATATACTTTATATAGGCATACCGGAATAAGATACACTCATATAAAGTCGTGTACTTAATTACGGCAGTCAAAACGAAGGCTATATTAAAAGACAAACAAGATTTTTTTCTTAGTACATTGGAAGATTATATAACAATTATACTCAAAACATCGAAATAAGTAACCTTTGTGCTTTAATTTTGTGAAATAAAACAAATTTAATGTCGATGCCACACTCCAATATTTCGCACGTATTACTCAACAAGTATACATTTCGTACTCAATTATGAGACTAAAATCTAAAAAATATATGTACCGTAATTATGTCACTATAATCTGTAATCTTTACTCAATAAATTTACATCAAATATATAAATATACTTCACCGCAAACAGTAATAAAACATAAAAACATTGCGGACTGTGTTTCCGTTATTCCGGGATACTCCCGCAATTATGTACACCGCGTCAAAATGGTGTACATTATTCCGGGATCGGGTATTTTAATTAAAATATGCTTTAAATTAATTTGAAAAGATGATATAAATGTCTTTTAATAACTATAAGACAATTATGATATAAATTTAATATAAATAAACTTACCCGCATCACAGTAAACCCTTAAGAAGTTCCGCTGCCGCGTTAAGCTCACCGTCAAAAACGCCCATAGAAACCACTGCGTGGTTGCGACTGACGCGTTTGGAGGTACCTCACGGCTTCAAAAGATATGATAGATATTCGAAAATCGACTTTTTCGGTTCTATTTGATCTATAGTTAATAAAATACTGCCTTAAATTAAGATTTTACTGATAGTTTCCTTATTTTGCGACAAAAACCAAAGTATCCCAGAATAATGTACCACATTTTACTATCCCGGAATAGTGTACAGTTACCTTACAGCCCGCTGTATAAACATGCTGTTTAAAATTGCTTGATAGGTATATACGGATTAAAACCGAATTAAATTACACATATGAAAGAAAAAATGACCAAGGCCTCCAGTAGGTACCTACTCTGCAATCGATTCCAGCCTGAGGCACTGGAGGCCTTGGTCACTTTTTCTTTCATATGTGTAATTTATATATATATGTATAGGAGTGTGACTGTGACTACTTTAAGATAGTACATGCAAGTTGAAATATTTTCAATAGAATATAATTTGACTTGTGTTAATCAGGAAAAGTATATACGGATTAGTTTTCATAGCGCCGTAAATATAGAGGTAGATAGGTATTACCCAGAAATCGATCGATATGGACCAACATAACCACATATACCAACATAAGTAATGTGCAGCAATGAACATAAGTAATGTGCAGCAATGAACATAAGCCTAATTAAAAGGTTATTTTAAAATAGGTATAACATTAAAAACACTTTAGTTTTGAGTTTGATTTTAGAGCTAAGCTATAAGTACCTAACTCTTTTTCAAAGAGTACGATGCTTGACAATTTGACATTTAAAAATTGCAGTGTTCTCGGTGGGTGGGTTTTTATATAGTTACTATGGAAGCTTTGATCCTTCTTAATACAACGCTATTTTTGGTAATTATTTACCATATAAATGCAAGTTACAGATAAATCATAAAAATGTATAATGCCGATATGCTAATTACATGGCTCTTTATGTTATATGTATATTATTTCTTATGATATAAATTTGCAAACCTGCATGCAGGCTAGATATACTATTACTTTTATACCCACTACTGTAACAACCTTCACAAAATGTATAAAAGCAGAAAAAAAAATCAGATTACGAGTAGGTAATGACCTAATGGGGGTTGCTTGGCAAGTACTACATTAGCATTAAGTACTAACATATAATATAATTATTATATTCTTATCACATTACATGCCATTAAAAATGTGAGGGTAACTAACATGGCCGAGTGATTATGTTATAAACACTTGCCGACTTACGGACTTAAAGAACAATACAAATTGGTATTTCTTTTATATTCCTCAGGAGTAAATACAGTATAACTATAGTATAAAAAATAAAAACCTTCACCTATAACAAAACCAGGTTTTTGTGTACCTACACATTCAATTTATTAGTGTTTAACTTAAATATCTTCACCTTTTTTGTTTCTAATTGGGAAAGTAGTGATTCAATCATCACTCAGTAAATTACCACGAGTCCAGGCATAATACCATTAAATTAGTTAAAAAGCAATATTAGGTATGATTAGATAAAGGACTAATTTCATTTCCAATACTTATGGGATATTTTTGACTTAGTTTAATCTCCAAATTTGTTTCTTGGGATATCAGTAGTAATGCTAGATTCCGCAGTCTGAACATATAGACATGAGATACGTCATTCAAGTGAATAATATAAAACATGAAAGGTATTTCGATTACTTGAAATTTATGTGGTTTTCACCACGAACAATTTTGTCTCTGCTATATGTGTATATTTTTAAATTTGTTACTGATATCCGAACTTCCAATAATTCAGCGCCTTCGCAAAATAAATTTAATAAAAATGAGTGAACAACGTGTGAAGTGCGCGGAGAGCAATCTATAAAAAATATAAATATATTTATTTATTATTGCTTGATATATCATTAAGAATAATTTATTAAAAATATTATGACGTTATGACTCATAAGGGAGCAATATGACATATTTCCGTCCTAATTTTAAATCGTAAATGTTTCAGGCAAAGGGAGTATGTAACATTATTTGGCAAATGCTTATTGCCTGTATTATTCATGTACCTGACATATAATATACACAGTGCTGTTATTTAATTTAAAAATATTAATTAAATAACATTAATCGATACCAAAACGTCTCAAAACAGTAAAATATTCGAATCTGGAATATATTCAACTACTTATATGTTAAATTTACACCTATTTACTTTAAATTACTATGTAACTTAATTTTGTCTACAAAAATAAATTTGTTAGGTAATAGGTAGGTTTATTATAATATCAACAATAGAAAATTTAAATGCCAATATATTACAAATTGAGGATAATAAAAGTTATTACAAATATACATATTAATTTGGACTTAGAATTTATTATTTAAATACGTGCCAAAATGTTAATAAAATTGCATCTACCTTACATTCATATTAGAAACGCATTTCTTTAATAGAAGATTATCCAATAAAAGTATTAAATATCTATAATCATAAAGTGTACAGGTTGCCCGATTCATAAATAAATAATTATATAATATACAGTGAAGCCTGGTTAAGTGGGGCTAAGTGAGAAACCTCTATAGCTTAGGATCCAAGGTGCGGTCCCGACACTTTTGAACCGATTTACCTCTATTAGTGAGACAAAACACACCTCTATAACTGAGATTAGCCTTTTCGATTTTATCGTTACAATTACCTCTATCAGTTAGCCAGAAACTGTATTTTACCTCTGTCACTGAGACCCTACTTCAAAGATTACATTCACTTAATTGTTGGTTTAAAATTTCATAGAAATTTACTTCTGTATCTGAGACACAGTAAAACAATGATCTCTGTAACTTGGACTTTATTAAAAATCAATTTACATATTTTCACTAAGTAATTCGTAATACTCCATCCATAAATTACTCCGTAGGTTCTTTTTGGCGACTTTTAGGATTTTTTTAAATATTTATTTTGAGTAACTATAATTATACTATCGAAATAAAAACTGCGACTAACATAACAATTATAAAAAAAATGCTTTCATAACAAGTCGAAGAAGCAATGACGTTCGAATCTTATAGGTAATATTTTGATTGACTCAGTCAATTTCTGTAAAATGTCCTATAATATTTATTTATTTAAAATTAAAAAAAAAGTTTCTTTAACTTTCTTTTTTAAAGAATACAACTAATAATAACTGTATAATGTTTGCAAAACACTTTATTTATCACCTCTATAACTGGCATATCCTCTATTCTAACCTGCGTTAGTGATATTCTCTGTAATTAAGACAGATATTTTGTATACCTGTGTAACTGGGACTCTGGATAAGTGGAACACCTCCTTAAATGAGACTAATTATCTCGCCCCTTGAAGTGTCACTTATCCAGGTTTCACTGCAAAATCATTAATACTACAGTTTTAATTTTTTAAATAAGTAATATAAGAATATACCGAGGGTATCTACTGAAAATTACATTCACCAACGAAACCCAATTTAATTAAAATATACATTTAATAGTATTAGGTAAGTATATAAATGTCATTTATGGAAGAAGTTATGCGTTTACATAAATAGGGTACTTGACTACTAATAAAATCAACACCTTATTTAACGGTCAAAACGATTTGTTAATAAAATTGGAAACACCATATAAAAATAACTGCAGTTTACATTTTTCTATTATTCTTCTAGTACTCTATTTCATACTTGGTCTAAAATAATTAATTTTAAATGCAGTCAAATACCCAAGTCAAATAAAATTATGAGAAAAAATATTCTACCTAGTTTAAATAGACCTGCTGCACCTGTACCATGAGCGCTTGACATTTTAGAATACTTTACACGGTAGCGTAACCGTCATGGAAAATGTATGTAGTTTCCAGTTCTAGTAGTAACCGTTTGGGGGCGCTGTTTACCTTCTCCATACAACTTCTGTGACGTTTACGCTACCGAGTACAGTATCAAAAACTCAGGGTAGCCACACTGTACTCTACCTACTCCAAATCTAACGCATAAGTTTATTTATATAAACTACAAAATATGTACCATATGTAATTTGTAGGTAGGTATAAATAGAGCATATTGGACTTTTTAAAGTAAGTTCTCATAAGAGTTATTTTGCATTGCAATACAATTTAAAGTTTTAAAGATTAGATACACTATTATAGGTACTTGAACAAAATAGGGCTAGGAAAGCGTCTAAACACCATTAGGTTGGTAGTTAAAAAGCAATAGGTAGTATTACATAGTATTTGTGTCATCTGCACTCGGCACTACATGCTAGTGTCCGGTCAGGTCAGCGCTCAGCGTATCATAAAACGAGGACACTGAGGCACTGCACTGCATATCTAGACACGCACACAGAACCTACAGGTACGACCTACGTTACGTAAATTCTCACCGGAACATAAATACTTCACATTACGTTACATACACTTATTGAAAATGGAACTTATCTACATATTGAAATACGAACGAGAAAAACGCGTAGGTACGACTAGAACATCGACTTGTCGGTCTCAATGTTCGGAGATTACCAACAATTCTATAAATACATATATTATTAAAATAATAATTATCTAAAACAATAGGCTTTCACCAATTAAAATCACGAGAAGTAGATAACAAGAATTCTTATGCCTATTATATCATTAAACAGTGGTATGTGATGCGGCATCTACGATAGGTTACAAAATACTACATTGCCTAAACTAAACCAATACAATTTACTTTTCCAGTAGATACTTATCTCACCAATTTTTAAAGAATCCTTTAAATATTCTTATAACGCCTATAGTAGGTAACGCATAACATACCATTACTTTATTTAAAATAGTAAGGTACATAGTGACGATAGATTGTCTAGCCTTTTCTTCGCACAATAGTCAAATGCTTAGTTGTAACGGCTTCGAAATACGCAAGTTTATATAAGATGCACAAGCATGACGAATCTAGTAAGACTAGTACATGTTACTCAATAATACATTTTTAAAACATAATATTGAGAAGGGTGATAGTTGGTAACAGCAGATAGCAGTGTTACAGCATTAGGTAAAGACTCAACAATATTATTTCAAATATCATTTTATTGCTCACCATCTACAATGTTATTCATTTCATGTTAATGCTTTCATCTAATTTGCATGCAACGCCAGTGCCAAGAATGATACACAATAGGTTTGAGTTAACGGCGGCCGCGAGTTGACACGCTGGCCACTGGTGCCAGTAATCGGCGCGGCACGAGCAAGCGCGCATTTCCCCTCGCAGGTCTAACAGCGCCAGGTGACTTCAAATCCGCCAGATGAGAAGCATAACCATCGCTCAAAGTTGTAGCCATGTGGTTATACTTTTTACTTATGCGTCCAATTGCATATATTTGCTTTGCGGACAATCCACAGTTGTTGTATACGCTAATATCTTTTCCAGATCCATACGCTGCATGGAGAATAACGCCATGCTCACTTATGAGGCTTTTTAAATGTGCAGCTTTGTGCCCTAGGGGATCTGTTGAGAATCCATCAGAGAAAAATACTAGTCCGTGAGGAAAATTATGCTCAGCTAACCATGACACGACTCTCCGCTGTTGCATATCAGGTCTACCAGTGATATATAATATAAGGTAACCCAAGTCTTGCCAGAACCGCACTACGTCCACTGCACCTGCCCTAACCTTTGGGTCTCGGCCAGTCACAGAGACGCTAGCGGTAAAGGAGCCATCAATACTGAAAACAACGCATTCTGTTTCGGGAGGAACGACCGCTAGATGGAAACTACAGCTCGTATGATCTCCTCTGACAACAAGTCTTAGCGGGTATATACCACAAGCCACGCTTTGTTTTTCAGTTAATGAATATGAGATTCTGCCAGTTTTATCTGTGACGACTGTAGACAACAGTGTCCATTCTCCTGCTGGAGGATCTTTCATCATATGAATATCGACTTTTTCGCCAGTTAATGTAATCATGTCTAGTGGACCATACATAAATCTGGCAGTAAACGTTTGCGGGCACCCTTCCTTGACGATCACGTCATTAGCTCTATGATTGGCAGCAACGTTCTTTAATTTTACTGACGTCCTCTTTTTTATCCATTTTTCTCTTTCTTGACCGGGCTTGAAAGACTGGTTATCCTTATCTTCTGAGTGACCATACAGAGCCAGATCAAAATGTCCAACTTGGCGTAGAATAAACGCAATGACATCAGAACTCTCCCAGTAACTAGCATGAAACAAATGAGGCAGAGCATTCATAGGGAAATTGCTTAATCCTTCTGGGCAGTACAAAGCATAATCTAACCGTTTAGATCCCCACCATTTTTGTTGCAATGCATTCATAGTAATCAGTGGAATATTATCAACCAACCCACTGACTGTACTTTGCATCGATACTTCAGAAAGCCTTCTCAATACCGGAGTTGGAGGCATTTGCAAGTGATCTCCAAACAATTGAGGGTGACTCTGGATTAGTTCCATTAAGTGGTATGGTTGACCATTACCTAATGGATACTTTGCGTACCTCGCAATGTTAATAGGAGGCAAATTTGTGAACCGAGCTGACAGTAGAGGTTCCACTCGAGCAGCTACGGGATCAGTCGGATGAAATAAGTTAAACACTTGTTGAACTGGTGGTTTGACAATATCACGATATTTATCATCGGCTATTTTTCTCGATGCAACGATAACCGATAAAGGACTACCGAATGTAAAGAAATCACTGACTTCAAATTCCAGTTTGACCTGATTATCGCTCGTCGAAGACGACCTTCTTCGCGGGGTGGGAGCCTGGAGATGAGATTTATTCATATAATTTTCGGTCGGATCGTTAGGAATGGTTATTTCGGTGTCTAAAATGCTATTTTCACTGTCGTGTCGCGATTGGTACTGTAAAGTACGACAAAGCGAGTCATACGCAAGAACAGCGCCCATGCTGTCACCTACTATGCAGACTTGACCACTGAATCCTTTGCCATCACTTGATTTTATGAATTCATTATACACTGCATTGGCCGAGTTTATAGTTTTTGTTACAGACTCTGGATAATCTGGGGAATTCGTAGCAATAAGAGGAATCGCACCAATAGGAATTAAGTCGTTAGTAAGAGATGGTGTTTCAATCGTAGATGGTGAACAATCAAAACTATAAGGACTTAATGTAGATAATATCCCTAGACTTTCCGTGCAAATGGATGGACAAGGTACTAGCTTTATTACTATATGCCCTACAAGAGTTGGATAATGTTGGCGCATGACAGATTCAAATGCACCCTTAAAAGTTGTTACATCTGATTTTTTAGCAGTCATATCAATATTAGCGTCTAAAACGCTGCCACCATGAAATACTAATATTAATACTGTTGTTTGACACGAGCCATGGACTGGAGTATCAGGAGCGCCGTCAATACTCTGGTGACTTTGTAACGTGCCGATTCGGCGAGAGCCTCTCTCGGATGTAACTCTTTTGAGGAACGAGGGATTAAAAATACTGTCTTCCTGGTTTTGATCTACTTGCGTCGGTGATATATCGATGTCTCCTTCATCAAGCGAGCACATTGAAGACCATTTGTTGAACGAAGATTCGCAGTCGTAAAATTCGTCCTCAGAACCAGTTTCCGTCTCAGATTCTCTAACGAGAGTTTCCATGCGCCAGTTAGCAGCTTGCACTTGTAAACTCTTTATAGATCCGGAAGACGATGATCTAAGATTCGATTTAGAACTTTTGTGTTCTGATGGGGGAGTTCCTTCAGGGCTCAAATGCTTCTGCATTTTCTTTTCTAAATTATTTTTCTTAGTCACTAACGGAGTTGGCACATCTTCATTCTTTTCAAGACTACTCATTGTGGCAGCTAGAGATTTCGAATTGTCCTCAGAGATATCCTGTTCATCACTGGTATCTCCAGCCATCTTTTTCTGAAGTGCTAACTGAGTCTGTCGTTCTATTTCCCTTATATCTTCCATCGTTAAGCCATGCCACTCGTCCTGCCATGCCCACGCTTGGCGATGAGCACGTAGCATTGTTTTTCGCAAAGCAACATCATGAATAAATTTCTCTAGTTTGGTTTGCATGCCCCAGTATCGGAATTCTACCCTGCACAGTTTGTAAGCACACATTAGTGATTTTCCATTTGGCAATGGTTGTGGCTTTCCCTGAACTTCTCTCCAATAGTCCTCTAGCCAATTTTCGGCTAGTGGACCTCTGTTGCATTTCTGAGAAACAAATAGTGTTGGATCTTCTTCTTTAACGTAATCAGCGCCATACAGTTGATCTTTTACAACATCAATAACATCAACTATTCTATTTTTCAAGTCACTCCCAGATAATTTGAAGACATTTTCTTGGTGGCCATTATCAGCAAAGTAATAGGTTTCTATTTCTAATGAGAATTTTTCAACAAATGGACATGTATATCTTGTTTTTGTGTAGGGATAAGCATTCCAAGCTTCTTCTGAAACTGTTAAAGCTGATTTTGGCAGAAGACTTTTAAACCACCCTGGCAAATGACTACCAACATGGTATATTTTTTGTGTGTACTGACCTTTTCCTCCAGGCCCATCTTCATATGGCTCATTGACCAGGATCTCAACACCACTACCTTCACCTGTGCTTTCTTCTTTACTTTTCTTTGCTATCATATACAGCTGCGCAATCCTATATTCCTCTACAGTGAGAGGTAAAGGAATTCTATATTCTTTGATCAACATCTTGGTTGCTTTTGTATTTTCTAGGGTCAGAAAATACCTAAAACAAAGAAAAAATATTATAAACAACATTTTCCTCATGTCTAAAGTAAATAATGGCATATAAATACAGGTATAAATAGCCAGAAATAATTTGAGGATGACTAAGGAAACATGAAAGTTACAAAAGATAAAAAAAAATAGGATGGGGAGCTGGACACTAAATTAGTTAATTAAGTATAGTAGATATTGGTAGGGTCATTCTAATAATAACACAACTTGTCTCTGATAATAAAGGTATGTTAATCTGTCAGTTTACATGGGCAAAGTAGTCTGGAAGAGAAGGTAATTAAGACGAAAAAAATTAAAAGAGTGTTGTTCAGATTAAAGTGCCAGATATGCGAAAATTTTATCTGAAAATAATGTAGAACAGTTTATTAAATATTAAATCTAATGAAAAAAAAAAACACTTTTCAAATTTTTTTAAAACTACAATGTTATCAAGTAATTAGTACAATGAAGACAAAAAATAACCGATAACAGGTTATAATTGGTTATGGTTTTTTTTTCGATGAAAAGCATTAAATTTTATTCAAGGTAAAGTAATGTAAAATTTTTGTCTGTTTTTAATAAAACCCCCAAAAGTGAGATTAAGGCCTTTGACTTGATATTCATCGAATTTTAGTCATGAGATAATAACCGTAACCGGTATTTGAGTTTCCTCATAACTGGTTATAACCAATTATTTTGGTTACAGTTAGAACAGGTTAAACGCTTTCCCTAAAGATGACTAATTGATCTAACAAAGGGTTTCTTAATGTGTGGTTGTCTTTATTCTTTCTTAAAGGCATTCTACTGTACATTTAAATATAATATTATGGTATGGGCCCTCATTAAGTAGTTGTCTAATTAGAGATTGTGCTTCAATTAAGCAATAAATTAGTAAGTATCTATACTGCTATATGACCCTACTAGCTTTTGCCCGCGGCTTCGCTCGCGTTAGAAAGAGACAAAAAGTAGCCTATGTCACACTCCATCCCATCAACTATCTCCACTTAAAAAAATCACGTCAATTCGTCTCTCCGTTTTGCCGTGAAAGACGGACAAACAAACAGACACACACACTTTCCCATTTATAATATTAGTATGGATTAAAAGCAATGGTAGTTAAGGTTTTCCTAATGTGAGTATAATTAATTCTACTGCCTGTAAACTTGCTGCTGACACAAGCACAAGTTTTAAATTGCCTAATTAATATGTATTCCACATTAATCTTTGCACTCACGAGGTCACGTAAAACGGATGGGAATAGTTGTACACACTTGACTCCCTTATGATTTTTGAAGGGCAAAGTAAATAGACAGGTACTTACTTAGTTAATTATTTTAACAAAAAGGTCAAATGTTATGCATGTGTCTCAATATTGAATCAGATAAAATGGACTCTATTACAGTATATTTTATGAGGCTCAGTTACTTAAATTTTATTTCAGCGTTTTTTTAATACAACATACTAGATTACAGTTACATCGAAAAAAACGTATAAGCAAAACTTACAAGATTAATCAAATACACAATGATAACTGACCTGATTTCACATCGAAAGAATGTCCTATTTATTTATCCTAATTAAAGATTTAAAAAATATCTCATCACAACAATAACACATTATCACATAAACATTATTTTATTTCTTATTCACACCAAACAAACGCTCCAATGGAGAACTACGAGTGAACTTTGACATTTTCAATGCGCAAACTCCGACTGTCAAAACGCCTTAAAACACGTTCCTACTACGCTAACGTGCGGTCTTCATTGTGCAACATTACTCTAGATTGTAACGATTCTTTTTGTAAATAAAACTACTCAGCTAAAGTAACTACAACAATATTTAGAAATCACTTCTAACTTTCAGTTCTTATTTTATATTATGAATTTTGCTGTAAAAATACTTTTCTATTTCAAGCGCTACACGTATATCGGAACGTTAAATTATTACTGATTCTGCCATTCCTGCGTAGTGGTGGTGCGTATTCATAGTCACATCCTATGATCCTACAATCAGATTTTCCTTTTTCGACCGAGCGAGTGTGAAGGGTTCGCATCACAAACTACTAAGAAGATACTACGTTTCGCATCTTAGATTGATCAAAATGCTCATATTTCTCAAATGATTATGTGAAATGTTTTTATTTTATTTATTTTAATACCACGTCGGTGGCAAACAGGTATACGGCCCGCTTGATAGAAAGCGGTCACCGTAACCTATGGACGCCTGCAACTCAAGGGGTGTCATGTTCTGACCAGAGGGCTTACCGAAATAATCAAAAGTACGACGGAACTTTCGTTCGTTCCTCTATGAATTTTGAATACCCTCAATAACGAAATTCTATATCGTATTATTTTACATTTATGGTTAATCATATTACTTAACTAGAGCCTCCTAAAAAAGTTGTAACGAAACAACTATGAATATCACTGGGCTAGTCCTAGATGATGGACAGGGCGTAATCGATAACAGCCTGTAAGCGCCGCCGCGTACGATCGGCAACACTGTTAACTGTACATTTGTAATCATTATTACAAACGGCATAGAGTCTATCGATGGTCAGTTAGTGTTGCTGTTTGTACTTGCCAGAGACGTTTACATATACATACACATGATACACACACAAACCGAACAGCCAGGCATTGTACCTATTGTAGGTATAAACATGCAACTTTTTGTCGTTCGTGCTAAATAAAT
The DNA here is from genome assembly GCF_023078275.1 of Leguminivora glycinivorella. Taxonomy (NCBI): domain Eukaryota; kingdom Metazoa; phylum Arthropoda; class Insecta; order Lepidoptera; family Tortricidae; genus Leguminivora; species Leguminivora glycinivorella. Next base: position 25,392,991 of record NC_062971.1, read on the forward strand.
GACACCGCACCGCTCAGCTTTTATACGGTAGAGTGAACAAAGGTACCGTATAACAGCTCAGTTGAGTTCACTTTGAAGCTTTTGGGAGGGTTAAATACAAAAAAAAGATGTTACACAGAAAAAATAATCTGTTTTTTTTCATCGTTCTCATCGTTGTAATGTAACTTTATGTATACATAATCATAGTTATAGTTTTAGTAGCCAACGCGTGACGCGCTGTGGATGGAAGGGTGATTTAGTTTTACTACTAGGGTGATGGAAGGGTGGTTGAAGTAACTTAGTACAACTTTTTTTGTAGGGCAGAAACTGAAATTTTAGTTAGGTACGGTCAACCAATTTGAATCCTATGCCACTCTAGAACCCTGTCTTATTTAAACCATGTTCTATTTGCCATAAGAAATCACATTGACGTTTACTGTGCAAAGGTTCTACAGTGGCCTAGGATTCAAATTGGTTGACTGTACCTATGGTTGGAGCACAAATTATGCATTTTAATGCAGTGTTATAATATAATGAAACAATAGCAAATTAAATATATTATTTATTTAACAGAACCTAATAAATATAAGAACAAAGTACAAAATAGCCTTTTAAAGGCGATGCCTATCGGCGCGGCGAATTAATGTGAACCTTATCGGAATGATTGAAGTTTGATGTTCAACTGTACAGCCTGCCTGGCAACAAAAGAGTAGGTAGAAATTAAAAAGTGGCAAGATCGTAGTGTCATCCCGTTTTATGATATAAACTTTGTCAAACAAGTCTGTCAGTAAAAAAGAACAAAGAAAATTATAGGTATCCTTTTCTCTAGCACCCTAAAGAAAAGGATGCATATAGTTTTCTTTGTTCTTATTTACTGACAGACTTGTTTGACAGAGTATACCTACCAATACCAATATTGGTTTGAAAGGGACGTCACTACAATATTGCCACTTTTTGTTTTTTTTTCTGGGTACCTACTCTTTTTTTTTGCCAGGACAGCCCGGCAAAAAAAAAAAAAACCGGCCAAGTGCGAGTCGGGCTCGCGCACAAAGGGTTCCGTAGCAGCAAACCAAAATTACAGTTAAATCAACCTATCTCAAAAACTATAAGAGATACTTTGATCAAACCAAAAATCGTTGAAAGAGTTAATTAGCATGCATCACCTCTATTTTTTTTAGAATTTTATACCCCGTAGTTATAAAAATAGAGGGGGGGGGACATACTTTTTACGACTTTGAGAGCTGATATCTCAAAAACCGTTCACTTTAAGAAAAATGTTTTTTAGAAAACTTTATATCATTTTAAAAGACCTTTCCATTGATACCCCACACGGGTATGTACATCGAAAAAAAAAATTTCATCCCTCAGTTACATGTATGGGGGCCCCACCCCCAATTCTTTTTTTTACTATTTAGTGTCATAATTTTGTAGCGGTTCATACAACACATATTCCCATCAAATTTCATCACTGTAGTACTTATAGTTTCCGAGTAAATCGGCTGTGACAGACGGACAGACGGACAGACGGACAGACGGACATGACGAAACTATAAGGGTTCCGTTTTTGCCATTTTGGCTACGGAACCCTAAAAAAGAGTCGCTTGCGGTAGTTGACGACTTTGGCTTTGACAGATCAGAGGCATAAATTAATATAAACATGAGATACAAAACAAAGATTGTGATCTAACTATTATTATCTGTGAAACCAGATTCCATTCCATCGTTGACATGGTCACATATTAAGGGTTCGAGAATGATCAGAACCTCAAATATACCTAACTTATTTCCCTACAAATTGTAAAAAAAATATATTAAAATATAGTGTGCTCCTAAGTCCTAAGATTAACAATTTACACATTTGCCTATATAAATAGTATTCTTTATGATAATAAATTATCCTTTTCCTATAGGTACTATAATAAAATGCACTAATTCATTATAATTATGGTGGTACTGTAAGGCACTGAGATTGGTTGAAGGGAATCGATTGACTGCTTGTTATTGGCGCTAGTATTTGGCCACTTCAAATTAATAGAGGAAAAAAGGTTTTATGTAGAAGTATTTTGTTATAAATCTCTTTTTGTATTTTTTATGGACACAGGTATATTTTCTTATTAGATGCAACCGAAGCTAGGACGCAATTTTTTTATTATACGCCTATTATAGGGTTAAAAATAAAATTGACCTGTTGTTTTTTGTAAATAGGTGTTGACGAGCAGGATTTAATCGACCTGGGCCTAAGGTAGAGGGCAATGTACCTATGTACAGTCAACCAATTGGAACTCTAGGCCACTGTAGAATACTACATCACTCATAGGACATCTCGGACACTAGCGATCAAAGATATGAAAGAGGCGCGTTCCTAGCACACAGTCTAAGCTCGTGTAGGTGAACGCGTACTATGCTTGTATGAGTGAAATATGACAGGTCGACTGTTCGCGTTTTTGACAGGCGGTAACTGTGAGGTAAGAGGGGGTGGGCGGCACTTTCAGCGGGGAGCAGGAGTGGCCATACTGTACTATAGTACTCTTTATTATATACCGTGCTCATAGTCACGTTACGCTCAAGGGTCATAGTGACGTTATAAATTAGATTGTAAGAAAGCTCTTACTGCTTGTCATTTTGACATGGTTGGCCTAGAGTTCCAATTGGTTGAGTGTACTTTTCTGAATGGCCCCCTTATTTTTATTTTGTGCCACACAGTTTTCGCCTTTAAAGTGTAATCAAATCACGTAGATATAATTTTCGTAATATCTTCAAAGGACTGGTGTAATGCTTGCACGAATTCTGTGCTGTTGTTATGTGACTTATAACTGGAGACCGCAGCGCCCAACTTGTCGGGGAAAGCCGAATACCTGGGGGAAAAAAAAAGTCAAGAAAATCGTGTATGTGTAACTGCTAGGGTATGCAAAAACCGGTTAACTTAAAAAACCGGTTAATAACCGAGACTTTTCCTTCAAAACCGGTTAACCGGTTATTAACCGGTTTTGAGGATTTTTAGTAAATGGCCTTACTACGCAATAATTACCATTATCTTTAAAAATTCTGACGTTTATGATATCGTAGCAGGTATTACTTGCACGATGAAGATCATTTTTATCCACTTTTTGGAAATTTTGTAAAATGCGGAAATTGCTAAAAAAGGCTTGTGTGGTTTGAATGTGATTCGTCAGTTTTGCGTTTTCTAAGCATGTCGCGAAGGTCTACAGCTCCCAGAGCCCCTAGTAATACAAGCAATTGATGTAAGAAAACCAAGATCTCCATTTTACCTTTCTTTTATTTATTTATTTATTTATTGGAAAACCAACAGCACATGAAACATGTTAACAGAAACAATTGAAAAAATATAGTTTGAAATATACGGTAGACTCCCGTTACAACGACGCTCAAGGGACCGCTGATATTACGTCGTACTAACCGGATGTCGTACAAAACCAATTTCATTTCTTTCAATTAAAAGTAATATCTACATCTCTATTACTAAAACATTTCAATCAATAGGTTTATTTACAGGGTATTATTATCATAGTATTAAATACCTTATTTTATTGTGAAAAAGTCATTTTTAGTATGCGTGCTTGCTCATCATTTGTAAACTAGTAAAGCTAGTTTATATGCAATCGAAAAATACAAATTGTGTTCTATTTAGCTTATAAGATTAGACCCGAGGCGAACAAATTGTTAAAATTGCTTGTCGCGCCGCCAGCCGGACTCGTTTAACGATTTAGTTAAGGAGATAAGGGGGTTCAAAGGGCAACTCAACAAAATGCAGACTGGACTGGACTCAGCCAATCAAGGTATTACCAGCATAGAGGGAAAGCTCGATTCAATAGAAAGCCGGATGGAAGAATTTAATGCGCGGCTTACCCTCACGGAGAGCAAGGTGGAGAGTCTACCGACCATTGAGGCCAAATTAAAAAAGCTAGAGGCCGATTTTGCCGATTTAAAGGCTAACGAGCGTGGCAGGGATCAGTATTGCCGTCTAAATAATGTGGAGATTTGTGGAGTTCCCGTGAAAAATGGTGAAAACCTAATGTCCATCATGAATAGCATATCTGTCACTATAGGCTTTACTTTACAAGACTCAGATGTAGATTCTATTCATCGTGTTCGCCGGTTTGTGTCGTCGGCCGGCGGCGGAGACCGCGCGGACCCCCGACCCCCCGGCATAGTGGTTCGCTTCTGCCAGCGTCGCCGCAAGGACGAGCTGCTGGCGGCCGTGCGCGCGCGCCGCAACCTCACCAGCGCCGACGCCGGCCTGCCAGGTCCCGCGGTCCCCATCTACGTTAATGAGCATCTAACAGCTGTGAACAAGTTGCTTCTGAGACAGGCTCGTGACAGGAAGAACGAACTAGGTTTTAAGTACCTTTGGGTCAAGCAATGCAAGATATTTATGCGTAAAAGCGACAGCTCCAAAGTGTTTGCAATCGGCGATGAAGGTGATTTAAGTAAACTTAAATGACTTTTTGCTATGTTTACTATAAGTTACATCAATGACACACTTTCGTCTATCTTTAAGCAGCTAATTTGTTTTGCATTGTACGTCTGTTCGTATTACATAACAACAAGGAAAAATATTCTAATTAAATTACCATCTTGCTATCTGTTATATCTTAAACTGTTTACGTTTCACTACTCGTCTGATAAAGGAAATTTATGCCTCATAAGAACTAATAAATATATTAATATAACATATTTTACTAATTTAACTTTCTTCCATCACTGTGTTTAGTAATAACAACATATCAATTTACTATCAGAACGTAAGGGGTTTGCGGACTAAATCACATACATTTTTATCTAACGTTATAAACTGTAATTACGACGTCATATGTTTATCCGAGACTTGGCTGAATCCTGACTTTTTTAGTACGGAATTTTTTGATAACAGGTATGAGGTATGGCGGCGGGACCGTGCCGATCGCGGTGTGAGTCGTGGGGGTGGCGTGCTGGTGGCCGCGCGGCGCGGGCTCAGTGTGTCGCGCCGTGACGAGTGGTGCGCGGCGCCGCGGCACGAGGAGCTATGGCTCACCGTGGAGCCGCGGGCCTGCGCCGGCGCCGCGCCCGCGACCCGCGCGCCCCACTCTCCCCGCCACCGCCGACGATCAGCTGCTCGGGGAGGGCCATTGTTGCATATTGCCTGTGTATATTTTCCTCATAACGATAATCATATTGCATCTCTGCGTTGTTTTTTCGATAACGCGGCAAAGATTATGCATTCAAATCCTGATGATGTTTTTATTTTTGTAGGCGATTTTAATGTTTCCCATGCGTCATGGTCCCCGTGTGTTGACTCAAATCATCTCGATATTCAGCCTGGTGTTGACCCCGTTGCAATTCTTCTTTCTGATTTTATGGCTTTGACAGGTGTAAACCAATTTAACTCATGTTTTAATATTAATGGACGCGTGCTAGACCTCGTTATGTCTAACGTAAACTGCGAGGTCACCGCCAGCTCATCTCCACTTACTTTGGAGGATCCCCAACATAAGGCGCTGTATGTTTCGTTAGCCCTAGAGTTAACTAACTTTTTGCCTCAATTAAAGCCTAATCACATTATCAAGCCCATTTTTCGTCGCGGTGACTATGACAATATTCGTAAAGAACTATCTGAGACCGATTGGTTATGTCTGGCTAACATGGATGTTGAGACCTCTGTCACGTACTTCTATACTGTCCTTAGTAATTTAATAGTAAAATATGTTCCGCATAAACCAGTATTTTCTAATAATAGGTATCCGCCGTGGTTTTCACGTGCGCTAATTAAAATTCGAAAGCAGAAGTTGACCATTCATAAGCGATGGAAAACCTATGGAAATCCCTTAGATAGGGCTGAATTCGTTTTATTGAGATCTAGGGAGCATAAAATGGCTAAAAAGTGTTATAATGATTTTATTTCTTTGGCTGAGGACAAAATTCACCATAATCCTAATTACTTTTGGTCCTTTATGAAATCAAAATTTCCGAGCAATCATATACCAGATCAGATGTCGTATCGTGGTGATTCATCTAAGGATGGACAGACCATCAGCAACTTTTTTAATACTTATTTTAACTCTGTTTTTGTACCTGATCTGTCTGTGCCACTGGACGTGTCACTCGCGCCTGTTGACTCACTTATTGACCTCGGTAGCTTTGATATTTCAGAGGACAGTGTTTTTGAGTATTTAAAAAGGGTAAACATTAGTAAGGGTAGTGGTACTGATATGATACATCCTTATTTCATCCTTATGTGCGCTAAAGAGCTTACCGCGCCTTTAACGCAGATATATAGAAAGTCTTTATCGGAGGGCCACTTTCCTATTAAATGGAAAAGTGCTCTAATTACACCAATTTATAAAAGTGGGGATGCAGGTCAGGTAATGAATTATAGACCAATTAGTAAACTAAATATTTTTGCTAAAATTTTTGAGAAATTAGTATACAATAGAATAACTGCCGCTTTCTATCAGCATATCGCGCCCAGTCAGCATGGTTTTTGTCAAGGTCGTAGTGTTGACACAAATCTCCTTACCTTCTCGGATTTTATTATAAATAGTTTATCTTCTGGCCACCAGGTGGATGCCGTGTATACCGATTTTTCGAAATGTTTTGATAAAATTAACCATAATCACTTAATTAAGAAATTATTAGAACTCGGTATACACGGTGACCTTCTGCGGTGGATTAAATCGTATCTTTCTAACCGGAGTCAGGCAGTAGCGTTGAAGGGATATACATCTTGTTTTCTGCCTGTCCCTTCTGGAGTACCCCAGGGCTCCCACCTAGGTCCCTTATTGTTTATCCTGTACGTCAATGACATGGCGACCTGCTTCCGTAATGCTGAACATCTTGTTTACGCGGATGACACCAAAATTTTTAGAGCTATATCGTCGGAAGCTGACTGCCTTTCATTGCAACAAGATTTAAATAATTGTTACCAATATTGCTTAGACAATCACCTATTCTTAAATACCGACAAATGCTTTATAATTAGTTTTAGCCGCAAACTGAATCCAATAATTTTTAACTACTCTCTTTGTGGTAATATGATAGCACGGGTATCATCCATTAGGGATTTAGGTGTTACAATGGACTCACAATTGAACTATAACTTGCATATTGATAACTTATGTAAGCGTGCTTATAAAAAGTTAGGGATGATTCTTCGTATTGGCCAGCCTTTTAAGAGACCTATTACCTACAAATTGTTATTTTATTCCTTAGTTAGAAGTATCCTCGAATTTGGTAGTATAGTTTGGTCTCCTCAGTACCAAGTTCACATTGACCGTTTGGAGAGGATACAAAATATTTTCTTAAAATCACTTGCCTACAGAACAGGTAACTATTTTGAAAATTCTGCATTAGCGGCTAAATATTTTTGTGTTCCGTCTTTATCCAATCGCAGGAATTACTTAGATGTAATGTTTTTGTTTAAAATTCTTAGAGGTGCTATTAATAGTCCAGATCTCCTGAAGTTAGTGAACTTTGGTTGTCCGCGTCTCCCCTTACGGCCTAGACCTTTATTCCATGTTAGTTTTTCTCGTAAGAACTATGCTAAGCATACTTTTTTCAGACGAGTTCCCAGTTTATATAATAAACTTTTATTTGATATTGATCCCTTTAATAATTCGTTATCTAGTTTAAAATTGCAAGTGAGACGTAAACTTTTTAAATAACTTTATTATAGTAAACAATAGGTATTCCTTGATGTCTGTATTTATTGATGCTTTTTGAATCGTAATTGTATGTGTTGCATTTCTTTTTTGAACTACGTTGTATTTATTATACTATGTACTACGCTGTTTTATAACTACATACCTACTGTTTTAAGTTAACTTCATATGTATTTTATGAACCTCCAGGTCTGTTTGTATTACTTTCAGTTTTTTGTAGGTACTCTATGTACTACACCTATGTATGATGTATATTACGACTGTTTGTGTTCTAAATAAATTAAAAAAAAAAAAAAAAAAAAATTTAAAAGCAATACTCCAAAAAGTTACATGGCCACAATGTAATCTTGCTACTTGTTGTAGGCAAGACAGGGGGCCGTGCTTGGTGGAAATAGCTTTGTTTCCTCAATTTACTAGTAAAACTAAAAACGTTGTCGCTCGTCGTTGCAACCGGACTTGATGGATGGATTCTGTGTAAAATGTGTCGTAAAAAGCGGCTGTTCGTTAAAATCGGAGTCGTAATAAACGGATGTACTTTCATACTATCACATACGAAAACCAAATAAATACCTGTGCTTATGTCGTTGTAAGAGGTTGGACGTTAGGTCTATGCGGAGTCGTAATATACTAACCGGACTCTACTGTATTGTATAAAATGTATACTCGGTAGTAGACTTGGGACTAATTTTTAAAATAAAATCATTACAAATAATAATTTTGTCAATGAAAAGTAATCAATAAATCTTTATTATTACAAAACATTAAATAATTACGTATTTTGGAACCTTTTTATGCTTAATTTCCCAAATTTTGAGAAATAAATATAGTTTCGGTTATTAACCGGTTAGAGACTATAAAAACCGGTTTTTAACAGAGGCCAAAAAGTCTCGGTTAACCGGTTTTTCGGTTAACCGGTTAACCGGTTTGCACACCCTAGTAACTGCACAGGGTAATTCACATGAGCTGGCGCGAATGGAATGAATGAGTGAATGAAAATATACATGTTTGTGATAGATGAACCATCGACTTACAATAGGGACTGAGCTCACACTTTTTTTGCCATACTAAATTGAACCTTATCACTGGCGCATAAAGGCGTTCTTGACAGACTAGCAAAAGTGTGTCCACATGAGAGGGTCAAAGTTGGGGCTGGTGTCCCTCTCGCACGTGTGACCAGTGTTAAAAAATTACTATAGTAGTAGTATTTTTACCTGTATGATAACTAAGTTTATAAACTTCTTAAATTATTTTCGTATTATATCGAGGCAAGGGTATTAATACCTTGTAACGAATTGGTAAGTCATTATTATGAAGCCATAAAACCAAAAAATTGCGCAATTATTAAAAACCTTTAATTGGGTATTAGTAGATTTGGTAGTAACTTTGAATATTGACTGGTATCCCCAAATGATGACAGTGATGACGTCATTCAAATGATTTTGATAGTGGTAATAAGTGCGAGAGGGACACCAGCCCCAACTTTAACCTCTCATGTGGACACACTTTTTGGCCTAACTACTCATTCTGGTTTAATTATAATTCTGTGAGATGAACCCATCTAAAATGGCAACTCTTGACAGTTACGACTATATATATAAGGCCGGCAACAGACAGTCTTAAAATTCATAATCTGAAAAAATCATAATCTTACAAAAATCAGATCGAGTGCACGGAGTTCGATACAATTGCGCGACTGTCCACACACACTCTTGTTTTTTATGATTATGAATTTTAAGACTGTCTGTTGCCGGCCTTAAATTGATAATTTATTGTCACTCACACATCCGTTTTCTTCATTCCGCTTGTGCCAACTTTCATGGAATATATATATTATTTCTTCTTCCAGTGCCATCTCCTACCGGAGGTTGGCTATCATAAGGGCTATACGGACTTTAGATGCAGCCGCGCGGAATAATGAGCGAGTGCTTTGATTAAACCATGTTCGTAGATCTATTTTTGAAGGGCAATGTCCCCATAGTTTTTGAAAAGATCGATACTACAATTTCCACGGGATCAATCCCGTTTTAGTAAATGAAGTGCAACTACTAACTTGCCAAACTCACCCTATTCCAAACCCTTCTGTAGCCACCGGTCCAAAACCGCCTCCCATAACAGAAGGAGACGACAGCGTACTCGTACTCAATATCGACATGTTTAAGAAATTATATTCATAAGAGTCAAAGAGCTCGGGCCGCGGCAGGTTATACTCTTCAGCGATCTTCATGAGGGCAAACATATGACGGTCGAATCCTTGGCCCATCGCAGCCTCTTTAACTAGTTCGGAGTGATATTTGGAGCATTCTTGCATCATGGCACTGAGCTCTCCTTGCGAGGTTTTATTTGAGTGAAGAGCTTCGCAGAAAGCCTGAAAGAATAATAAAAACCAGTAGCAGTTGGAGGTCAGAACGCGGGGTTTTTTAAAGAAAAGGAAATAAGTAAAGTTGTGAGAATTTCATAAATTGACATTGTCATGACTTCACCTACTTGACGGAGTCATTTTGATTTAGGCACATATTCAAATACCGAAATTAGCTCGATTAGCATATAATATAATATAGATTAACATTGTGTTAAACTTATCAGCATAATGAGTAACAAATTTGTCAGACTGCTATCAGACAATTTGATAACATGTATTAGAGATACCGCCAGTAGCTACATTGATCTAACACGAACACGATACTATCTATTTAATTGCTCGCATACATCACATTGTACACTACCAAGCTTGTGAAAGCGGTATCAATATCTTCCTTGTCATAGTTTCTTTTTCTTCTTACCTACTTGTACAACGTGCCTAGGAGACGCAAATTATTGTTATCCACCGTTTCTCCGGTGGGTAACAATTAACCCAACCAATTGTAGGCATTTTAGAAGCGTGTTTTTAACTTTGCCGTATTGCGAATGTTGTGTCCCTTAGAGGCGCACGCACATGAATATAAATTTGGCTCATCTATAAAAGATACTATGGCTATGAAGTGTAATATGCTTACCTTCGTTTTTTCGGTGCAAGGTCTCATCGTTTCCGTCCGGCCGTGCTTAAACGCCGAAGTGCTACAGGATTCGTAGGTACCGACGAATTTACCGTGGAGCAAGTGATATGCGGCCTGGAAACAAAAAATCTATGTATAGCTTTCAATCGGAGAAAGATTCAAGTGCATCACATACACACATACACAAGTGAATCATAAATTCATGATATATTATAGGAGCTACTAAGATATTCATAAATATTAAAGAGTGTTTCATTATATTGCTACATACCTGGAAGCTAAGCTGCATAACACAATCAGGACTGACTTTATACTTCTTGCAAGCACCTTTCGTTAGGCCTTCGTACAAAATGTAGTCTATGCTTAATGATTCATACCAGTCTTTGTATTCTTTCTTAGCTTTGTCAACAAACTGTTTTGATTTATCATCCAACTTGAAGTCTGGAAAGAAGATAGAACTTGATAAAACGTCTGTAACCGGCCCATAGACGACATTTTCTTAGATGTGTCAGTAAAAACGAAAAATAAGTCCATAGTCCATACAGAGCGTGGCACGTCACGATACTATGTGTTTGCGCGGCAAACGGGCAATGTAGAGGTGCCTCAGGCGAGGCGAGTTGCTCGGCCGAGGCAAACGCGCGCACTGCTTCGAGAGAACATGTCTATATATGGCGAGGCAACTGCGCCGCGACGTGTGGACCCGGCTAATCACGAATTAGCACTTGATGAATTTCGATATTCGGTCTCTGTTCTAGTCAGCTATACTGAATTTGACTTACCTAATTTTGTAACACTAATGTTGCTACTAGCTGGCTTCGTGTCTGGATGAACGAAGGGCTTCTTCGTTGTCTCTGCGTAGATGTCTTCAAAGAACCTGAGTACTGCAACCCCGTCTCCCCAGGAATGCTCAAAGTTTATGCCGGACACACCATCTCCGGTGATGATAAGGCTGAAGGACTTGTCAAACCACCTGAATGAAAATATTGATGATTTTATTTTTCAATTATTCAAAACTGGTATCATAATGTTTATTGGCTAAAACACTAAGGGCCACTTGCACCAACGAAAATGGAGGGTTAAACCACCATTTTATATGGAATTTGACAGTTGACAGCCCACTAACCCTGAGTTAAGTGGTTGGTGCAAGTGGGCCTAATTGATACAAAAGAAATATCATTTGATTTACTAGTTGCTTTTCAGTGGATAGGTATGTGACATAACCAGGCCAATCCCAATAAGCTTAAGCTCGTAAATAATAGGTATTGCATTGCATCAATTTTTGAAAAAATATTGTGTTATGGTAGACTATCTTTACATGCTATAAAAATAGATTTAATCTTTTTTTACATGTTTGTCTAAGGATCAGATTTTTTATCATTTGACTATAAATTCTGAAACTGAAAGGAATTAAATTTACCTATTAAGACCATCTCCATGCAAGTAATTTTTCAACAGAGCATGTTTTGAATCGCCAATAATTTCATCATCCAGTACCAAGTTGAAAATGGCAGAATCAATTTTATTCAGGACTTCTTTGTTTCCATTCTGCTCCAAGTGCGCCCTTTGCCTGGCCCACTCGTCTCTGTTCTGACAAGTCAACACTCCTAGAGGATGCTCGGCTGCAGGTGTATTGTCACTGATGATTTTATTCAGATTGGCTAGTATTTCTGTTGGTGCAAGTATGTTACCTGAAATTAAATCAATAAAATTTTAAATATTATTTCAAATAGTATATAAATAAATAACAGAAATATTGGGGGACACCTTACACAGATCAACCTAGCTCCAAACTAAGCAAAGCTTGTACTAGGGGTGCTAGGCAACAAATGATGACTGACGGTCATCACCTTTATACATTTATACCTGAATATAATTTTAAAAACCATTTAAAACTATCTTGTGGCATTGTGTTAACACTTTCAGTTCCATTAGGTGCCTACATATAAATACATATTTAACAAACCTAATAAGCATGAAGTTAAATTAATTAATATTATTTTGACCAGTTCCTTCTTAGTCAGTCAGAACAATTGTCACCGGGCTTTAAAGGGTTCAATAAAAAACAATTTGTGAACACGAATTTGGTTACCATCAGCATCTAGGACATCAAAAGCATAGAAGTGTCCTCTCCTCTGCACCAGCACATGCCGGCTGTCTGTTACCCTGAAGATCTTGTCTTTATTCTCCAGAGGGATGCGGGTTGCCCCAAACAGACCCGGAAATTGACTCATGTCAAGAGGAAACACTTTGAAAAGGTATGCACCATACCTATAAGAAAAACATCTCATAGTAAACAGAATTTAAGCAAAGTACTTCAAGAAGCATATAAATACTTTAGTACTGACCACAACCAGACTTCCAGATTTCAGACAAGAATAAGCTGTTAAATAAAATGCAGTTATTACAAACCATGACACCGCCTCAGGCAATAAGCCTGTAACTGTTCTAAAAAGTGGTGTATTACTTTTCTTAGGATTCATATGAAACACTTCTGGTTCCAAAATCTGTGCCTTCAGAGACTCCATAAATCTCACAGCACTTATCAATAAATTTGTAGACCGGATTAACTGATTGTTGTATTCTGGTCTAGTGTCATTTTGAAAAACGATTAGAGGATTGTAGTTGATGGGCAGAGGTTTGCGATCTCGAAGATAGATATCAAACCAATAGTCTGAAATATAGCTTGTGTGCTTGTTTGCCTTATCTTTCGCTACGAGTTTCTCTTGCAACGACTTGCCCTCATTATTAACAAAGTTCTTAGTCCGGCTGGTCGCAGCACTAAATTGGTCGTCGGATAAAAGCGGTCGCAATGCCTTAAGATACCGCTCGGTGCTTTTGTTCAATCCAGGTATAGGCAGTCTCGGTAACGACTTCTGGAAATGCATTGTAGGCACCTTACTTCTTTGTAAATATTGATAATTAACATCACGAATTGTTTTTGATTTGCTGGCATAACTTCTTTGGGCTATGTTTTTTAAACACAGGTTTTTATGAGGACATTTATTTAAAGCGTACATATTTAAGGCACTAGAACACTGATCCAGCACTGAATTAGCTTAGTATTAATTAAATTTTAAGCGTATAATATTAAAAACTATACATAAATCAGTCCCAAATCAGGTTAAAAATAATGAACTTTGACTTGACTTGTGACAGTGTTGCCATATGATGGAAAGCAAAATGTCTTTAATATGTTTGGTCATATTATGTTAGAAGCAAATAATATAAAATACGTTAGAAGAATACCAAATTTCTATAAAACAAAAGATCAATACTAACTAGTCCATTCTGCACTAAATAAATCTTTTAGAAAACAAAGAATGACTGATGTTTGAAAGTGTGCCGTTGCCTTTATTTTGATAAAGATAACGTAAATGTTTAGCAATTGTAAGTATAGCAACACTAGCTTGACGTTAATTTTTTTTTATTTTGTCTTTCTGAACAGGCTAAGACCATAAGCCGTACTGCCACATTCAGAAAGAGGTTCGTATTTTGCAAACCAACCAAACCTCTGTTTTCGCAGTAGGCCCTTTGCTTTGTCACGAGATAGCCAGAAATTTAGGCGACATGGATCGATTTCCCATAGTGACCGGCCACACCAGAGCGTCGCGTGTCTCGGGGCGCGCAACGGACGTCCCGTACAAAATGTACTGAGGAGACGCTTTTTGAATTACACTCAGGTGGCGTGGCGCGGACGTCCGTTGCGCGCTCCGAGACACGCGACGCTCTGATGTGGCCGGTGCCATACACATTAAGTGCGACACAACGCATATACTAAGTGTGCCCTTACTTGCTATGTGCACGACGGGTGCTCCCCTCATTTCGTGGGTTTTTATGTTAAATCTTATGCAACCAAATTAGTTCCAATGGTTGCCGCTAGTATATACATATATAAATATTGGTCATGCCCATAAGTCTACGTGTACGTGTACAGATGTAGTGCGAAAAGAGTTGCCTTCGTATTGTTACGGAAACGTACGAACGAGTCATGCTATTTCAGTCAGTCTCAGTACAAGATGTACTGACATTGACTGATCTAGCATGACAAATACGAACGTTTCCGAAGGAAACCCTTTTCGCACTACATCTGTATACTATTATGAATTCTGTGCGATTACTCCTTGCCTTTCCATCATGCACGTTGTCAGCCTAGGCGTTTACAAATGTCTGGTGCCTCACACTCAACACAACAGTACATATAGGGCACAAAGTAACTTAACCCTTAAATGCATAGTGATGTATATATGCCTCATATATTTTTCACTTTATTTACAGAGTCCAGGTCATGCATTAGAGTTAACCATAAATTAAATTTGCTAAATAAAAAATAAACTAAAAAACAATTTACTTCTTAAATAATTTATTTGCTACCCTCATCTTCTGCAAGCGCTAGTTTTGCCCGTTTATTGCCCAGTAGTGCATTTCCTTTCTTTTCTGCTTCATTTATCGCGGTAAATATTGATCCAGCCTGAACTTTTTTCAAAATTTTCTTGTCATGGAAGGGATGAATGTGTGCAGCAATCCTGCAAGAAAGAAATATTTTTTAAGAATAGGTTTTTACACTTTTTACAACATTTTTTTACACTACTACTCACAATGTTTTACATGGCTAAAATATGGCATATCTTTAAATCTCACGATTTTTACGCTGGTAAGTAATAGCACTCAGAAGAAAGTGATGATGACGAGTATAATAGGCTACTTGACTCTTTTTTAAAGTCTATCTTATATTATTAATTACTGTCCAATGAACCGAAATAAAATATTACCATATTTTATTACGACTTGAAAACCGCAAGAAAACATTTTTAAAGTATACTTTCACTTCATCAGGCAAAAACAAAATTAGCCATGTTTATCTACAGATTGTCTGTGAACTGTGAATGACGTCAATCGAATTAAACACAAAACTTTCTGACATTTAAGTATGAGGCATAAAGTTAATTTGTCAGTGATTGACTCAACATGAAGTTAAGTTAGGTTCTGTGACGTCCCCCCCCCTAGGGTGCCCACCTTGCCGTGGTGGGGGGGCTTAGTAACCGTGGATTGGTCACCCACGGTGAAGCTAAGAGGTACCCAGGGCCGGCCGGTTTGGGGAGCTGGCTGGCCCGAGGTGGTCGCTCTAAGTGGGCTTTAAAGCCCACTTAAGACGCGTCTGGGAGGACTGCGGTGGGAGGGAAGATCCGGCAGTATGGGATGCCGCTCTGTGCCCTCCCACGGTAGCCGAGGTGGGATCGCAGGGGGAGAGGCGTGATGGTATAACGGTGCGCCACTCTCCCTACCCCCTGCGACCTTGGTGGGGCCGCAAGGGAAGAGGAGTGCCGGTATTACGGTGCGCCGTTCTCCCTATCCTTTGCGGCCGACTTGGTTAGCGGTGGAACCAAAGACCATTTCCACCGCTGGGCGCCGGAACATTCTGGCGCCCATGGCCTCTTTGTGGCGGACTCGAGGGGGTCCGTCACTGTACCTATAAGCGGCCGAGGAGGAAGGTGCGCCCTGTCATCCGGCGCACTCACTGTGGAGGGCCTTTGGGCATCCGCGGAGAAGCTGCACGTGGGCGGCTGCCGCCGGCGGGGTCGCCGTTGTGAGCGCAAGTGTTCCGGTAACCCCGCCAACAAAGCGGCGAGGTGGCATGTGGGGGGGTGTTTAGTGGGTATACCGTGGCCTCATTAGCCAATACGGGAGTCCCACATAACCACTAGAGTCGCCCCTCGCACCCTAGTGGTATGCGGAACGCATTTCCCCCCCCTAAACGCTAAGTTCTGTGACGTCACTACCATCGCTGACAGCGTTTTCGGTGGCCAAAGTTAAAAAAAATATTACACACATTTTTAATCGAAAATACGTAGTCATCATTCACTTTTAATACTCAAAATCTATAAATATTGGTTCGTTATGTCAAATACTACAGAAAACAATCATTTCTTGTGTCAAATTCGATATGAGTCTAGTAGCCAATTATCCAATATAATTGGCATATTGACCAGAGCGACAGCGTAAATAGGTTTAACTCGATTTGCATTTTACATGTCTGGATGTTCTGCTCTACAGGTCGCAATTCTCAACCGATTCTCGTGAAGTTTTGAGTAGGCTTGTGTAGTTACATGTACTAATAGTAGAAAAGACACGATTCCCTGCACTGTACTAGACCGAACTACTCCCAAATGATTCTGCTCTCTAGTACATTTAGTACACTCACACACGCGCAACAAAACGGGAGCGAAGAGCCGAGAAGTGACAATGACAGCAAAGCGATCCATGTGATCCGACCGCAATCGAACTAGAACCGACTGACTCGGACCGAGAGCGCGCGAAAACGGCCGATCAGCTCTCGGCTAGTACGAGCGAGCGTTACTGTACGCCATATGCACAATTTGTCTCTAGGTCTCTTGGTGTACTACTGTACTAAATGTCCTAAAAGAACGAACTAGTACACTTCGGAGATCGTAGTTGGAAGCGATCTTTTCAGTGAACGAGCAGGCACAACTCAGCAGCTAGTTTTGAGCAGATTCTATGATTGTTTTAATTTTATCTTCTAGGTTTGTAATTTTTTTCAAAATGTTGATTATTTTGTTCAGATTTATCTATAAACTGCTCTTTACCTTTGAACGACAACATCGTCTTTAGTGACGACGTGCGCGGGACATTTCATTGATGTGACGTAGTCAACGCATCGCCACTGCCTGCTACTGTTGCGGTTCGTATGTTTCAGGTAGTACACGTATCTGTTCAGGATCATCTGTAAACTGCCCTGGTTTGACACTGTGTACTGAATAACGCCAGTATCTGGAATAAAAGTGACGCATTACAAATGTTACAATCCAAAGTACGCGCACTCATTGAACATGCTCCTTGTTATGGAGCGAAACATGTCGAGCGATCTTCGGAAATTTTACAAGTTTAATAATACAAAGTTGATCTGACTATGAACAAACATAGTTTATTATTATTTAAATGAAGTATAAGCTGTAGACATTTTTGAGGGGTTGTACCAGAGAAAAATAATTATTATCCTCCTTCCATTATTCACAACCATATGGGAGCATGGAGTCCAGTTTAATAATTAATCTCAAATGATATGATTCCCAAATGATTTCGCAAAGCCAACCTAAACATATTTGAAGGTATCTTACGTACAATATGAGTAGTCTAGTTGTAGTTTAGTCTATGTTTCAGCTCAGTCAGTGCTGTCAAGGTGCCTCTGTGCTACTAGCTACTACTACACAACAGTTAGTTCAGAATAGGTCATCTAGTTCCAAAAACCCTACTTCATTTTGCTCCCACAATTCTTGTCATGGTTTTAACTTACTTTTACTTCCAACTGGGTCCATTCTGTGATCAGTATCTGTCAGTGCTATGACATTGGTATCCATATCTTCTTGCAGCTCCATGAAGGACTCGTCAACTGACTTTACATTATCTAATGTGCCCAAAATATATTCCTTCTCATCATAATTCCTGAAAATAATATAAAATTACCACTTACATTTTAAAAATAACACCTAAATAATTAAGTTATAAGATCACTTTACCTACATAGTTTACAGAATACTAATATGAAAGTGATGTTTCAATTTAAAGAAAAAAGCAAGAGTTGCAATAGTGTTAACTGTTTATAATCACTATTAGGTACTTATGGTCATCATACAAATCATTGGGTTAGAATTAAACATACATATTTTGAGTATGTATCTGGTACTTGGATTCCTTTTCGGGCATATCATTAATCTCAAAGTAGCAAACATCTTCATCCTCATTTTGGGATTGTGTATGAGATTCATATTGAGCTGAGGTTCGATTACTAGAGGCAGTTTGGTCCGTTTTCTGAAAATAATTACTAAAATAAGAGTATAACACTGACAAACCACTATTAAACACATCAGCTACTCTAGCACAATTTGCCTTGTCACGCGCGAGTCCATACTTGAAGTCGCGCTTGATGTATGGACTTGCGCACAGCAAGGCAAGGTGTGCTAAAGGGTCAGGGGGTGATTTTAGAATTCTCAATATCTATCTCCACTGCTAGCCATTTACATTTAGCTAAAAGAAAACAAGTGGCAAATAGCTTTAGATTCCAAAATTCTAGCACTTGTTTTTCCAAAAATCCATTTCACAGAACCACAGGTTTTTGAATGGTGAAATCAAATCATGCACTAGAGATTCAAAAATCGGCCTCCTGATGTAACTAAAATAAAGTTATGAATACACAGAATTATTGGTATAGCACAAGGAGGATGATGATGATCTGTGCATACCCTTGAGGTAGGTATGCCTTAATTAAGAAAAAAAGAGTGACATTAAAAGTTCATAAATTTACCATGTCTCCCAAGCCCTTTATATGTAATTCACTACCAGCTTCTATGAGTTGGTGCAAGTCTTCACTATTCACCAACACTTCTCCAGTGTATATGTACTCAAGAATTGAGCATAATGTTGAATAAGATACTCTCTGTAAACAAACATAAGATTGTGTATGAACACCTAAAAAATGATATGTACACTTCTCAGTTAACATCCCAACAGTAAAATTTTGAAACAAATATAAGACAAACTTACATTCAAGAATATGATAGGATGGGGGCACTGCGCTGATGCTATAAGATCCTTGATGTAGGGACTGGCTAGGGCCATGACAACCTGGTGCACTTTCACCATATGACCATCTGCAGCTAAAGTCATGTCTACAAATTCGCCATTCTGTAAACCAACAAGTATCTGTGTAACTGTAACTATTTGGTTACCTCCAAGTAATATTTAATCAATGTGTGCCTCTCATGCTACATGCTCTTTCATTGATCTATGTGCCTATTGTTAAAGTAAAATGTCGTAAAGTTTTATGAACATAATAGCATTTTGTAGGACATCATTTCCACTATGAACATTGATAAGAGTGTAAACAATAAATGTACGCCAAGTACCTAATCAATTGTGTAATGTGTACTGTACCTGTTGCAGTGAACTTAAACCATTGCACACATTCTTTTTGTGTGCTTCCCATGATAACGCAAACTGTGTATTCACCATAATTATGTATATTTTTATTTACAAACGAATCCAAATTAATATCGGTCGGAATGAACGTCAATTTAACGTCATGAACGCAAATGACATTCGGTTCGTGGTACATTTCCCAGATTTTTCTAAAACTTTACCTGGCAACATCGACTAGTTCTACAATGTTGCCAGTTTTTATTATTTTCTCGTGATTTTCTCCATGCGGACATTGCGCTAAACGAAGTTTACAGAACGTAATGGTGCTTTTTTTCCAGTATATGATAAAAGTAAAATACCCTATAATGAACGGTGATGCCATTATGGACAAAAAAACACAAATCCTTAAAAATAAGTATCTAAAAGTTTCTAAAAACTGACGGCAATGTACCATAAACTAGAGTTGTAGAGCTGTTTGATTTTGAAGTTTCAATTAATTCGGTTATTTCTGAAGGATTTGGCGGCAAGGTAAAATTCACCAGTTTACTGAAAAAAATATCAAGACGAATTCTTAGTAATGTTGCTAAGAGAGTTGAGTTCATGTAAAAAATAATAAAAAACCGGCCAAGAGCGTGTCGGGCCACGCTCAGTGTAGGGTTCCGTAGTTTTCCGTATTTTTCTCAAAAACTACTGAACCTATTAAGTTCAAAACAATTTTCCTAGAAAGTTTTTATAAAGATCTACTATTGTGGTTTTTTTCATATTTTTTGAACATAGGGTTCAAAAGTTAGAGGGGGGGGGACGCACTTTTTTTTCCTTTAGAAGCGATTATTTCCGAAAATATTAATATTATCAAAAAACGATCTTAGTAAACCCTTCTTCATTTTTTAATACCTATCCAACAATATATCACACGTTGGGGTTGGAATGAAAAAAAATATCCGCCCCCACTTTACATGTAGGGGGGGTACCCTAATAAAACATTTTTTTCCATTTTTTATTTTTGCACTTTGTTGGCGTGATTGATATACATATTGGTACCAAATTTCAGCTTTCTAGTGCTTACGGTTACTGAGATTATCCGCGGACGGACGGACGGACGGACGGACGGACGGACGGACGGACGGACGGACAGACAGACATGGCGAAACTATAAGGGTTCCTAGTTGACTACGGAACCCTAAAAAGTAATACTCGGTGTAAACTTGAATGAGTTTTACTTACTGCATTAAGCATGAGATAAGGTATAAATATACTAGTTTGTTGCTCCAAAGATATAAAGAAATAGCGTTATTTTGCGAGTGTCCATTACTGGAACCGGAAAACTGCGTACAAAACCAAAATTTACAAGAAACAATCGTATGTTAAAATAACCCAAACTAATTTGTTTTATGGCATATAAAATTGACTCATTGAGTATCAGTTGGCTTTAAAAGTAAAATTTTAAACTTATTTCACTGTCCATAATGAGGGATCCATTACTGGAGAACTGCCGTCCATAATTGGAGAAAAAATACCTAGTTTTAATTTGTTAACTATGAAGAAACCAATAGGAGTATCTATTCTGTAATACGCTTGAAATGTAAAAGAAGGATAGGACATTCAAGATTAAACACGCTTAGCGGTAGAATTTTTACATTTATCAGTGAAATATCAAAAACAGGCGAAATTTTTTCTTAACCCATTCATGGCCATGGCATTCAACTGTCGAGCGTACACATCACGCCGGGCCACCATACAAACCGTTTTTAGCTAAAACGCGTGACTCAGGACTCAGCTCATGGGTCTCTGGCCTGGCGCGAACGCAAAATAAATTGCCGCTTATGAATCCGGCCAGTTGAACAATCTTATGCAACATTTTTACTAACCAACTGTTTTCTGTTCATAATCAAAATAAATGTATTTACTAATTTGTTGCTATTTGTAAGAATGAACATTTTATAGTCTGACCAGAAATATATGATTGTCAAGAGGATGCTGTAAGCTGTTATTCTCATATAATTAATTAATTATACGGTTCAGAAAAGTATTTAAAAAATGTTTATAATGAAAGGTCACAAAAATCACAAAATACGAAATCACTGAAGAGCACTGGGAGGAGTATAAAGTCGCCAACGAATAAATCGTGACTAAATAGAATTTCCCATATTACTCTAAAATACATCCTAATAGAGGGGATGGGAAAATTAATTTCTTGAGTTTTTGTCAAAAATACCACGTGAAAGATGAGACGACCGCTTAATCCGCCGCCGCTCAGGTGCATTCATTGTTTATTGGCCAAGTGTCACCGATAATCTTACATGTGGCCTGTCATAATCTTTGTTTTGGTAAACGTCATTATAATAGAAACAATAGAGCATTTAAAAACTGTTATAAACACCACGCAAATGCTTAGAAAAAAACTTGTCTTGTAAATATTTGTCACACACTTTTATGATAATACAATATAATTACTATTTAGTTTGTGACTGTTTAAGCCGCCATGTTTTTGTAATGAAACAAAAAAATATAGCATGGTAATAAGTTTGGTTCTTAGAAATGTTGCTTGCTGCCATCCAAACAGTAATCCGTTGTAAAATGGTACAATTTGCAACGAATTTCGTCATGAAATAAGCTTTAAAACAATGCGATAAAGTTTATTTTTGCGTGCCATGAAAATATGTGTAGTTTTTACAAGTAGCGCCAGGCCACGGTGACCCATACCTTGAGTCTTGTCTATAACTTCAGGCATATATATATTATTTATATTTTTGAAATGTGGATTCATCCATTTGCTTGGAATTCGTATCTCGAATTTCAGAATATTTACTATATTACACTTCTAGTAAACCAAACTTGAATATTCTCGACCCCATTTCACTAAAAAAAAACATGTTTACAATTTCTTTTTTCATTATATGTACCTTATGAAAATGGTTGTTAGCTCAAACTATACTTACATTATATTACGTTTTGTTTATGTTTAAATCAGAATTTATGCAGGACTCACATGCGAGTCATCGGCCCTGCGGAACTGTTTCACCATGACTCATAAGCTGAGTTGCTGGCCCTGAACTGTCCATGTCGCATGATTGGGTCCGTTACCTTACACGTGCGAAAAGGAAACTTGTAACTCTTTAATAATCTCAATAATCACTCCCTATGCTCGTATGATATTTCAGTATTTAATTGGACTAGCTGAATTAGGCGGCCAAGCACGGTAGTGTTATATAGCCTATCATGTCGGTGCGTTATTGCTTTCGCACATACAGAAAATACGAAAAGGATGCGGCGATGCGAGAAGCTATATCACTCTGCCGTGCTTGCCCGCCTGAACACATAGTACGTAAATAAATAAAAGAAATGTAGTTTAATCGTATACATATCTATTATTTTATGGAAACACCTTTTTGGGTTAAAGTGTTATCCTCATATGTCTCCAAAACATCTGCCAAATGATCATTGTCCCTTGGTTTCTTGAATTGCCTTTTCTTTTGTGATGCCTTTTTACGTTTAGGAGCCAGCGGTTTCCTTGGCCCGTGATCTTGCATTGACTTGATTCCTTGTTTCTCCAGGTATTCTTCGATTTTGGCATCATCCATGGCATCAACGGCCGTAGCGCGCCATAGTTTTACGAATTCTTCATCAACCTGAAAATATTAGATTTTATATGACTTATATATTCAAAAAAATATATGTAGTAATATAGGATATACTTTAAGATGATTAAAAAAAAATAGCAAGTAGGTGATAATTAGTCCTCACATCTAATGTTGCAGTCTTATCATTATAGAATAGAATCTTCTTCTTGTCTGTGGGTCTGGTAATGTACAGGATTTCCTGAGCCAAGTTTTTCAGTGCTCTATCACAATGCGGCAAAGATTCTTGAACATCTTCTAGCAAAATGCCTCCTAGGCCTTTTAGATCTTGTTGTTTTAGTAACCTGTAATGTCAGTAAATTCAAATTATACTTAGTTTAAGCTATTTTTAACCCCTGATGCAAAAACGACGGGGTGTTATAAGTTTGACGTGTCTATCTGTATGTCTGTGTGTGTGTCTGTCTGTGGCATCTTAGCTCCCGAATGGATGAACTGATTTAGATTGAGTTTTTTTTTTATCTGAAAGCTGAGTTAGTTGGGAGTGTTCTTATTGTTCTTAGCCATGTTTCGTGAAAATCGGTCTACTATGTCGCGGTCGGGGGTTTTTCAAAATTTTAATTTTGTGGTTAGGTTATTAGTGAGATTGATTAAATTAATCTGGCTAAACATACCTGAGTAAAGATTTCTTATCCTTTATTTTGAACACTGGCTTGAAATTGTATTTACCATCTGGGGTGCATTCTATTTTGGGATTATTTTGTAGTGCCTCTGTTTGTAGCCACTGAAAACAATTACACATAATAATTTTATTTTTTACATAATAACTACATACAATTTGATTTTTCATATTAATTACCCAATTATACTAATAAACTTATAAGATATTATAACAACTTACTTGTTTAACTTTGTTACCAACATCTAACTGGTTAGTCTCATCAAGTACTTCGTCTAATGTTAGAGGGTGATCGTCACCCTCCTGGTGTCTAGCTCTCATGTGGCGCACAATGCGGGCCAGTACACCAAAACGGTATGATGAGCTGCCAGACATGGTTTTATAACTGAAAATTTATGAAACATAAGTTAGTTAATAATTTGACATTATTGAAAAACTGAAATATGGCTTTAAATAATGTCATTTAACAGTGGGTAAATAGTGTTTAGAATTTTAAAATACATACTTGGAGGCATCAAGCTTCGGAGCAGAGCTGACCGAGCTTGATGATGGTTTTGATTTCTTCTTGCTGTCATCTTTGGAGTGTGATGAATCATCTCTTCTCTTCTTCTCAACACTAAAATAATAACAATAATAGTTAATAGTGTTAAGTTTCCTAATCTACATTCCAATTCTAGAATAGAACTAAACAAAGAAGCCTAAACTGTTCTTTATTACATGTGAACTACTAACCCAACACGTTTACTTAAATAGTTGCTATTGTACAGCTAGAACTTAATGTATCCTTATTATTATAAAATCTATCAGCATTAAATAAAATAGCTCATACTACTACTTTCGTAACTGTTTACTACCGAAAATTGGCCCTGAGATCTCATCAATATAAGCAAGGCTGGCCCGCGCGTGCGAGGGAGAGAAAGTAACTGACTAGCCGGCTGGCGGGCTGCCCAGTCAGTTCCAAGTATGTCGCGTCCGCGTACCTGGGTGTCGCAAGTGCCTTTTTCTTAAAAGCCTCCCGTTCTCGAAGCAGAGCTGGGTCCATATTTTTGATGTCAATTATATACTACGAGACTCTATAGCAAGTAAGTTATCAAATAATTATTTTAGTTACACAATATTCAATCGTTTTGTTCATGTAACTCTCATTTATTGACCTTTTGACAAGTTTACAATACAATTTTGGTCAGGTAGCAATGACGTTAGTTTGACATGTGCTGTGTTGCAAGTTTAAATAATTAAATTTATAAAGAATTGGTGAGGGTTACTGCGACTACTGCGAGCAGTGCGAGCACCGAACTAAGTTGGTCTTTTTATCCCCGTTATGGAGTAAATAGAGTGACAGAGAAAACTTGACACAATTTTCGAATTTCGGCGGTGTTCAGATCAAAGAATATAATACTCATTAGGAGTCAGATTTATATCAATCTACAATATCAATAAATTAATTCGATTAAAAGATTACCGGTAACTTGAGTTTGAGGAATGTAAAATGGCAAAAATAAGAAAAATAATTAATTGTTTTCTCGTAGATACCTATGTCCCATAAAATAATGTTTAATTTTTATTAATTTTATTATCATGTGCGGGTAGAAGATGTTAGAATTTCTATAGGTACGTAACGTATATACTCCCTCTTTTACACTGAGTTTTAGATGTAGTAAGGATGTCAACGGCAAATGTCAAGGAGTGCGCCTGTAATATGTGTATAGTATATAAAGTAAAATCCATAATCCTACGGACCAAATTGACAAGTAAGTGTGAACGAATGTTGCCACAGTTTGGCCAGTGTCGTTCTTATCGATATTAAAATTATTATTACATCGTAGATTTAAGGTGCACCCAGACGGGACAATGAAATTGGCAATTTGATCGGCTAATCAATATACCATTTTTTTCTGTGATTTCGACAGATCAGAAGGTCTGTAGATCGCTAATTAGAGATATTTTTTTTATTTCGAAGCAGCAATAATATTATTCGAAATTTATATAGATATTTATGATATACTTGCCATAGCGTGACAGATAATTTATTATTGTCGGACATGGTATTTTATTTTTTACCTACAGGCTCGGAAACCTTTTTATGTTTTAAAACTACTGGGTAAAAATGCATGGTATCCATCCACTACCTCGAAGATACATAGAACAAACCAAAATGTGTACCTCTTATTTGAAACTAATATACTTATTCTTGATTTAAACTTGTCTGTTGTATGTACTTTACAACTTGTCGATATATTGTTATCGACATATACCCTTCCCTATTTTAATTTTGCTGTTCCTGGTATCATTTTACCTGTCAGTCATTTGTCAATTTAGTCCGTAGGATTATGAATTTTACTTTAGTGTATAGGATAACGGTCCTACATTGTTATGTAGATATATATCTGCAGAGCAAGAGTAAATTAAACTATAATATGTACATCTTTGTACACCAATCATTTAACTACCACGTATTTGGCTATATGAAAAATGAATTGGCATTTAAATTTTCAGAAGTACTATAATAACACATATGGGAAAGTGAACTATTCTCCATACCTTATCCCCTTTAACATTGCAAAATATACTTACTATATCTTTGCGCCTACTCTGTCTGAATCAGGTATGTAAATCAGGTTTTTCGAGATCTTCTCTGCGATGATATTGTAAATGTTGTTGTGGTTGGAACACCTGCTTAAAAATAAACTACAATAAAATTAATGAAATATGGGGCCGTTCACATATTAGGTACGTCACGCGAAATTCGGTTCTTGGACCCCCTCTCCTCATATGTCACGCTTTTTTGTATCCCTTTAACATTCATTGCCACGTTTAGTCACTTCTTTGTACAGACCATTGATATATTAATATTATAAATGGAAAAGTGTGTGTGTCTGTTTGTTTGCCCGTCTTTCACGGCAAAACGGAGCGATGAATTGACCAGGGTGGCTAGCCGAATGGCACAATCGCTCACGAAACGCTCACGAAACGAAGCGCTAGTAGATATCTATCTCTATCGCGCTTGCGTATTGGCGCGACAGAGCCAGCGGCGTATCGCTTTCGTTTGGCGTCGGAGAAATGCCATTCGGCTACGGGGCCAGATTTTTTAAGTGGAGATAGCTGAAGGGATGGAGAGTGAAATAGGCTACTTTTTGTCTCTTTCTAACGCGAGCGAAGCCGCGGGCAAATGCTAGTAATATATATATATATTAGCCATAGCGCAAGCGTGCTGGGTCCATAAGCTAATTATACAAATATTGCTGCCAACTTCTGTTAGTATGTCTTTATTAACTTATCATTGTATTGTATGTAGGTATATGCAGGTAGAATAACAAGGAAAACGTTTTCCATTCGGTACTATAGCATCGATAGTTTAATATGTATAGAGGTACTTACTACTCGTACCTATAAGTAACAACAAATCTTTGAGTAAACGAATGCAATTTTATTCAAGTTTTTGAGGTGCATTTCATTATTGCCTCCTTTAGAACTTTAATATTATCTACATCCATATCATTATGAGCGATAAGCAAATGGCCTACATAATAATATGTAACTATGAAGCCTAGATAGGCTTCTTACTAGATAGCAGCCCATATAACCATAATCGGTCGCCGTTCCTACGCAAATCCTCCTATTTTGTGTACACACAGGTCTTCGGGTCTCAATGCTTAGTCGCAGTACGGTCGACGTTTAGTCGCGGCGACCCAAATGGGGACGATTGGTAACAGGCACAAATGGTCACAGAAGTGACAGAAGTGTGCACTACGCGTGCACACATTGTTACCGTTTGGCGACTACTTTCCCAAAATCATTCGTTCATTTCATTCTTTTCAAATGGCGACTGTCAGAGACGTCAAAGTAAAAAAGAAATAAAATCATTTGACATTAAAATGTAATGGCGTAAGAATTTGTTAAAGATAAATATTGTTTGCATTTGTAATATAATGTGGGCTAATTACCATGGCCAATTAAATTGCTCGAGTGATTTCATAAAATAAGTCTAAATTTATCAACGCGCCATCAATTTACCTCAGTTTAACCAGTAATAATATTATTGACTACTCGGTGTTTGCGTGTTATGTATATTGATTGGTGAAGTTTTAGTACTCCGGTGCATATACTATACTAAAATAATAAAAATAATGCCTAGAAAACCAATAAAGTTGTTAAAATATGGATTAAGACGGTAATATTCCATGTAAAAAACAGTCGCCAAACGGTCACCAAACGGTCGACAAACGGTCGCAAAATGGTCGCAGCGTACACGCGTGACCGAAAGCAGTGAATATTTATTATATTTTCAAAATGGCTTCTTTTATTAATTTTTTCCAGGTATCCTCAAACTTTATAAACAATTAAATATGCCGTCGTACTCAGTTGCCCTCACTAAAGAAGATTAAAAAGAAATTGTAACGTGCGTACCGAGCTGCTGGGTTGTAAAGGATCGGGGATCATATTATTATGGTCTTCTATAGAGCAACTAGTATTTTGCGGCATTTCACAATTGACACTTGTTGAAGTAGTCGTCATTAATATTACTATCAACATTAATTTCAGCGATCTGTACTTCTTTTGTCAAGATTTTTGTATAGATAAGTGTCTACAAATTTGTAATGTTAAAGAGACATAAATAAAACGTAGTAGAGTAAATAATGTGTTTTTTTTGTAACCCAAACAAAATACTTGTAGATACGAGTGCGGAAAAGAGGAAAATCGATACGAGTAGCGAAAAATTAATACACGACCGAAGGGAGTGTTTTAAATCGACACAGAGTTGTGAATGTCCTTTTCGTACGTGTATCGTACGACGATTTTCAGTACCTAAATCTAAGCTAAGAGTTTCGACCAGACAAGAAATGAATCATTGCTTGATTTGCTCGCACTACTGCGTTAAAAAAAGCAGCATCTGTACTGAAAAAAACTATCATTGCGCAACAGAAATTCTATTAATACCACAGTAAATACTCTATTTCATTCGATTCCTACTTTTATTGTGTAAAGCAACACTACACTTCATTTTTATCAATAAGAATTAAAAATTATATATTTAATACATTAAGTAACTATATAGTGCTTATCTATTTGTATTATCATTCTGCACTTTTCTTAACTTTCCCACATTTCTATAAAATGTCGAAGAGTGCTTAAATGGTCGTCGTCGTTTATTATTATTTAATATCTGGGCAACCGAGCTTCGCTCGGTTCTGTTTTGTATCCTTGACATGTGTCGCCATCTAGTTCAAAAATGAATAGTACCTACATCGAGCGAAAGAATTCTCAGCCTTAACAACACAACTACTCCACACGAGATGGCGCGCATTTCGCCACAAAAACTCAAATAGTGTATTTTCTATTCGTTTTAGCCTTGACCTGTGTCGCCATCTAGTGTTTGCAATAAATAGTACTTACATCGACCGAAAGAATTCTGTCTTAACAGTACAACTACTGCACACGAGATGGCGCGCGAAGAAAAACGCATGAAAACTCGAAAATTCGCGTTTTCCGGGACCTAAGGATAAGTTAGACCGATTTTTCACCCCCAAAAACCCCCACATAACAAATTTCTGCGAAATCGTTAGAGCGGTTTCCGAGATCGTCAGTGTAAATAAATATATATATAAATAAATAAATAAATAAATAAATATACAAGAATTGCTCGTTTAAAAGTATAAGATTAATTCGCTCATATTTAAATGATTCAAAGCAACCGTTCACAACTTCACAAAACAGTTTGAGAAACCTTCGTATTTCAGATTGTCATTTGCGGATACAGTGGTTTAGGAGCAGTTCGGTAATCAGACCTACACATGTGTGTACAAATTCTGTCAATGTCACTGTCAGAAACCGTTCTGACAGTGACAATGACAGCCACAAATTCGTCCACATCACAGAATTATAATTAAACCAGAATGAGTTGTTAGGCCAAAAAGTGTGTCCACATGAGAGGTTAAAGTTGGGGCTGGTGTCCCTCTCGCACTTATTACCACTATCAAAATCATTTGAATGACGTCATCACTGTCATCATTTGGGGATACCAGTCAATATTCAAAGTTACTACCAAATCTACTAATACCCAATTAAAGGTTTTTGATAATTGCGCAATTTTTTGGTTTTATGGCTTCATAATAATGACTTACCAATTCGTTACAAGGTATTAATACCCTTGCCTCGATATAATACGAAAATAATTTAAGAAGTTTATAAACTTAGTTATCATACAGGTAAAAATACTACTACTATAGTAATTTTTTAACACTGGTCACACGTGCGAGAGGGACACCAGCCCCAACTTTGACCCTCTCATGTGGACACACTTTTGCTAGTCTGTCAAGAACGCCTTTATGCGCAGGTGATAAGGTTCAATTTAGTATGGCAAAAAAAGTGTGAGCTCAGTCCCTATTGTAAGTCGATGGTCCACATGTTGTTACCGTTATGTGTGCAAACGTCGACTAATAAAGTGTCGTTAAAAGTCATTCTGACAGTGACATTGACAGCCACAAATTCGTACACATTTTGTTACCGTAACGAGTGCACACGACGACTGGACTTCCGGTTGGGACGCCATCTTAGCGGTTTCGTGTCGTGAATAATTTATTTTTCTTTTACTCATTAATGTTGTTTAAAGTGTAATATTGATAGCTTATTATGCAGTAAACTAATGGTGTAGTGAGAAGCTGATGAAGAATTGTTCTCGAAACGCGTTTAGCCTCTTTTTTGTCGTAAACGGCCGGTAGTCCACGTGCTCTTGTAAAATCTAGCTATCAATTTACAAGTGCTAAGTCACCGTACAATGTCGTACTTACTGTACAAAAATTACTAATATTAGCTCATATCACCTTGACACTGGCGAAATAGTCCCAATGGACTGAAGCCATTTAATTTTAAAAACTGAACTGAACTGCACACGACGACTACATTTTGTTATTGTATCAATACGGTCGCATTGTTTGCACGACGTTACCACGCGTTATGTCACATTTGACAGTTAGTTACTGATTTGAAGATTTTGCGACTGAAATGGTTGATGGTTGTATGGGAGGTTACTAGATACATCGTAATTTTTACTTTACGATATCGGCAACCGATACTCTAACGAGTCTGGTGCATAATAATAGTTATTTGTTATACAAGGGGGCAAAGTTGTATTTTAACGCCGAGTGTGGAATTGAAAAACGAGCAAGTGAAAGGATTTTATAGTTGAACCACGAGCGAAGCGAGTGGTTCGAGAATAGAATCATGAACTTGCGAGTTTTTTAACACACGAGAAGTAAAATACATTTGCACCCGAGTGTAACACAAAACTTTTCCCCTCACTATAGCGAGGAAACTAAAACCCAAAAAATGCGTTTATCACTGCTTCCAATAATTCCACAGGTGGTAAATCATCTTTATTACTAGATTCACCTACTTTTATCAATTTTAAAGCAGTTAATTTGACTTTATTCAAGGTCAAATTACTTTACCCACTAGTGGATAAAATGCGTTTTTACCCGCTGGTATTAAAGGACAAAACACGTGTTTCCGAGCCAGTGAGGGGAAAAAATATTAATACACGATTTTTGTTTTAAGAACCGATCCGGAAGGCGAGTAAAATTAATAGAGTAAAATAATTGATACATAAGTTACTACAATCAGTTATATCATCGTCGTTGTATGTAGGTATAGTATAATAGAGTGTATATAAATCAAACACAATAGATCATTAGATCATTACTTATAAACAAAAATGTGTAACGATCTACACTCCTTATAAAGAGTAGTGTTAATAAAATGGATCTTAAGATTGAGCGGTACATACGTAGGCGAGTTTTTATGCTAACATTATCCGATCCGATATGGGGTGTAGGGACGATTTCAAAGGCAAAAATCAAAGATTACATTACGGCATATCGGTCCACACCCGATATCGGATCGGATAATGTGAAATCGCACTAAACGTGTCATCCATGATGACGCGTGCCTCGACTCGTACTATCGTATTAGTAAAGGTAGGATTAGACAAATATACGCGTCATGGTCAATGACACGAGCTATAGCGGTAGACGCGGGAAAATCGCGATTAGTTCAATTCTCATTGCGCTGCTGAGCGGACGCGCACTTTTCTTTTAGTGTTTGGTTATAGTTTTGCGGACATAACGGAATAACAAGGTAAAATAATTAAATTATACTGTTAAAAACATTTTGAGATGTCATAAAAATATACCGGATAGCACCTACCTATTAAAAAAAAAAACGAGAATTCGACAGAGCAGATTTATTACTTTTTTTGTGATTTGGGCGGATTTTTATTTTGTTGTAGCGTTTTGAAAAACTTGTGTTTTTATAAATGTTGTTAGTTTGCATGATTTCGTGTTCATTAGTCATTCATCTACATAAAATTCAATGAAATTAATAGCATTTTTGTAAAAACTCAGAAAAAAATGAACTTTAATCGGTGTTTCTGGAGCTGGGTGATCCACTGAGTTACAAACTTACTAATGTATAAAAATAACAAAAAAAGACGTATATATGTGAAATCTTTTATTAATATTAGAAATCAAAACAAAATGAACTTAAATTTTAAAAAAACAGTAGAATAAACACAAAAGAACCCTCTAAAAATCACTTTTACATATCCACTGAGTGACATTGTGGTCAAAAAACTTCAAAACTTTTTCGTAAAAACATAAAAATCTGTAGAAAAATTAACTATAAACTCCTATTAAATGTAAAGAAGATGTTAAATTTATATAATATCATACTCACAGGTAGGTAAGGCTAACAAAATCTTATAAAAATTTAAATTTACATCTAAGAAAATGCTAGGACAATTTCTCAGTGGAACGTAACGTAACATAAAACTAAGGGTGCGATTAACATGGAGCTAATTTAACTACGTCAAACAATTAAGCAAACTGTTTTTTACGTGGATGTTAATATCTCAAATACAAAAATAAAAAATTAACTGAGCCCTTTTCAGAAAAAGTGTACATATTCAGTGTCTTCAAAATATTAACTTTTTGGACTCATTTTACGCCTCACGTATGAAAATTGAGGCCCTTAATTTAGTAATTTGTTTTCTTTGTATATTGCATCACATTCATGAAAATAATTAAATTTCCATATAAAAAAGTGACGATAATTTTTTTTTATTGTAATATGATATGGAAATATAAATGTGTACTTATAACGCGGCTTTATCGTTCCACTGAGTTACTTTTTCATCCACTGAGAAACAATATTTCTCAATGGAACGTAACGGTTACGCCTTTGAGAAACAAAATTCTGGTTGTAAATTAAATTATACAAACTCTTCCCATACACGTTATATATTATTAAAATAGATAAACTAACTAGTAATAAGAAACTTCTTAATAAAATATACAATATACCTTCGAAAACGTAGTCACTATGTGGAACTCAGAAACGGACCTCTAAAACACGCTCGAACAAATACTTCCTTCACGAGTTGTGGCGTGCGACTGACAACAAATAACCAATATGGCGTACACGGCAAGACATTATTATGTTGCCAGAATAAAAAATAACCTACCACTTTAGTAGTAAAATAAGTAAATATTGACGAAATTTCTCCGTAACTCAGTAGGATTTTCCACAGAGCTACTTTTTGTGGTTTATGTTTGAAATGATTTTTTAGTATTCTAAAACTATTTTTGATAGATAAAGCGTTGTTTAAATTAGAAATTAATGTACAAAGAAATATTTAAGTAAATAAAAACATATTGTTATGATACAAAAATAATATTTTAACGCCTATGAAACATAAGTACTTCATGGTAGGACATGGGAAAAACAACACTTTTGTTGACTTCAAACAGAAGTTTTTATTAAAAATATGACTAATATTCATTCAAAACTAATAATTTCTGAAAGACAATTTATTTATTTATGCATAAATATCAAACACCTGTAAAAAAGTGATATAGAATTTTAGTCATAGGGCTTACGGCGAAATTATGGTCAAAAGCTGCACTTTATGCAGAAAGCAAGCCACTTTGCACAGTGATACTAGGGACCAATACAAATGATTTTATCCGAGGAAACACGATTTTCATCCACTAGAATTCAAAATGGCGGACATTTTCCAAAATGGCGGCCGCATATTTTAAAAATTTATAGAATCATAACGGCTGCGCCGATTTTGATGGTTAGGGTGTCTATCAGTTCGTATTGAAGAGTTTATTAATTTTAAAAATTAAATTCATAAATATAATAAAGATGGCGGCCGAATAATAAGAAAAATATGAAATTTTCAAACTTTTTTTTTTCATTCTCGTGAATTTACTAATAAATTTTCTATGACATGGCTGCACTTTTATGTATTTAAATTAAACCTGATGATATTATCTACATAATAAAGTAAAAATCATGAAAATCCGTTGAGTAGTTTTTGAACTATACCCATTTCAAATGGAGCGCGCGGATTTGAAAGACGTTTTTGCACGTGATGTAAAAAAAATTGGAATCATAACGGCTGCACCGATTTTAATGGTTGGGGTGGCTATCAGTTTGTATTGTAACATTTATTCATATAAAATTTAAAATCATTTAAAAAATTAAAGATGGCGGCCGAATAATAAGAAAAATATGAAATTTTCAATTTTATTTTTATTCTCACGAAATTTACGAATAGTTTTTCTACGATGTGGTCACATTTTTATTTATTGAAATAAAATCTGATAATATCATCTGCAAAATAAAACAAAAAACATTAAAATCCGTTCAGTAGTTTTTGAACTATACGCATTGCAAATGAAGCGCGCGGGTTTGAAAGACGTCTTTGCACTTGATGTGATGCATCGTATCGTTTGGTACCGCTATACACGCAAGACCGATTATTTATTGTGGTCACAACTTACTATCTTACTATTCAGAATCAATGTTTTTAGTATTTATATACATTATTAGTTTTTATTCCGAGTTTAGGTATATTTAGATAACCCCCGTAAACTTTGATGGTGATAATTTTTATTTTAATACGTAAAAGAACTTAAATAGGTACACATAACATTTGTATCACTTCGATAATCTCCGACAACTTCTGTAGTAGTGGAGTAAAAGTAAGGTACCCTGGACATAATTCAATAACTCGTCCTTTTTGATATTTTATTGGATATTATTATTAAGCATCAAATAGTAATTATGTACATAGTTAAAAAAAAATACGATCGTATTCATATCTTATAAAAATCATGAGATAAAGTACATTATCCCACTTTTCGCTAACAGCAAAATAGTTAACCGAAAACTTTGTTAGATTAACTTTGTGGTGCACTCAGATGCGATCAGTTATTAGCGATATTACACAGAAAATAAATCTGATTGTGTACTTTTTTTTACCGTTTTCATTTAATGTGAATATCTAGGTAGGTAAAAATGGTGACCATGATATATATATCAATTTGCATTGTATTAAGTATATATAGACATTTAACACCGATCTTAAACATATATTTTTAACGCTTAAATAAACATGAATTTCTCAGTAGGTATAAATTGTAACTGAGATTTTTTTGCTTAAGACCAGGTTTTTGTGTACTATAATCATGATTTTATCAAAATTAATACTGTGAAGGTCGCGCTTAAGAAACTGTAAATGTCAGTAATTTAAAAGGGTGCAAAGTTGTCGTAGAGCGGCTGTCGCGGGGCGGGGGAGCGCGCGGGGCGCGGGCCTGGGAGAGCGCGCCGCGCACCGGCCGCGTCACCGCGGCGGATCGGTTAATAGGTTAGGGACGTAAGGTACCGGCCACACCAGAGCGTCGCGTGTCTCGGGGCGCGCAACGGACGTCCGCGCCACGCCACCTGAGTGTAATTCAAAAATCGTCACCTCAGTACATTTTGTATAGGAAGGACGTAAGACGCGCCCCAGGCGGCGTGGCGGCGGCGTGGCGCGCGCCGCGCCGCCTGGGACTTGGTGCCAATAGGACCATCTCGGGGTTATACCCGTTCGATTAAAAAAAATAATTTGAAAATCGGTCCACGATTCTCGGAGATATCGAGTAACAAAAAAACCGGCCAAGAGCGTGTCGGTCCACGCTCAGTGTAGGGTTCCGTAGTTTTCCGTATTTTTCTCAAAACAATTTTCCTAGAAAGTCAAAGTTCTACTTTTTTGATCTTTTTTCATATTTTTTTAAACATAAGGTTCAAAATATAGAGGGGGGGAGGGGGGACGCACTTTTTTTTCCTTTAGGAGCGATTATTTCCGAAAATATTAATATGATCAAAAACCGGCCAAGAGCGTGTCGGGCCACGCTCAGTGTAGGGTTCCGTAGTTTTCAGTATTTTTCTCAAAAACTACTGAACCTATCAAGTTCAAAATAATTTTCCTAGAAAGTCTTTACAGTGAAAACTGGATAAGTGGAATCGCAAGGGACCGGCTGTTTAGTTCCGCTTATCCAGGTTTTCCATTTATCCAGTTTTCCACTCAACCAGGTTCAAATAAAACGTTTTTTCATTTACAGAGGCTCTCGCTAACAGAGGTCGTGGATGCTTGTAATTTCGCTTATAGAGGTCGCAAATAAAGGATCAAGTTTTAAATAATCAAGTTTTATTTAATATGCATGTTAAGTACATACAAACATGTAACTATGTAGATATGAATTAACAAAAAATAGGAATATAATCTTGACTTCAAAAACCAATAGGTACCTACTGTAAATAATCTACAGTACTCGTATACAAAAATAATATCTTTCCTATGTTATGAAGAAAACTTAAATTGAAACAAAATCAAATCAACAACATTTATTTACGCAAGAGTATGGTTAAATAAATCAACGTACTGATTGTTATTAATGAAAATAATCTGTCATTTTGGCACTCTATACTGGACACTGATATCTGCACGCGACTTCCCACTTTCATAGTCTTTTGTAATTTTTAATTTATCTCGAAGAGATAAACACTTGATTGCGCGCTTAGGCATTGCGTTAGATAACAGCACGGCACCACACTACCGCTAAAATAACCAAACTGGACGTAATGTCATACAAAATACATAGTGTTAACGAAACAAACTATACCCTCCTTGCGCGGGTTTATTAAAAATACAAATGTTATTACGCCAAGTTATTCCACTCATAGAGGTTTCGGAGACGGCTGTTTCCAGTTACAGAGGTAAAAATAAGAAAGTTACGAAAAAATGGATTCCGCTTATAGAGGTCTCAAAATTCCACTTATAGAGGTAATTCGTTGCTAAGGGACCGGGACCGAGAACTTTTGTCCACTTAAAGAGGTTTTCCACTTACCCAGGTTCCACTTATCCAGTTTTCACTGTATAAAGTTCTACTTTTGTGATTTTTTTCATATTTTTTAAACATATGGTTCAAAAGTTAGAGGGGGGGGGACGCACTTTTTTTTTTCTTTAGGAGCGATTATTTCCGAAAATATTAATATTATCAAAAAACGATCTTAGTAAACCCTTATTCATTTTTAAATACCTATCCAACAATATATCACATGTTGGAGTTAGAATGAAAAAAAATATCAGCCCCCACTTTACATGTAGGGGGGGTACCCTAATAAATCATTTTTTTCCATTTTTTATTTTTGCACTTTGTTGGCGTGATTGATATACATATTGGTACCAAATTTCAGCTTTCTAGTGCTAACGGTTACTGAGATTATCCGCGGACGGACGGACGGACGGACGGACGGACAGACACACATGGCGAAACTATAAGGGTTCCTAGTTGACTACGGAACCCTAAAAACGATCTTAGTAAAAGTAAACCCTTATTCATTTTTAAATACCTATCCAACAATATATCATACGTTGGGGTTGGAATGAAAAAAAAATCAGCCCCCACTTTACATGTAGGGGGGGTACCCTAATAAAACATTTTTTTCCATTTTTTATTTTTGCACTTTGTTGGCGTGATTGATACATTGGTACCAAATTTCAGCTTTCTAGTGCTTACGGTTACTGAGATTATCCGCGGACGGACGGACAGACAGACATACAGGGGGAAACTATAAGGATTCCTAGTTGACTACGGAACCCTTAGAAACATTCAGTCGAATTGAGAACCTCCTACTTTTTTTGAAGTCGGTTAAAAAAACAACCTTTATTGCCGGCCGGCAAACGGCTAACCGATTGAAACAGAAACATAAATGAAAAGAGAGGGCGAACGGCGACACCTGCGTGTCGGCGATTTCAAAGGTAAGCGCACGTGCACCCGATCTCGCTACCTACGCCCAGGTGCGGGCGCGGCTTTCGACCTTCGCGCCGTGCAATAGAATTTAATGTCGGCTGCTCGTGTGCGGTCTGTTTGTTTTATAGAGTGGCGGCATTTTCAATATCAAAGGGTGAGCCTATTTTGTGCAAAATTTTGTTATATCAATAACTTCTCACGTCACTAGATTATCGACTTTGAATGTCGAGTATATTTATAGTATCATCACTTTATTTCAGTGTACGAATTTCATATGTGTTAAAAATCATTGTTCTAGCTTCATAAACCAGGGAGGAAATAATGGAGAGCGTTTATATGTCTTGTTTTGCCTTAATTCAATATCATCACATATTTT
The DNA here is from genome assembly GCF_023078275.1 of Leguminivora glycinivorella. Lineage (NCBI taxonomy): Eukaryota > Metazoa > Arthropoda > Insecta > Lepidoptera > Tortricidae > Leguminivora > Leguminivora glycinivorella. Next base: position 25,431,317 of record NC_062971.1, read on the forward strand.
TGTTGCTGATAAAATAATACATCCTATATATCAAGGCCTTGTAGCTCGGCGAAAGAATCGTGATCGCGGAGTGCGCCGGCACTGATTATAATTATTTTGTCCAGTTATTATAATAACCTATACAAAAAGTACCGATAGAATAGGTATTCTAATCTATATCTGCATAGAACTATTTAAAACAAACCACAAAAGTTCATAGTTGATCGTTATTGGTACAGTCAGCAACTCAGCTGTGAATACAGATAAAGTGCCAAATATATGTATACACACACCTTAATGTACCAAGTACCAACACTTGTGCAGGAAATAAAATACTCTATACATATTTTTGGCACTTTGTCTTGCCAGCTGTGTTGTTGACTGTACACGATCTAAAAAGGAGCCGAACGGTTATTATAATTACGCGGCGACTTGCGTAGTCGGCGGCCGCGCGATACATAGTGCTGTCTCTGTTCAGGCCCCGTAGCCGAATGCCATTTCTCCGACGCGAAACGAAAACGAAACGCAGTCTGGCTCTGTCGCGCCAATACGCATGAGCGATAGAGATAGATATCTACTAGCGTTTCGTTTCGTGAGCGTTTGTGCCATTCGGCTACGCACCCTGTTCTCACTACCACGAATTTGAAGAACAATATTGCTGTCTCTCTCAATCTTTAGGCGTCATTCATATATTACGTCATACGTTTTTTGTTCTTGCACTGCCTGTTAACTTTTGTTTCTGTTCCGTTTTTCCAGCTACCCTAAGGTTGTCTGGAAGAGATCGCTTTTTAGCGATAAGACCGCCTGTTGTTACCTAGTTATACTCTCACTAAACATTCTGTATACATATAACATGTAAAATGGTGCAATAAAGAATATTTACTTACTTACTTATTTACTTACTAAATGTGACAATCCATGTTAAAGGATTAAAAAAGCGTGACATTGGGGGGTCCAAATAGTAGTCCATAAACCACGTCTTTGACCAACGTGAGTGATATCTCTGTCACTCTTTACGTCTTTACTAACAGAAATTTAAATAACAATAGTGCTATCTCTGTCACTCTTTACTAACAGAAATTTAAATAACAAAAATGCTATCTCTGTCACTCTTTACTACCAGGAACTTAAATTATTATAGTGCTATCTCTATTCTCTGTCACTCTTTACTATCAGGAACTTAAATTGTTATAGTGCTATCTCTGTCACTCTTTACTACCAGGACCTTAAATTATTATAGTGCTATCTCTGTCACTCTTTACTGTGTGCGGGAAGTGCACATACCACGAGTTTGACTAACATGAGTGCTATCTCTATCACTCTTTACTACCAGGAACTTTAATTATGATAGTGCTATCTCTGTCACTCTTTACTACCAGGAACATAAATTTTATTATTACAGTGCTATCTCTGTCACTCTTTACTACCAGGAACTTAAATGATTATAGTGCTATCTCTGTCACTCTTTACTGTGTGCGGGAAGTGCACATACCACGAGTTTGACTAACATGAGTGCTATCTCTGTCACTCTTTACTACCAGGAACTTAAATGATTATAGTGCTATCTCTGTCACTCTTTACTTCTAGGAACTTAAATATTTTTTTCGGTTTCGGTTTTGGTCTTGGTTTCGGTGTCGGTTTTGGTGTAGGTTTCGGTGTCGGTTTCGGTTTCGATTTCGGTTTTCGTTTCCATTCCCGTTTCGGTTTCCGTTTTCGTTTTCAGTTTTGTTTTTGTTTAAACTAACAGAACTAAAACTAAAACCAAAACCAAAACCAAACCAGAAACGGGAAACCGGATATCGGATACCGTATATCGGATGCTGGTTACCGGTTACTGTCTACCATTTACCGGATACCGGTTACCGTCTACCGGTTACCGGTCACCGTTTACCGGATACCGGTTAACGGTCATTGGTTACTGGTTACCGGTTACCGGTCACCGAATACCGGAGACCTGTCACCGGTTACCGGTTACCGGTCACCGAATACCGGAGACCTGTCACCGGTTACCGGTTACCGGATACCGGTTACCGGATACCGGTTACCGGATACCGGTTACCGGTTACCGGATACCGGTTACCGGATACCGGTTACCGGATACCGGTTACCGGATACCGGTTACCGGATACCGGTTACCGGATACCGGTTACCGGATACCGGTTACCGGATACCGGTTACCGGATACCGGTTACCGGATACCGGATACCGGTTACCGGATACCGGTTACCGGATACCGGTTACCGGATACCGGATACAGGATACAGGATACCGGATACCGGTTACCGGTTACCGGGTACCAGATACCAGAAACCAGGTTTTGATTTCTGGTTTCTCATGTTACAACGTGTATAGATTAGTCGATACCAAGTCGGACACTTCCGATTAGGCGATTTCGGCTCGCATTGTTACGCAGCATTCGAGTGTTGAGTTTCTCACACATGAGGCCCCCTAATAAAATTTGTACCACTCATATTATTGATTTGACTCTCGCAACACAAACACCTCATGCCCACACAAATACACACAAAATAAAATCATTCACAAACTTCAAATCATTCAAAAACTCAACAGTCACACGCGCTCCTCGCGGTCCTCTAAGAACTCCCTCGCGAGAGTCGACACTTCAAAATGAAGCGACATCGCATCGGCTCATCGTCGTCCACAAATCCGAAAAGATCCACCGATAAATTTGTACCGGAAAGACCTCACCGCGACAATGTCACATTACCCATATTACTTCAAAAATCCTCTGAAAGTGAAACAGTTCATTAGGTTTACCGTAAGAGTGAGTGAGACAGACACGCACTGTGCTTCAAATTTGCCTCGCCAAAATACGTTACACACGACTCGAAAGAATACAGTCTTAAGCGCCGCAAGCTTTCATACATATTACGTTGTTGTGATCCAAGCATCTCGTCAAGCTCGATAGGTACTATTATTGAGCTAACGACTTGACCAGTTTAACGTGACCTATCGGACTAATTGATTTGTATGACTTTTGTCACTTGTAATAAGGGAGCTCTCTTATACTGGACGGTGAAATATTTGTTATCGAAGCGTTTTGAAAACGCGGCGCCCTTGATATCGCCGAGCGAAACACGTGTTGACGACTCGCCGCCCGTTCCCGCTACTACTATACTAGCTATACCTACTCTGTGCACGACCTTATTCTGCAGGTAATAACGTTCATATTAAAGCGCAAGTAAGAAAAATATCAATTAAGTAATGAATCTTACATATTTGTTGTTTAATTGATTTCGTATAGTACTAAGAATATATTAACGGCAAAATTTACCATCTTTCAATTTAGTTAGGTATTTTTCCTTTCCTAAAATTATCAATATTTAAGATTTTGAACAAGCGCCAAAAGTATTGGTATAAGTTTTAATAATTTATCAACACACGTAATATTATATTCATAATAAATTGCAGGATTACGGTTAACAATATTTTCTAGTGCAATACGCCTGAAAATGTGTAACTTACTAAACCTTCTTTATAAATGATAGTTCTGTATGAATTATTTATAAAAATTAGATGTTTTTATATGAAATGCAGGTGTCACAACATAATACAAGCACTTTTTCCGGATTACATTTAATACTTTAGTTATAAAATCAAAAAATATTCAAAGTTCGTTTTTATTTTTTTTTAAATTGAATCAGAACCCTAATTTGATTAATAATTTGTATTTTAACTATCACTAATGATACTTTATACGACAGAAAAAGAAAATTACGGTTATCGAATTATGTCCAGGTCAAGCTATTTTTCCTGGTCTATAGGGGGCTACGGAAACATATATTAATACAAAACTTATTTTTTGCTTCTCGTCTAGGTTATACTGAAAGATAAAAGTTATACAAAATAATATCAAAATACAAGGAAAAATGAATAAATAATAATTTATAATATCATTTTTGCAAAATACTTTTTATTTCGGCAGCTGCCTTTGCAAATGTTACATTGCGCAGGGTAGACCGACAACACGTACAGCGTATTGTTTCGCAGCCATTTTCACAACCGCAATTGACCAAGTATACCCATTCATACCATATCTCCCTGTTTTCAGACCACTGCAGTACCCAACTATCATTGTACGTCTTCCAACCCCAGGATGATGGCATAGGCACAGAAGTAATATCCAGAATATGGGGCGTTGTTATACGACACGGAGCGCAAGTGCCGATGTTGGTTACTAATTTATTTTTGGTGGTAAACAGTTTCTTGCTCACCAAGTTCAGGTGAACTTTTCAAGCATGGCAATTATTCCTCCAGGAAGACTTTGTAGTTACTGCGATGTTTCTATCAAAGCTGGTATAACTTCAGGGCGTGCAAACAATGTTTTAGAGCATGATTTTTTCCTTTTGTATTGAAAAAAGAAGTGGTGTCAGACGTAAAGGCGTAAAAACCACGAAGAGCAGTCGGTCTTCCAGGATCCAAAGTGTTGGCTATTTAATAACTTATACTCTGGCAGGTTATTCTCATTTGAAATATTAAGAAAATATACTAGACAAGACTTGGAAATTTCCCAATATAAATATTATAGCTCCATAGATCCCATGCTTAAATGCCAAATTGGGACCGTTCTTAACACATATTTTAGTGAGCAAGCGTGGAGTTTACCACCCTGAACTCACTCGAGGCCTCTTCATGAGCTTAGCTTTGCCTTAGCTTAGAAGCTAGGTCCAAACCCTAACCTGGCCACTGAATTTACGTCTATCCTTCACCCGTACTTCAGATTTCAATAGTTTTTATTTAAATACCAAGACATCTGTATCGGAAGATCTGATGATACGCGTGAGTCCCTGTTCCGCCATATCTTTTGCGCGAGGTACAATGAGGCTATCGGCTTCTTCCGGTTATGTTCCTATGGTTTACCGTAAAATAGCAGAGCAAATGTTCTCTGAGGAAGTGAATTGTTTAGAAAAAAAAAATCACCACACTAATAACATCAACAGGCTACAGTTTCTGGAAAAAGCCTTGTTGGTTGTCAGTGTCTTCCTGGAGGAATAATGGCCAAGCTTGAAAAGTTCACCTGCGGCCTATATATGATCCTTTATCGGTGAACTTGGTGCGCAAGGAACTGTTTCTAACCAAAATTAATAAAATAACCAGCATCCCACCAACATCGTCAGCACTACAAAAACATACGCTCCTTGTCGTATAACAAGCAGACCATCTCGAAACGTAGACTAAGTAGACGAGAAAAGAAAATAAGTTATTTAATACATAGATATTATATTTCTGTAGCCCCCTACAGAAGTTATCGAAAATTATCTCTGGAGTCCTCGGAAAGGACAATTGCTATTAATACAAATGTTATGTTATGTGCATTTAAGTTCTTTTAGGTATTAAAATAAAAATTATGACCATCAAAGTTTACGGAGGTTATCTAAATATACCTAAACTCGGAATAAAAAACTAATAATGTATATAAATACTAAAAACATTGATTCTGAATAGTAATATAGTAAGTTGTGATCACAATAAATAATCAGTCTTGCGTGTATAGCGGTACCAAACGATACGATGCATCACATCAAGTGCAAAGACGTCTTTCAAACCCGCGCGCTTCATTTGCAATGCGTATAGTTCAAAAACTACTGAACGGATTTTAATGTTTTTTGTTTTATTTTGTAGATGATATTATCAGATTTTATTTTAATAAATAAAAATGTGACCATATCGTAGAAAAACTATTCGTAAAAATCGTGGGAATAAAAAAAAAATTTTTTTTCATTTCTATCTTTAATTTTTTAATGATTTTTCATTTTTGTATGAATAAATGTTTTAATACAAACTGATAGCCACTCCAACCATTCAAATCGGTGCAGCCGTTATGATTCCAATTTTTTTTACATCACGTGCAAAAACGTCTTTCAAATCCGCGCGCTCCATTTGAAATGGGTATAGTTCAAAAACTACTCAACGGATTTTCATGATTTTTACTTTATTATGTAGATAATATCATCAGGTTTAATTTAAATACATAAAAGTGCAGCCATGTCATAGAAAATTTTTTAGTAAATTTCACAATAATGAAAAAAAAAAGTTTGAAAATTTCATATTTTTCTTATTATTCGGCCGCCATCTTAATTTTATTTATGACTTTAATTTTTTATATTAATAAACTCTTCAATACGAACTGATAGACACCCCAACCATCAAAATCGGTGCAGCCGTTATGATTCTATAAATTTTTAAAAATATGCGGCCGCCATTTTGGAAAATGTCCGCCATTTTGAATTCTAGTGGATGAAAATCGTGTTTCCTCGGATGAAATCATTTGTATTGGTCCCTAGTATCACTGTGCAAAGTGGCTTGCTTTCTGCATAAAATGCAGTTTTTTTCCGTAAGCCCTATGACTATTTGTGCAATCTTTGTCAGAAGAGGTAGGACATGCCAAATTTGGTACCATACAACAAAAAAAAAATTTGCCCATTTGTGTTTTGTGTTTACACTTTACTACACATGTAAAATTAACTAATGGTTGAAGAAGCCATATAAACAGCAATATTGCCACATTGTTTTCTTAAATATTGGTAACTTTGCTTTAAAAACAGTTTTTTCCATGGTCCGAAAAAAAATACGGATATTTTCTCACCTTACTTTTGGGATTATTTAAAACTAGGTTAGTAGGTACGTTATTTATCTCGTAAACCACTAAACTTACTAGATAGAGTAGTTTAGTTTTTGTATGGGGTAGGAGGCAAAGAGTGAGCGATCTTATACAGTATAGTGGTATAGTGGACGTATATTCCATTTTTATTTCCTACTATAATTATATTATAGATATAGGACCATGATCAAGCTTTCAAACTAGTCCATAGCTGACCATACTAACTTAACGCCTAGATTCCCGTATATCTATACATATGTAATGTATATAGTGCGAGTATTTGAGAGAACGTCCGTTACTGATAGCTTCATATACTATGTATGTTGCCTGACTTCATAAATAGTTTTATAGGATGTATAGGGTATGTTGTTTGATTGTTAATTGCTATCGTGCATCGTAGTAGAATGAGAGAAGGCTCCGTGCAAAAATACGTTTAATTTAGGTAGAGTTTATACTTTCATCTTAAAGCAATAGTGGTAAGGAAATGTATATATTTTATAAACATTACTAGTACATGTAGTACACATTGGACGGGGCATGTTGCCAGGCAGAGTGATGGCAGGTGGACCTAAATGTTGACCGAATGGTGGCCGCTATCGGATGTAAGAAGCGCCTGGCATCAAGTGGCGTACACGAAGGGAGGCCTATGCTCGGCAGTGTGCGATTAATGGCTGGATTGATGATGATGATGATGACTACATATAGTTGCCTGTATGTTATGTTTAGTTCGCAGCTGAAACCTATTTATAGCGCTGAATCTATTATGACATTATCATTTTGTGTTTTCCACAAAACCAGTACATTTTATGCTTTTAAATTTTCCGCTGTCTGAAAATTATAATAAATTATTTATTACAATTAGTTCGAAAATTGTATAATTGTATACGCAATACGACACATTTGACATTTGGTTACTAGGTACTTCTGATTCAAGATTCTGCAGACCAATCCGTAGGTACCTACCGGATAAGCTTACCAATTATCTGCATATCAGTGGATGTAGGCACTATTAAGAAAATTGTTTAGGTTACCAGGTTTAGGTTATCTATTGATTGTGTTTCGCTTTTCTAAATATTAAAAAAAAAAACCGCCGCTTTTGTGGTTCTGGTGAAAGGTACTTCCGAGTGTTGGATTATATAGAAATGTGTAGGTATTTTTAAAATCTGCTTTTAGTGTAAATCTTTGATTATTTGATGGAAACAAAAATGAATATACGTATACCGTTAAGGTTTGAAGAGTTTCCGTAATTCCTCATGAATCTGATATCCGATTATAAGAAATCGAGCTTGACAAAATTTGAAAACTCAATATGTAAGCATAATAAAGAGAACAAATCTTCTAACAAATAAATGTGACTGTTCTGAACGTGAACATGCATGCTGTTCCTATAAAAATACGAAAGTCACTATAAGTGTGCCGTTCAGATTTGAGGAGTTCCGTTCTGATCATCGTCAGAAGTTCCGCTGCACCAAATGGCACTGTTCTGAACGTAAACGCGAGCTGTTCTTATAAAAATACCACAGTCATTATAAGCGTGCCGTTCAGAGTTAAGGAGTTCCGTTCTGATATTCATCAGCAGTTCCACTGCACCAAATGTCACTGTTCTGGACGTAAGTGCATGCTGTTCTTATAAAAATACCAAAGGCACTATAAGTGTGCCGTTCAGATTTGAGGAGTTCCGTTCTGACCATCATCAGCAGTTCCACTGCACCAAATGCCACTTTTCCGTAAATGCATGCTGTTCTTATAAAAAACAAAAATAAGCATATGTATGCCTTTCATATTTGAGGAGTTCCCTCGATTTCTCCAGGATCCCATCATCAGAACTGGGTTCTGATAAAAATGATAAAACGGGATAATGTAGAGTTCGTATCGTATAATGTTTTTATATTACCTAGTTCGGCCCGCGGCCATTTTATTGCTAAGTGGTTTTTTTAAACACTAACTTTCCTTGAACTCTCAAGGCTGATTTTTATATGTAATAGAAATGACTGTATGGATTTGACCTTCAATTCCTGACCATTTCCACCGGCCGACTGGGCTCTTAGTCCACTAGCTTAGGGACTTCAACACATGCTTTTTGTCTGTAATTAAACATATTATATTTTATTGTTTTAACAAATCAAGCAAGCATTCTTCCTAGTAAATGGCAATAGGCAGATAATGTGTAGACAGTAGTAGATTCTTATTTATGAAATAGGCTTTGGTTGTCATTGTCAAGTCACGTATCAAGCCCCGTAGCCTAATGGCATTTCTGCGACGCGAAACGCCACCGAAACGCCGCAGAAATGTAGTCTGGCTCTGTCGCGCCAATACGCAACAGCGATAGAGATATTACCGTAAGCGTTTGTGCATTCGGCTACGCACACATCAGGGGGGCTATTACCACGAAGTGCTAAAGCCGTTCAGTTTAGGTTGAGTGAGAGGGACGGAGCTATGGAACTGCTATAGCTTCGTCCCTTTCTCTCTCAAGTATCTGCAGAACCCAAAAAATGTCTAACTATTTATCCTCGTTGATAGATATCAAAAAATAACTTAGTAACTACCTAGTAAAAGTAACTCATTGCAAAAAAGTATTTTTTGAAAAAAAAAAACCTTATTTTTTATTTCAAGTGCCAGTTTTACGAATAACATTTACTTTTTATGTGAAAATACACCCATAAAAACTAAAAAAAATAAATACACAAATATATTTTTTTTGGCGCAATTTGCTTGACGTCATAATGTCATATAACATTTTATCTGTATTTTGCCCTCAGAAATGTGTAGTCAAAATCTTTCGGTTCCCTCATGTTACATCGTGTATAACAGCCAGTGTGGGAGCACCACAAGCACAGTATAATAAAGAGTACTATCGTACAGTATGGCCACTCCCGCTCCCCGCTGAAAGTGCCACCCACCCCCTCTCGGTTACCTCACAGTTACCGCCTGTCAAAAACGCGAACAGTCAACCTGTCATATGTCACTCATACAAGCATGGTACGCGTTCACCTACACGAGCTTAGAATGTGTGCTAGGAACGCGCCTCTTTCATATTTTTGATCGCCAGTGTCCGTGGTGTGCCACAAGTAAACCATGGTGTAAATGGGCTAAAGCGGCGTAGTGGGTTCACAGTGTTCGTACGACTAGCGACCCGGATACCCCATTAGCATGGGAGTATTGATTTTCTACGAATGTAGCGTGCCCACCTGAGATTTACTGAGCCTAATGTTGCTCACCATACTTAAATTATTGTGCCAAAACTGCCGTAAAATTCTGCCGTTAAATAGGCAGTAAATTGCAATGTGGCTATTGCTACGTAGTTTACCGGCACTATACCACAACATATAATAATAATACACTACCTATAGTTATTTAAGTACTAGGCTATTTGAGTTTTTCTACAATCTGCAAAGCTAATACGGGCGAACTTCTTAATGGTGATTAATAGGACATAAGAAATGTAATTGATAACTTTTATTTAGAATTGACACGCGTTAAATACTCGTTCAGTTATTTTCAAAAGCTCATAATCGCAATCATGTTGACAGCACTTGGCTGGCTGGTGAGAAAATGTTAAATACAAATAGGGTGAAAATTCAGAAAACCTAACTTAAAACTCTTAAAAGTATGAGATAACACTAATGAATTCTATGGCTGGTTTAATGTATCGTCCGCATAGGGGTTACACACTGTATATCAATAGGTATTTTACTGTTTGCCATTATGACATTAAAATAATAGTAGATAATGTATGTAAGTACGCGTGTCGATTTTACGTTTGCGTTCGCGAGTTTGAAGTATGTAGCTTTTGCTCGTACATGCCAATCATGCTATATACCTGTCAGTCGATCTGATTAAAACAATGCTTTTAAGAGATTACTGTGATGTGATTCAATAACCAATCGGTATCGTGCTGTAGCTAGCTAGTATTAACTAGTATTATACATATGATCTCTGCCTACACTGACCTAGTCTTTCTTAGCTAATATGCACAGAACTAAGTAGAACGAAGTGATGAAGAATGAGAACATAAACGTCAATAATATATGTAGACATTTGGCACTTTGTCACTGCAATCAATTTGCAAATAATTATCATGTAGATTGTAGAGCTAGTGAAATTAGCTTGGTGTCATTTTAGAGGTGACATAAGACTGTCATAATGTATTGAATATTATCATGACGAAACCTTGGGACATACTTGGGACATTACCTTAAATAAATAGATATTAATTTTAAGCTCCGATTTACATTTACATATATTTTACGGCCTTAAACTAACGTTGTTTTTCTTTGTTTCAGATACGATGTGGCTAGATAGGTTATTAAAAGTTAGCGCTATTCAGGTAGCGCTTGTTATAATTGGGTAAGTTTCATTAATTTCATACTATGTACAGATGTAGTACGAAAAGGGTTTCCTTCGGAAACGTTCGTATTTGTCATGCTAGTTCAGTCAATGTCAGTACATCTTGTATTGACACTGACTGAAATAGCATGACACGTTCGTACGTTTCCGTAACAATTCGAAGGCAAATCTTTTCGCACTACATTTCGCACTACTGTAGGTATTATATACTGATAGTGATATCTAATAGGTACCTTTAAACGAGCAATTCTTTTATATTTGTTTACATATACCGGCGGTCTCGGAAACAGCTCTAGTGACCTCGCTGAAATGTGTTATGTGGGGATTTTCGGGGGAGGAAGAAAGCAAAATTTGCTGACGTGGCTATGTACAAACTTTTTGAGAACTGCTCAAAATCGAGCTTAGGTTATAAGAAACGTGAATTTTAGATTTAATGTAACACGACAAGTTAAACCATAAATTAAATATAACAAGATCATACCATCCCATACATTAAAATGCGACCGCCTACGAACGCGCTTACACTCCACCAGACATAGATGGCGACACAAAAAAAATGTCTTGTAGCTTTCGATTATACTTGTAGATGGCGTTAAGTGTCACTTTTGACATAGATTTACGGCTCGGAATTGACACTTAATGCCAATCTACAAATAATCGGTGGCATCAAGGCATTTTTTTGTGGCGCCATCTATGTGTGGTGGAGTGTAAGCGCGTTCGTAGGCGGTCGCATTTTAATGTATGGGATGGTATGATCTTGTTATATTTAATTTATGGTTAAACTTAAGTTATAATGTAAATTAATAGTTTTTAGCTTTGCTTGCGTGATGCCGTAAAACTATCTCCTCACCCCACCCATTTAGTGCCCCTATTCGACATTTAACCGAGATTTTACCCCTATAAGTGTTTTTAAAACTTTTTATTACCTTTGGGGTAGGCTAGGTTGATATAAGTACGAGTGTATACATAATATATGATGTAAATAGATTGGCATCGTTTATTAACTCCCGACGCAAAAACGACGTGGTGTTATAAGTTTGACGTGTCTGTCTGTCTGTGTGTGTGTGTGTGTGTCTCCCGAACGGATGAACCGATTTAGATTTAGCTTTTATTTGAAAGCTGAATTAGTCGGGAGTGTTCTTCTTAGCCATGTTTCTTGAAAAACAGTCCACTTAATATGTCGGGTCGGGGGTTTTTCAAAATTTTAATTTTGTGGTTAGATTATTAATTTATTATCCTTATACCTCTATTTGTAGCGATGTAGTACTTGCGATTAAACTACTCGATTACGATGCGAGTAAGATTAGAAATATCAGAAGTGGAGAAATTCACTGTCTTTGACACCCACGACTACTGGATCGAGAGCTCACCCATCAGAGCTACCACAACGCCATCCAACACAGCGAATATTTCCACTATATGACCTACACCAACATATCACACTACATTTTGTACAGTCAGCCAAAAAAGTGGTTTACCACTTTTCGACCTTATGTGTTTAAATAGAGTCGAAAAGTGGTAAACCACTTTCTTGGCTGATTGTATGTACCTAACCTTATCACGGGTAAGTGAAGTGACATAGTACTTATAGAGTTTCATACCAATAAATATGCCTGTACGAGCGAACTTTAGCTATAGCATATGTACGCTAGCGTTTACACAGGGAATACTATATATATGTCAGTTTCATACTGGTGGTGAGGTTACTGTTGCTTTGGTTGACGTATTTAGGTAACTAGGTAGGTAATGATATACTCCGCAGCTCAGCAAGTACCCATTTGTCGTCATAGAGCCTCTTAATTCTAAACGGATGATCAGATAATGCCTAATTGATCGATCGATCTTGCTGTGACGTGACGTCTTGTCTTGACCGAACGATGTGGACTTGATGATTATAGACTTATATCGACTCGTGTAAGCGATTAGTTCACTAGACTTAGGTTTCATTAACACAATAGGAAGATAAACTACACCGTACCGCCATTAATTAGGCACGAAACAAACGGTACGCTACTTTAAAAGGTAATTATGTAAAAATATGCAGAAATAATTTTATGAAATATCATCACTACATAGTATAAAACAAAGTCACTTTTTCTGTCCCTATGTCCCTATGTCCCTTTGTATGCTTAAATCTTTGAAACTACGCAACGGATTTTGATGCGGTTTTTTTTAATAGATAGAGTGATTCAAGAGGAAGGTTTATATGTATAATAACATCCATTAAATAGTGGAGAAGTACTGTTATTTTTGAGGTTTCTAATGTGATGTCGTAAATAATTACATGCGGGTAGATTATATTTATTTGTCTACCCCGAACATTTATATAAATTAATATCGGGTAGTTTTGTGTTGTTTACATCTCCGGTGACATTTTGCTGGGACGTCAGTCTTCCGCGACCACGGCCAGTGCAACCTGGCCGAAACGTTGGGAAAAAAGGTAAAAATAATGTTAATTAATCGCATTCGACCTGTATGTGACTTTAAATATGTGTACAAAGCGCGAGAACTTAGTGTTATCTTGATAAGGGATAGGGATAGCGATAGGGATAGCGATAGGGATAGCGATAGCCATAGCGTTAGCGATAGCGATAGCGATAGGGATAGAGATAGGGATACGGATACGGATACGGAAACGGATACGGATAATATGGGTATCGTTAGAGGGATACGGATAACCGGTCGGCGGTCTCTTACAATCAAAGTGCTCTAAGACGATCGTTGTTTGCTTGCTTGAAGATTACGTTTGCGATAAGTATAAGCAAAATGTAAAAAATTGTAAGGGATAATAGAAAAAAGTACTTTTTACCCACCGATCATATAGTGTCGAAATACGGGCTATGTGGGATGTTTATAAAGGTTTCCCCAGCGTATATAGAATTACCTACGCTGTGGTCGATGTGTAATATTTCTACAATCATTTCAAGCAAAAGTATTATGTGCAATCGAAATAATCGCAGATAAATATACCAGAGAAACCTAAGGATCCAAATGAAAATCTTAATGAATACTTTTATTACGCGGGCGAAGCCGCGGGTAAAAGCTAGTAAAGGATATTATAAGGACTAATTACTGAGGAAATTAAAAGCCTGTAAAAATGTATGGCCGTGTTTCATCTATTGCCACTTCGTATTTTCTTTTTCCGCACTTAAATCGTAATGTACCTACTATTCTTGGATGCATTCGCTACAGTGACGCATTGGGGGTTGAACAATGGGGATAGGGAATGCGGCAACTAAGAGGTGGAGGGGGTGATATAGGGCTCAGTTTAATGAATTTTGCGCGGACAAAATCGCTGCATGGCTAATATTGAAATAGCCACATGCGTCACCAATATATAATAACCGCCAAAAATAATTTGACATATGTACCTACCTAACTAGATTATGTTATGATTTATGATACAAAATGTATCAAAAGAGTGGTAGCAATGTGGTGATAAAAAGACGCAACTGTAAACGTATTTGTAAATAATAAAGTATTACTTACCTTAAAATTGCAATATTTAGGTAGGTACTTAGATGTTTCTGATAAAACAATAACCAGCTGATTTCTTTTTAAGATTGATATCTGCTGCCGATCTGGCATATCAAAGGTACTTTAACATATAAGGAGCAATAAGTCCATGATATCTTCACCACCGCATCCATCAACTTGCGTAATGTTTACCCATAGTTTAGATACATTTTCACAAACTGAAATAAATGTATGGCCTTAAAAATATTATCTGCATCCGTTCTGATAATAAATAGCCACATAGCCATTTACTATTCTAGTAATAGAACGAACAAAGGGATGCGATAAACGTATACCTACAACGATAAGCGTCGATTCGAAAGGCAGGCAGGCAAGCATGGTCGCGCGATAAATGATAAAACATCAGGCCGTCCCTATCGAATTTACAAATAGTGTGATAGGGACGGCCTGATGTTTTATCATATTATCATTTATCGCGCGACTATTAGACCAGGAAAAATAGCTTGACCTGGACATAATTCGATAACCGTAATTTTCTTTTTCTGTCGTATAAAGTATCATTAGTGATAGTTAAAATACAAATTATTAATCAAATTAGGGTTCTGATTCAATTTAAAAAAAAATAAAAACGAACTTTGAATATTTTTTGATTTTATAACTAAAGTATTAAATGTAATCCGGAAAAAGTGCTTGTATTATGTTGTGACACCTGCATTTCATATAAAAACATCTAATTTTTATAAATAATTCATACAGAACTATCATTTATAAAGAAGGTTTAGTAAGTTACACATTTTCAGGCGTATTGCACTAGAAAATATTGTTAACCGTAATCCTGCAATTTATTATGAATATAATATTACGTGTGTTGATAAATTATTAAAACTTATACCAATACTTTTGGCGCTTGTTCAAAATCTTAAATATTGATAATTTTAGGAAAGGAAAAATACCTAACTAAATTGAAAGATGGTAAATTTTGCCGTTAATATATTCTTAGTACTATACGAAATCAATTAAACAACAAATATGTAAGATTCATTACTTAATTGATATTTTTCTTACTTGCGCTTTAATATGAACGTTATTACCTGCAGAATAAGGTCGTGCACAGAGTAGGTATAGCTAGTATAGTAGTAGCGGGAACGGGCGGCGAGTCGTCAACACGTGTTTCGCTCGGCGATATCAAGGGCGCCGCGTTTTCAAAACGCTTCGATAACAAATATTTCACCGTCCAGTATAAGAGAGCTCCCTTATTACAAGTGACAAAAGTCATACAAATCAATTAGTCCGATAGGTCACGTTAAACTGGTCAAGTCGTTAGCTCAATAATAGTACCTATCGAGCTTGACGAGATGCTTGGATCACAACAACGTAATATGTATGAAAGCTTGCGGCGCTTAAGACTGTATTCTTTCGAGTCGTGTGTAACGTATTTTGGCGAGGCAAATTTGAAGCACAGTGCGTGTCTGTCTCACTCACTCTTACGGTAAACCTAATGAACTGTTTCACTTTCAGAGGATTTTTGAAGTAATATGGGTAATGTGACATTGTCGCGGTGAGGTCTTTCCGGTACAAATTTATCGGTGGATCTTTTCGGATTTGTGGACGACGATGAGCCGATGCGATGTCGCTTCATTTTGAAGTGTCGACTCTCGCGAGGGAGTTCTTAGAGGACCGCGAGGAGCGCGTGTGACTGTTGAGTTTTTGAATGATTTGAAGTTTGTGAATGATTTTATTTTGTGTGTATTTGTGTGGGCATGAGGTGTTTGTGTTGCGAGAGTCAAATCAATAATATGAGTGGTACAAATTTTATTAGGGGGCCTCATGTGTGAGAAACTCAACACTCGAATGCTGCGTAACAATGCGAGCCGAAATCGCCTAATCGGAAGTGTCCGACTTGGTATCGACTAATCTATACACGTTGTAACATGAGAAACCAGAAATCAAAACCTGGTTTCTGGTATCTGGTACCCGGTAACCGGTAACCGGTATCCGGTATCCTGTATCCTGTATCCGGTATCCGGTAACCGGTATCCGGTAACCGGTATCCGGTAACCGGTATCCGGTATACGGTAACCGGTATCCGGTAACCGGTATCCGGTAACCGGTATCCGGTAACCGGTATCCGGTAACCGGTATCCGGTAACCGGTATCCGGTAACCGGTATCCGGTAACCGGTATCCGGTAACCGGTATCCGGTAACCGGTAACCGGTATCCGGTAACCGGTATCCGGTAACCGGTATCCGGTAACCGGTAACCGGTGACAGGTCTCCGGTATTCGGTGACCGGTAACCGGTAACCGGTGACAGGTCTCCGGTATTCGGTGACCGGTAACCGGTAACCAGTAACCAATGACCGTTAACCGGTATCCGGTAAACGGTGACCGGTAACCGGTAGACGGTAACCGGTATCCGGTAAACGGTAGACAGTAACCGGTAACCAGCATCCGATATACGGTATCCGATATCCGGTTTCCGTTTCTGGTTTGGTTTTGGTTTTGGTTTTAGTTTTAGTTCTGTTAGTTTAAACAAAAACAAAACTGAAAACGAAAACGGAAACCGAAACGGGAATGGAAACGAAAACCGAAATCGAAACCGAAACCGACACCGAAACCTACACCAAAACCGACACCGAAACCAAGACCAAAACCGAAACCGAAAAAAATATTTAAGTTCCTAGAAGTAAAGAGTGACAGAGATAGCACTATAATCATTTAAGTTCCTGGTAGTAAAGAGTGACAGAGATAGCACTCATGTTAGTCAAACTCGTGGTATGTGCACTTCCGCACACAGTAAAGAGTGACAGAGATAGCACTATAATCATTTAAGTTCCTGGTAGTAAAGAGTGACAGAGATAGCACTGTAATAATAAAATTTATGTTCCTGGTAGTAAAGAGTGACAGAGATAGCACTATCATAATTAAAGTTCCTGGTAGTAAAGAGTGATAGAGATAGCACTCATGTTAGTCAAACTCGTGGTATGTGCACTTCCCGCACACAGTAAAGAGTGACAGAGATAGCACTATAATAATTTAAGGTCCTGGTAGTAAAGAGTGACAGAGATAGCACTATAACAATTTAAGTTCCTGATAGTAAAGAGTGACAGAGAATAGAGATAGCACTATAATAATTTAAGTTCCTGGTAGTAAAGAGTGACAGAGATAGCATTTTTGTTATTTAAATTTCTGTTAGTAAAGAGTGACAGAGATAGCACTATTGTTATTTAAATTTCTGTTAGTAAAGACGTAAAGAGTGACAGAGATATCACTCACGTTGGTCAAAGACGTGGTTTATGGACTACTATTTGGACCCCCAATGTCACGCTTTTTTAATCCTTTAACATGGATTGTCACATTTAGTAAGTAAATAAGTAAGTAAGTAAATATTCTTTATTGCACCATTTTACATGTTATATGTATACAGAATGTTTAGTGAGAGTATAACTAGGTAACAACAGGCGGTCTTATCGCTAAAAAGCGATCTCTTCCAGACAACCTTAGGGTAGCTGGAAAAACGGAACAGAAACAAAAGTTAACAGGCAGTGCAAGAACAAAAAACGTATGACGTAATATATGAATGACGCCTAAAGATTGAGAGAGACAGCAATATTGTTCTTCAAATTCGTGGTAGTGAGAACAGGGTGCGTAGCCGAATGGCACAAACGCTCACGAAACGAAACGCTAGTAGATATCTATCTCTATCGCTCATGCGTATTGGCGCGACAGAGCCAGACTGCGTTTCGTTTTCGTTTCGCGTCGGAGAAATGGCATTCGGCTACGGGGCCTGAACAGAGACAGCACTATGTATCGCGCGGCCGCCGACTACGCAAGTCGCCGCGTAATTATAATAACCGTTCGGCTCCTTTTTAGATCGTGTACAGTCAACAACACAGCTGGCAAGACAAAGTGCCAAAAATATGTATAGAGTATTTTATTTCCTGCACAAGTGTTGGTACTTGGTACATTAAGGTGTGTGTATACATATATTTGGCACTTTATCTGTATTCACAGCTGAGTTGCTGACTGTACCAATAACGATCAACTATGAACTTTTGTGGTTTGTTTTAAATAGTTCTATGCAGATATAGATTAGAATACCTATTCTATCGGTACTTTTTGTATAGGTTATTATAATAACTGGACAAAATAATTATAATCAGTGCCGGCGCACTCCGCGATCACGATTCTTTCGCCGAGCTACAAGGCCTTGATATATAGGATGTATTATTTTATCAGCAACAAAAATATGTGATGATATTGAATTAAGGCAAAACAAGACATATAAACGCTCTCCATTATTTCCTCCCTGGTTTATGAAGCTAGAACAATGATTTTTAACACATACGAAATTCGTACACTGAAATAAAGTGATGATACTATAAATATACTCGACATTCAAAGTCGATAATCTAGTGACGTGAGAAGTTATTGATATAACAAAATTTTGCACAAAATAGGCTCACCCTTTGATATTGAAAATGCCGCCACTCTATAAAACAAACAGACCGCACACGAGCAGCCGACATTAAATTCTATTGCACGGCGCGAAGGTCGAAAGCCGCGCCCGCACCTGGGCGTAGGTAGCGAGATCGGGTGCACGTGCGCTTACCTTTGAAATCGCCGACACGCAGGTGTCGCCGTTCGCCCTCTCTTTTCATTTATGTTTCTGTTTCAATCGGTTAGCCGTTTGCCGGCCGGCAATAAAGGTTGTTTTTTTAACCGACTTCAAAAAAAGTAGGAGGTTCTCAATTCGACTGAATGTTTCTAAGGGTTCCGTAGTCAACTAGGAATCCTTATAGTTTCCCCCTGTATGTCTGTCTGTCCGTCCGTCCGCGGATAATCTCAGTAACCGTAAGCACTAGAAAGCTGAAATTTGGTACCAATGTATCAATCACGCCAACAAAGTGCAAAAATAAAAAATGGAAAAAAATGTTTTATTAGGGTACCCCCCTACATGTAAAGTGGGGGCTGATTTTTTTTCATTCCAACCCCAACGTATGATATATTGTTGGATAGGTATTTAAAAATGAATAAGGGTTTACTTTTACTAAGATCGTTTTTAGGGTTCCGTAGTCAACTAGGAACCCTTATAGTTTCGCCATGTGTGTCTGTCCGTCCGTCCGTCCGTCCGTCCGTCCGCGGATAATCTCAGTAACCGTTAGCACTAGAAAGCTGAAATTTGGTACCAATATGTATATCAATCACGCCAACAAAGTGCAAAAATAAAAAATGGAAAAAAATGATTTATTAGGGTACCCCCCTACATGTAAAGTGGGGGCTGATATTTTTTTCATTCTAACTCCAACATGTGATATATTGTTGGATAGGTATTTAAAAATGAATAAGGGTTTACTAAGATCGTTTTTTGATAATATTAATATTTTCGGAAATAATCGCTCCTAAAGAAAAAAAAAATGCGTCCCCCCCCTCTAACTTTTGAACCATATGTTTAAAAAATATGAAAAAAATCACAAAAGTAGAACTTTATAAAGACTTTCTAGGAAAATTATTTTGAACTTGATAGGTTCAGTAGTTTTTGAGAAAAATACTGAAAACTACGGAACCCTACACTGAGCGTGGCCCGACACGCTCTTGGCCGGTTTTTGATCATATTAATATTTTCGGAAATAATCGCTCCTAAAGGAAAAAAAAGTGCGTCCCCCCCCCCCCTCTATATTTTGAACCTTATGTTTAAAAAAATATGAAAAAAGATCAAAAAAGTAGAACTTTGACTTTCTAGGAAAATTGTTTTGAGAAAAATACGGAAAACTACGGAACCCTACACTGAGCGTGGACCGACACGCTCTTGGCCGGTTTTTTTGTTACTCGATATCTCCGAGAATCGTGGACCGATTTTCAAATTATTTTTTTTAATCGAACGGGTATAACCCCGAGATGGTCCTATTGGCACCAAGTCCCAGGCGGCGCGGCGCGCGCCACGCCGCCGCCACGCCGCCTGGGGCGCGTCTTACGTCCTTCCTATACAAAATGTACTGAGGTGACGATTTTTGAATTACACTCAGGTGGCGTGGCGCGGACGTCCGTTGCGCGCCCCGAGACACGCGACGCTCTGGTGTGGCCGGTACCTTACGTCCCTAACCTATTAACCGATCCGCCGCGGTGACGCGGCCGGTGCGCGGCGCGCTCTCCCAGGCCCGCGCCCCGCGCGCTCCCCCGCCCCGCGACAGCCGCTCTACGACAACTTTGCACCCTTTTAAATTACTGACATTTACAGTTTCTTAAGCGCGACCTTCACAGTATTAATTTTGATAAAATCATGATTATAGTACACAAAAACCTGGTCTTAAGCAAAAAAATCTCAGTTACAATTTATACCTACTGAGAAATTCATGTTTATTTAAGCGTTAAAAATATATGTTTAAGATCGGTGTTAAATGTCTATATATACTTAATACAATGCAAATTGATATATATATCATGGTCACCATTTTTACCTACCTAGATATTCACATTAAATGAAAACGGTAAAAAAAGTACACAATCAGATTTATTTTCTGTGTAATATCGCTAATAACTGATCGCATCTGAGTGCACCACAAAGTTAATCTAACAAAGTTTTCGGTTAACTATTTTGCTGTTAGCGAAAAGTGGGATAATGTACTTTATCTCATGATTTTTATAAGATATGAATACGATCGTATTTTTTTTTAACTATGTACATAATTACTATTTGATGCTTAATAATAATATCCAATAAAATATCAAAAAGGACGAGTTATTGAATTATGTCCAGGGTACCTTACTTTTACTCCACTATATGCTTGTCTGCCAGGAGTTTTTACCACACCAACTGGTAAAGGCCAAAGTGGGCAAAGTAATTTAATCTAAATTTAACTAATTTCCCAAAGCGGCCTGATAGAATTGACGGCGTGGGACAAAAGGAGGATAGCAATAATTACTATATTCTATAACTACCTTCTGGGACTTCGTCTGCGTGAAATTATAAAATTAATAATTGCGTAGCGCCTGATAAAAGTTTATAGGAATAAATCAATCTGAGCACAAATCATACATCATTTAACAGGCGACGCCTCAATTATTGGGGAGGAAGTGAAAAAAAGTATCATACTCGTATGACCTTCTCCGGAATTCGATACGCTTCGATTCGCTTCGATTAGATTCTGCATCCGTGCCTTTCAGCTAAATTATATAGTTTACTGGTTAAATCGTGAAGGGCGAATATACACATACTTTCGTATTTATGTTAGATAGATAGATAGATAGATAGAATACTCTTTATTGGCACACCTCAGCAAAAGATACAGTGGAGACAAAACAAATGATTATAAATAGAGGCAGACAACAGGCGGTCTTATCGCTAAAGAGCGATCTCTACCAGACAACCTTTGGGTAGCGGAAATAACAAACATAATCAAAAAGAAATGAAATAGATAGTAAGGATTCATCAGATTTGTAATATAGTTAATATAATTGCAGTATTTCGCACCTTTGACCTTAGCGTGTTTTCAGCGTCGCGGCCGATGACTACAAATGGGCGTGCGACAGTGGCAAGTGTCTCAAGACACGCCACGATGCCAAGCACAAGGACCCCGCCCTCAGCTTGGAGGCCTGCAAAATGTTCTGCAACGAATATGGTAACCCATCTTTCCATAGGGATGAAGACTAATTAGGTCGAAAACCATATTTGGACAATCTTTTTAACAATGTAACTGACCGACTAAATAGATCTGTTTAGTCGTCTAGAGTATTTTTTTTGTACTACGTCGGTGGCAAACTCGCATACGGTCGCGGAATACGGAAAGCGGTCACCGTAACCTATGGACGCCTGCAACTCAAGAAGTATCACATGCGTATTAGTATTTAGTAATAGGTACAATGAGTTCATTCATAATTTCTCCATGCATTTTCGCGGCTCATTTAACAGTACAATCTTAGTACAATATTCAATAAAACGTCTCTATGTAGCTTAGAATTAGGTAAGTGTCTAGACTAACCCATAAATAGAGGCTATAATAATACTATTTTCAGGTCTCCTCTGGCCAAGGCCCACCGGCGACACAGATCTCGGTAATTTCCTCTCTAAGATTAACCTGAACAACATTGAGATGAAAATTGAAAAACATGGCGAGACCGATAAACTGACGGAGGCAGCTTTTCAGGTATTTGCTCGTACCTAATTATCACTTAAAATTATATTTAACTAGAGTTAGTTAGGTCAAAAGTGACAAAGATGCTTCTGGCTCATCATTTTGAGGACCTACCTCGCTATCTCGAATATAAAAGGGCCGCCAGCCAGAGGGTAATAAGGAAATTTTGGTTTTCAATCTATGCCCTCTGAAGATGTTCCGAGCAAGACAGGGGGTGGGTCGGGTTTTCAAGTCCAAGTGCCTACGTAATAACTTGATGAGATATCTAATAATTGGGCTAATTATTATTTAATGCTTGATTGATGATTCTTAAATCATTAATGTGATTGTTATCATCAGCAGCTCAACACCAAACGTAATAGCTGCCGGCCTAGCCTAAATGACAATCGTTGACGCTATAGAACCCAATCGAAACACCGTCTGGCTCTGTCGCGACAATACGGAAGAGCGATACTATGATAACGTCCCTATCGTAATGTTTGTACATTTGGCTATGTACCCCTTGCTTGGCTGGCAATTACTATAGATATATCTACTGAGTAGAATGGCAGTGACCTTGTATGGGTGGATTATGGTGGATAGTCGACAGTTGTCTAGAGATTGCGAACCTTGTAGATAACAATCAAGAAAGCCAACTTTTACCGACTGGTAAAAGCTTGTAGTGCATTGCTCAGAATTTGACCAGAAAGACCCTCTCACTGGATCCGCGCTTGTTCGTAACGCTCAAGAAGAATTTGCTTAGATATCAATATTAGCCAGCACGAGAGATAAATCAACTTTTCCTCCTATAGGTAACAAATAATTATTTCTTACAGAGATTTCTCAGTATTGTGGCTCTAACCATACCTAAAGATGCGACACCGAAAACCAAGGGCAAGGTGTTAGACGTGCATCTTATCAACCAGGATCCCGATACCGTCGGTTCGTATTATTTATTTTACAGTATAAACAGTTTAATAGATCACATAGTGCCATAAATATCTTAATCGCATTCGAAAACGTTCATGGAAAATGTATTTATGGATTTTTTTAGTTTTAATAAGCAACAATTTGGGGACGCTGTTTCCTTTATCCATGAAGTAACAATGTATTTAATTATGGTTCCGTGACGCTTTCTCTACGAGTTCCTTCTACCGATTTCATATTGATAAATATTCTATTTAAAAGTCTCATTTGAGATCTCTCGTTTGGGAACATGTACGAGTAGAAGTTGCTGCGACACTACGAAAATCTTGGTCCGCTATTAAAAACTTAAGACATCATAGATGATCAGGGTTTTTATGGTTAAATATAATTATACATAATCCGTTTTTGACTGTTTTAATTAGAGCGCAGTTTCTATTGTCACACTGAGAGAAATTAGCATTGTGAATTTAACAAGTTCGATTTGTTGCGGTTTATCCGTTTGAATGAGCCAAACGTATGTTTAAAACAATATGTGTCAGGTTGTTTTTATAAAATCGACTTGTTGATTCAAATATATTGCCGATTCAAATGACAAGTAGCTTGTTGTTTGAACCAAAGAGCACGTAGGCGCTATTTTAACCAAAAAACTTGTTGAACGAACATGAAAACTGGTTGTATTTTCTCTCAGTGCAGATACCATAGATACATTAGATACCTATAGCAAATAAATACCTACCTTTTATGATATGAATGAACTAGATCTACCGTTGTATCGATAAGAGAAAATTGTGTTTAGTCTAAAGGGTCAATGATCCCTTGAATCAGATTATAGAATACCTATCACTTAGTGATCTCGAAATGTATACGGTCGACCGGTTCTCAAGTCGCCATTCGGGATGTTGAACTCAAATAAGCAAAGTCAATAAAATAAGCTCTTCGAAGCGTTATTTTGAAATTTGCATATAAAATAAGCGATAAAATTTAAATTTAGGGGTTTTTATGGAAGTCATATAATTGTCCGCTTTTACCTTTTGTTAAGTTTTAGGTAGTTATAAAAATCTCTGAATACTTGGGTGTTTACGTGTTTATTAGGGTTGAATATTGTAGGTACATACGTATAGGTATGTATCGAATCTGTAGATATAGGTACCGATGGTGTTGCCGCTCATGGCACATCATGCATAAAATTATACTTGCTTTACGTACTCCCTTATGAGGTTCGTTCATCGCTAAAATTGTAAGGCACAGCGGGGCAAATTCCGACTGGGGGGGGCACTTTTTCTATTATTACAATATTAAATCGAGTTACACATGGATCCACTGAACACTAGATAGGCACCTATATATAACCGGTGGACACTTATTTAATAATGCAAACATTGTAAAACATGGAAAAAATGGATCAGTTGCATTTGTCCCCCAGTCGAAATTCTCCCGCTGCACCTTATGCTTATCTTATTAAAATTTTGTTGAACGACATTTATCTTCACAGTGACAGACGAAATTTATCATATTCATAATATGCTTAATTTTTACAGATTTTTCATTGGACATGCGTGAAAACTACACACTGAAAATATCCGGGAACAACGATAAAGTGGAGGCCATTATAACTGGAGGGTCCTTTTTCGGAGTTCGTCATGGACTAGAAACACTCTCTCAGCTCATTCTTTACGATGATATAAGAGATCATCTTTTGGTAAGTTATCTTTTAGGTCAGTAGCTGATAATATTTTATATCTGATTGGGTATTTCTGTCATAAGAGTGTGGGACACTAATTAGGTAGATTGTTTTATCTACAGATCTGATAGTAGGTACTAGATTAGGTGGTGGCATAAATCATATACCTTAAGTACTGGACTTATACAAAATTAAAATTTTGAGAAAACCCCTGACTGCGACAGTAGACCGATTTTCATGAAACATGGCTAAGAACACTCCCGACTAACTCAGCTTTCAGATAAAAAAAAACGAAATCTAAATCGGTTAATCCGTTCGGGAGCTACGATGCCACAGACAGACACACACACACACACAGACAGACAGACACGTCAAACTTATAACACCCCGTCGTTTTTGCGTCAGGGGTTAAGAACAAAATAAACTATAGATTTACATAGAATTTTACATACAACATAAGATATAAAATTACATAGAATTTTCATATATTTTTACGTTCAAATAACTCTAATGAACCCCAGGTACTTAACAGCGCAAAACTTAATTATTAAGTTACTTACTTAACAAGTAAAAACAAAATAGTGGATTACTTAATTTGTAATCCACTATTTTGTTTTTATTTGTTAAGTACATCTGCAGTCCCACATATGTTAGTCCTTTAGGACTTAATTTGACGACTTGACTCGAATTTAGTGCTTAAAATGTCATGGCCCTGTCGACTTGATATTATACGCTCTTAGCGTTCACGATAATCATAAGGGGCTTGATATCACAAGCGATGGATTCTGACAGTAAGTAATATCATGTTTTTAAAATCACAGGAGGTACTTATTTTACGATACTTGTTTTGGTAATAAAATAATAATGACTTTTCCTGTCGGAAAGTGCATGGTCACATGAGTATAATTGTTTTCCCCTCACTAGCTCGGAAACACGTGTTTTGTCCTTTAATACCAGCAGGTAAAAACGCATTTTATCCACTAGTGGGTAAAGTAATTTGACCTTGAATAAAGTCAAATTAACTGCTTTAAAATTGATAAAAGTAGGTGAATCTAGTGTTTTGTGGAACCCTCATAGCTTTCCTCGCTATAGTGAAACACGTGTTTTTACTTCTCAAAAAATATTTGTCCTTTAATACCAGCAGGTAAAAACGCATTTTATCCACTAGTGGGTAAAGTAATTTGACCTTGAATAAAGTCAAATTAACTGCTTTAAAATTGATAAAAGTAGGTGAATCTAGTAATAAAGATGATTTACCACCTGTGGAACTACTGGAAGCAGTGATAAACGCATTTTTTGCGTTGTACTTTCCTCGCTATAGTGAGGGGAAAAGTTTTGTGTTACACTCGGGTGCAAATGTATTTTACTTCTCGTGTGTTAAAAAACTCGCAAGTTCAGGATTCTATTTTCGAACCACTCGCTTCGCTCGTGGTTCAACTAGAGAATCCTTTCATTTGCTCGTTTTTCAATTCCACACTCGGCGTTAAAATACAACTTTGCCCCCTTGTATAACAAATAACTATTACCTCAACAAAATGGTTTTAACTCTACCCCAGTATAGCTTTTATAATTTAGTAAATCCTGGGAGCACTAATAACTTACTACGTAAGATTAGACAATCTTAATAATTACTTACGAAGAAATCCGTAAAGCCTGTAAGATTGAACGGATATCTTTAGCTAATATTTTTTATTTAATTTTATTGTAAAATTCTTTTAACTATTTCAGATTGTTCGAGATGTTAGCATTGTGGACAATCCGATCTACCCATACCGAGGACTTCTTCTTGATACTGCAAGAAACTACTACACCGTGGAATCTATTAAGAGGACTATAGGTGATTGCTGATTACTATATTTACTATACATGACGTGAACAAACTAATTGATGACTTTATTTTCATATAGTATTTACAGTCAGATATTTTATAATATAATCGTATTAATCGTCATCATCCGAGGTATTACAAGTCCGTCCGTACGATCGGGGAGTTTGTTCCAATAGTATCTTTACTGACTAATCCAACTTTTTTTTAGTTATGTCATAATACGAGTAGATTACTTACACATTCTTCGCCGTTTAACTTCGAGCTACCTTCCCTTTTCTTCTCATTTTTCTCTGTGACTTGAGACGAGTATATGACTGTATTGGCGAGAGTGTGAAGCCAGCATTGATATATTTATGTATTTTTCAGTACAGATGGTGTTTTTTTAAGCACTAGTGCGAGAAGTGGTTCATTATATGCCAGGTCGAAATTTCGGAGGGCCATCTGTACTGAAAAACGTCGTACGATACACGTGCGAAAAGGAAATTCGTAACTCGTGTCGATTTAAAGCACTCCCTTCGGTCGTGTTTTAATTTATCGCCACTCGTTTCGAACTTCCTTTTTTACGCACTTGTATCGTAATGTACTATGTACTATTTTTAACCGACTTCTTTGTTCATCGATAGATGCTATGGCCGCCGTGAAGTTGAACACGTTCCACTGGCACATTACGGACAGCCAGAGTTTCCCCTTCGTGTCTGAGAAGAGACCGAACCTCTCCAAATATGGCGCCTATTCTCCTTCTAAGGTGATTTTAAAATGCCTTAGGTACCTAAATACTTTAGGAAAACCTCTTAATTGACATTAACACCCAAATATTAAAGATTAATGAAAATACTAGGTTAAGTTACCTAATTCAAACGTCGAAAAAAAAAAATGTTCATTTGTGGCATGTTCATTTTAGTTTTGGGATAAATATAGTTTGGCGTAAGGACCTAAGATGAAAATTGGACTACGAGTTGGAGACTCGTATGTTTCATTTTCAACATAAGTTCGTATTTTTTATCAATTCTCGCTCGGATGCACGAGCTTTTGCAACTTTGTTTTGAGATCTTATGATGTTGATGACTCTGAGAAAAACTAAGGTGTTTCATAAAACTCTGTTATGTGCTTGTAGTTGTACACCCCAGCGGCGATGCGCGAGGTTGTGGAGTATGGACGCGTGCGCGGCGTGCGCGTGCTGCCTGAGTTTGACGCGCCCGCGCACGTGGGCGAGGGCTGGCAGGACACCAACCTCACCGTCTGCTTCAAGGTAACCACGACCACAACTTCAATAAA